>NW_024498496.1:691066-1246595 GCF_017590055.1 Onychostruthus taczanowskii
TTTTGGGGTGGATTTTTGGGGATTTTGGGGTGGATTTTTGGGGATTTTGGGGTGGATTAGGGGTTTTTGGGGTGGATTTTTGGGGGATTTTGGGGTGGATTTTTGGGGGTTTTGGAGTGGATTTTTGGGGGTTTTTGGGGTGGATTTTTGGGCATTTTGGGGTGGATTTTTGGGGTTTTTTTGTTTTTGTGGAATGGTTTTTGTTTAAAGGGGTTTTTGGTTTTTTTTTTTTTTTTTTTTTTTTTTTTACTTTCTTCAGAGTTATTACGTGATATAAATGTACTTGATGTCAGTGTTGTATGTTTGGATTTTCTTTCCAGTTGTTCAAGTGTAGCATACTGGCAGTTCTACTATGAAACTGTAGTTCTCAGAAACTCTAGAGTTGCAGTAAGGGGGGAGTAAGTTTTCTTTTATGAAGACTTAAATATGGAAGTACAGAGGTCTGACAAAGGATCCTGAGGCAAATCTGTTGGTAGATATTTCTATGGTAGCGTGTTGGTGTTGTTCCCACAAGATTTTGAAAGGCCATGAGTAACCTTTCAAAAGTATTTACATAAGTATATTTAAGCATGTAAGTGTGTGTTGCGTTTAAGCATGTAAGTGTGCTGTTATAAATGAGTAAAAAGAAAAGTTCCCTTAAATATTTATTTTCTCTTCATTGTAGAATTTTTTTGTATCAGCTGTTTGAACCAACAGCTTTCCTTGAAAGGTTTTTCTGGGGCAGGAAGAAGAGAAGAAAATATTGGTTTTGCCTGTGAGGGCTGCATGGCTGAGTTAGTTTACATTGTTCTGAGACAAGCTTGTACAGGACCTATATCTGAGTCTTTGCAGAGCTGGTAGTGAGGTAGGAAAACAATAAATACTGATAATTTTGTTCTCCATATGTGTCTTTTTTTTGTAGAAGAGAAATAAAAGGGAGTAGCTCAGGCTAAGGATGTTTGGTAGATGGGCTGATTTGCTGCTGGAGACTGAAGCAAATATTATGTGGGTTGGTGGATGGCTTTAGTTTCATGTGGGAGGTTTCGATGATATGGTTAATCATGAAACTAAGAATTCAGGACAACTGTAATTCTTCTGTTTCAGAGAATTTGAAATAAAGTGACTTCATCTAGAAGATTCATAGCATAGTCTATTGTCCAAGGCAGAGAAGCATAGTCCATTGTAGAGGCAGTTGTTGAAAGATGGTGATGAACCTTTGCCTAACTCTTTCTCTGCAGATACCGCACTCCAAGATATGTAGACTATGAAGATCTGGAGCGTAAATACTGGAAGAACTTGACTTTTGTGGCACCAATTTATGGAGCAGATATCAATGGGAGCATTTATGATGAAGTATGCATAGTTTTTTTATGAAGTTTATCCCTTCCAGCCTTCTTTTAAAGGGTACTCTACTTAGAGGATACACTCTTGCTTTGTGACTGAGAATCTGTCTTTTGAAATCTTTGTGTTACTCTTTCAAGCCTCCAACTAAGGTTGAAATTAACTCTACATCTGCAAGAGTCAGACAGTTCTGTCCTTAGACAGTAGAATATTGCTACTCTTCCTGATCATGACTCTTCACTTTCTTCACTTCAAACTCTCCAGAACTTTGAGATTTCTTCCTATTTATTTAATTGTTTATTAACATTCTGGTATGTCTGTTTCCTGTGTGTATCTGCGGACACTTAGAGATATTTTAACTAAGTTTTATTTTAAAATTAAAAGATGGATACTGTATCTCTTCACTCATGAAGTAAGGTAGCCTTACTTCATGCATGGCATGTCTGTGGTTTCCTGGAAATGTACTTATTCATACTGTTTACCTTTCAATTAAAACAGATAAAATTTCCTAGGGAAATTAATTTTGCTGGTTACTTGCCAAAATCTCCATGGATAATAAAGGGACTTTTAAAACAGATCTCATTATCCAAAGAATTACAGACATCGATTGATATCAATTAGGCTGTGTAAGTAAGACAGTAACTAGATTTCTAAAGGATTATTTAAGTAATGAGACTAAGAGAAGATATATTAGCATTTCAGAAAATACTTGAGGATTTAAAAGTGCAGGACAAACTTGTTTGAAAAGAAAGTACCATATGTGAAGTTCTTGGATTATTTCACGTTCCTTGTAACTGCATTTTCCAATCCTTAGGAAAAAAAAAAAAAGTATGATTTTGCTGTGGCAGATGGTTTGAGGCTGTCCTGGTGTTTCACAGTTCTTCATGGAAGACAAATTGAAGACTGTCCAGAGACAAATACAGTCAGCCAGTATGGCTGAAGGCAACTCAGTTTTTGCACTGAGTTATGTGATTTTTGAAAGACAGCTAAGAATGTCCAATGGTATGTAGTTTAGAGAAAGCAAGTTCAAATTCCCTTGTGTGTCCACATAGCTGCTTTAAGAAATCATTTAGCAAATAATTCAAGATTCTAATTTGGAATGTTTCTGTGGAGAGACATTCCAGGTAGCTGTTGCTATGTGAAGACCAACACAAGACACAGAAAAAGTGTTTCAAGGAATAGAAGCTTGCTCTTTTTCTTCTCTGATCTTTGTGTCTTTGTTACTGGCAGATAATGCCTTATGGTATAACTTCTTACAAATATACACTTTTTTGGATTGTGGGTTTTTTTTTTGTGTTGAGTATTTTAGTTTAGCCTTGCATGAGCGGCATTTTCAAAGAAAAGAGAATGAATGCAATAATATCCAATTTGAAAGTGCTGATTGGTCAAAGAGAAGGTCAGAGAGAGATCTCCTTCTTACAGAATTACATTCTTGGAAAGATGAGGAAGGGAGCTCAAATAAAAGTAAAGACGAAAGTGAGAAAAGCAGCATTTAGGGATCCTAACTCAGATGTGAAGTGCATAGGAGAAGGAAACAAAGCACTGAAAGTTGCAATGACTGGGGAAGAAAGCAATAAAAGGTAGAATAAAGAAACCTTGATACCTATAATAGAATGGGTAGCATTTAAAAATAAATAACAAAGGAGAAATGTTAGTGAAAAGAGTTGACATTAAGGAATGTGAACAGATTGAGCACTTAACCTGACAGTCAAGTGCTAGTATACAGACCAGTTGGTGTATAGAGGAAAAGAAGGAATATAGTGTGGTACCAAAGTGTCGGTGGGAAAGTTATCATGCCACTGATCAATATGTTGTCTCTCAGAATAATTTTGCTGCAGTTAATTTTTGGCCAGCAGATGGTGTACTTGCACAACTAATATTTTTCATGTTGCAGTGCTTGAAGATAGTATTAAGAAGGATCTTTTTGATTTTGTTTGATATTGGAGTTTGTTGTCATGTCGTCATTCAAATTCCTTCAGGATTGTGATTATATGGGAAAAGGAGATGAATACAACTCACTGACATTTTTGGCAGCATTCAGGTGAAAGCATAGGGTGGGTTTAGTTTGTCATGGCAGCTTATTTGCAAGAAACAAAACAAATGCTTGCTTTTTATGAAATACGTGTTGTAGAAAATGGTGTGTTACTGATGTTACACTTAAGGTAAATATCTGACAGAATTTCAGGTAAAATCTACTAGGAACCTAAGGAAAATGTGACACATACCTGTATGTGGGCCATCAGAATTAGTGAGAAATACTGCTGTGCTCTGTAAATCAGTGTAAGAGTTTACCGATTATGTTTTCTTTTTCACTTGGTGGCAATCAATTTTTTATTGAGACTTTTGTGTCTGAGGCATGATAGAACCTTGATTTTTACTATTTAGATAATTTAAGAAGCTTTATTGTTGTTTGTGAAATCCAACACCTTGTTGGCATTGTGCCAGAGAAATTATAGATTTTGTAATATTTGCTTTTTTAGACCACAGGATGATGAGTTCTGAGGGATTTGGAAGATGGAGCAAAATTTTCTAAAGACTGTGTTACATGAAAGAGAAAAAGACCCCACCAAAAAACCCCCCACAAAAAAAAAAAAAAAAAAAAAAAAGAAACCAAAAACCAAAAAACCAAACCAGAATGAAAACAAAGAAGTAGAGAAACTTAGCTATAAGGGCATGCTTTGAAGTCAAACAGCGACCCTCAATGGTTCAATTTTGTTCATGTAGTATTTGTTTAAAATATTTTTCAAATGTCTTAATTGTTATTTGATGGCTTTGAACTCATATTAAGTCTTTACAAATAAGGAAATAATCTGTGAAAACAAGTGTTCTGTGCACTCTACAGAGCTTTATAGAAAATAAATTCTATAATTTGAGAAGGTTGAAGGTTTGCTGGAAATATTATTCTGTTATTTGCATTCTAATTGCTGTTAATTTAATGGCAGTGCTTTGTAGGAGAGTGTCTGTGTAGGTAACTCTAGAAAAGGCATGATCCCTATGTGGACTGATCTAGCTACTGGGGAGGGGTGGAAATCTTCTTGGTTTCAAAAGTAGTTCCAAAGAAAGGTGGCCAATTTAATGTTTATAACAAGACATAAAACGTGTCTGACGTCAGTGCTGACAATGGCATCTGCTATTCTGCAGAGAAAAACCACGTTTGGAAGAAGCATGTTTAAATACTGTTTTGTGTCTCTCTCACCACTCTCCTCAGCTGCTGTCTGAAAGACACACTTTACTTCCATTTTTCTCCTCTTAACAGGACAATTCCTAATTCCTACCTTGTCCCATGTATAAGGTGTGGGGGAGCATATGTATGAGTGCACCCTCAGTCAATTTCTAGAGGATACCAAGTTGGGTGGGTTGTTCCTCTGTTGGAGGGCAGGAAGGCTCTGCAGGGGGATCTGAATGGGATGGATCTGTGGGCTACGGATAGCTGCATATGGCTTAAAAAGGCCCAGTGCCAGGTCCTGCCCTTGGATCACAGCAACCCCAGGCAGTGCCACAGGCTGGGGCAGAGTGGCTGCAAAGCTGCCCACAGGAAAAGGAGCTGGGGGTGCTGCTGACAGCAGCTGAACATGAGCCAGCAGTGCCCAGGTGGCCAAGAAGGCCAATGGCATCCTGGCCTGCACCAGCAATAGTGTGGCCAGCAGGAGCAGGGCAGGGATTGTCCCCTGTACTCAGCACTGGGGAGTACACACCTTGAATGCTATGTCCAGTCCTGGGCTTCATTTTGGGAAGGATGTTGAGGTGCTGGAGCATGTCCAGAGAAGGGAAATGGAGCTGGTGAAGGGTCTGGAGTAAAAGTCCTATAAGGAGCAGCTGAGGGAGGTGGGGTTGTTTAGCCTGGAAGAAAGGAGGCTAAACAACCCCACCTGGAGGAAAGGGGAAGGGACCTTATCACTCTCTACAGCTGCTTGAAAGGGGGTTGTAGCCAGATGGGGGTTGGTTGGCCTTTTCTCCCAGGCAACAAGCAACAGGATTAAAGTAAACTGCCTCAAATTGTGCCAGTGGGGATTTACTTTGGATTTTAGGAAAAGATTTTTCATGGAAAGGAAGTGGTACCAATCACTGGGGCAGGCTTGCCCAGGGAAGTACCTGTGTTGCCATCCCTGAGCATATTTAAAAGACCTGTAGGTATGGTGCTTGGGAACATGGTTTAGCCTTGGCAGAGCCAACTTAATGGTGTTTTTGGATGATCTTAAAGGTTTTTTCCAACCTAAATTAGTCTATTCCTTCTATTCTATAATGCCCTTTTCTATGATCAATGTGAGCAGTAATTTAGGTTCTGGTGTGATTTCCAGTGAATCTACTTGCCCACCCTTCAAAAGGAGTCTTAAAAAGCAATGACTATATCCTTAGAAAAGATGAGAAGTAAAAGCAATCTAATGAGGGAGATTGTTTGTATTTCCTAATCTGTTTGTTTATGGTGTAGAGATTTTGATCATAGCCTTTTTCTTCCTCTATTTAATGACTTGCAAGGCGCAGTAAAAGCCTGGCAGTAGCTTTATTGTATTCATTGATGTGAGTGAATGTTTATGTGGAGAGAGGAGTGGGTTACCAAGCACAAATTTTTCTCTAATGTTTGTTGTGTTCCTTTTCACTCTGTCGCTTAATTAGATTTTTTACTCCTCTTTGTTTTTGGGATTGTTAGAGTCAGCCATAAGGGCTCTTCAGTCTTAGTTGTGCAACTGATGTCTTGTTCCCCAGATTAATATTGAAATGAAGCTGTGAGATAATCAAAGGAAAAATTAAACACTGAAAAAGGATTGTGTGTAATAATGTATGCATACAGAAATAATGTTCATTATATTGTTGACTGATTTAAGTGAAAAGACTAGCATCATGTCATTTTTGTAAGTACTTAAAAAAATTAATAAAACATTGTTGCACTTGAAGCTATTTTTTCTTCTTATTTGCAAAGAGGTCTGTGCTTTCAACTGTGAACTTCACTTTTTACCAATGCACTGAGATAAACATTATTCTTTGTGTTTTTGGAAAACAGTGGGTCAACTCCTTCCAAAGTGTGCAGGTGTTCAGATGAGAAATGCTTGTCAAGTGTTCCACTTTGTCTCCACATTTCATTAAAAGCAAATGCAAAGCTGTGAAGAGTAATAAAAACTCTTTATAGTAATTTACAGTAAGTTTAAATCACTTTCAAAATAGCTGAAGGTTGAAATAATAGTCATCTATATAAACTACTGTTTATATAGGTATCTTAAAATATTTCTCTAAGGAAGTACAAGGTAAGTGTAATATGTGTAGCAATGACCATGATTGGAAGGTGTTTCAAGCCCGTTTGTTATCTTATAGAAGGAAAACTGCTGAAAAGTAAAATTTTTCTAGGTATTGGATTGTGTGCTACAGTTGTCAGTGGTGACAGGTATTCTTTAAAGAATTTACCATCAGAAATGTGGATAAATTAGCAGTAGTATCTTGACATATTCCTTTGAAATTATTATATTCTGGTAGTACTGTGATATTCTGAGGAGAATAAATATTTTGTATTTTTGTAACATTGAAGTGATTATAATGTCTAAATGTATTTGTAAGAAACTACCAGATACCTGTCATAGTCAAGTAATATATGTACTGCTGTTCTAACAATTGTTATTAAATATAGCATAACCTGCAAAAATGTAGTTAAAATTTGTGAAGTATGGCTATACTTAATATTGACCTATTAAAATGCACTTTTACAGCTGGGATCTTTTTAGTGTGCATTGCAATTGCTACATCTAAAACTGGTTATACAGCTACGTAAAAATAAGAATCAGTATTTTATGTTAAAATCAGATAAGCATTTTACTTAATGTTTTTCAATATTAAAAAAAGAGCTATGAGGTAAAGTAACATCTTTAATAATAATTTATAATAATTACTTGTAACAGTCTGGGCATAAATATGAAACTGATTTATTGTTGTCAGTCTAAGGAATGTAGGAGGAGTTGAAATTAATCAGGGTGATTTTAGTGTTTTGGCCAGTTTCAGTAAACATTTCCTTTTGGGCTAAGGATATTTGTCCAAAATAGTCTTTAGGAAAAGGAAGTAGCTCATCTATCTTGAGTGTAGAAGTTGTTATTGTTTGTTTGGTATTTGAAGCAAGTTATTTGTTCTAGGATTGATCTCCATGATAGGAATTGCTTTTGTTTGAGGGCAGATCACTAGCAGTTTGCTTGGTGACTAGTTGTGATGCAATTTAACATAGTGTGCAGGGATGTGTTGTTTAAAAAAAATTGTCTTAGCTATTACTTAATTCTTAGTAGAAGACTAAGATTTCAAAATGTTAGGGTTACTAGAAGCTTATATGGGTGAGATGTTGTGATGGGATGAATAATGGGTAAAAAAGCCCATGGAATACTGTTAAATAGAAAGATAACACATCTGTCTGAAGAAACCTTCAAGTGCAAATTGCTACAGTACTTACACTGTTTGGCCACTATCAGAGTAACTACTTAGGTTAACAGTTGATTTTTACATGTATTGTTTTCTTCTAATCCAGTGTATGTATCTGTGGTTGAATCTTTGCTGTTTGCTGTATTTATTTTTTTCTCCAAATGAACTGCAAAATTTGTAAACAGAGATAAATTTAATGTGATTAAAAAAAATAAAATTTATATATTCATTTGAGGACTTATTACTTAAAAATTATTGCTTCAAATGTTTATTTTACTACTGTATTAACTTGTTGCTGCCAGTTTTTATATTTGAAAGGTGCAGATTTCACAAGCGTCTATTCTTTTGAGTTCACATTGGTGTTTTTTCTTTTATTAGGGTATAAATTTTTTTAAACTTTTTAAATTTCAAGTACCTTTTTGTTTCACAAATGCATCAAGCCCAAGGCTTCCATTTTAAAAGAAGAAAAAATGCTGTCTGGAATTAAATAATTCTATAAACATTGTTACTCATTTGTAAAATCCTTAATAAGTTAGTATTTCTTAATAAGTGAAATAGCCAAAGCAGGAGGTTAGAAGTGCTTTTTTAGCGAGAAGTCTCAGCTTCATGCAGATGCTGCCTTCTTGTCTATCAGTTCTAGCTGCTGCATAAAGTATCATGTTTGTCATAAAAATCTCAGAAAACAAATCAAAACTGAGAGTATTAAATTTTCCTGACTTCTTGCTTTAACCTATATTCTTACTATTCCAGCTGTCCAGCTATTAAATATCATCATACTTAGTCTTAATCAGCTGCATCAGGACTGCAATCTGCCATCAGTTTGTACCCCAGTAAGATTACCAGAACTGTAGATTCAGTGATTGAGCAGAGCAGCTCATGCTTAAGAGTATTCTTAGAGGCTGTCTTTCCAATAAAACTTGTCTGAATTGAGTTTTTAATAGTTTTGATTATATTTTTTGGTTTTCTGACTGCTTGAGCACCAGCTAATGTCTTCCCTGGAGGTGCTAATAATTGCTGTTATAATGAAGTCTAATTTTTTCTCTTCAGTTTTGTAGCTTTGATCTTGGTTATACTGTCTCTTACATGCTGTATTACCTGAAATTAGAACTGCAGTTTGCAGTTGAATCTGAAGTGCAACAAAAGCTACATGTATTGCTTTATGAATGACTTTTAATATACGAATTTTATGGGGAATAATATGGGGAAACAGCTTAAATCCCCCGAAATCAATAGATTTGTTCTGTTATATATTTTATGCAGTACATCATTATGATTAGAAATACATCTGAAGTGAAGTAATCATTTTAGTTTTTATTCTTTTCAGAGAAATGGTAAAGTTATGCATATAAAATAATTTTAAACCATTTTTTCATACTATCTGATATTACTTTGTAAGTAACAAAAAAGCATAGATAGGTCCTGTAAAACTTAGTGGCTTACAGCTATCAAGTCATTGAAGGATTTGTCTGCAGCTATTATTTCTATTTTTTGTGCACATTTTTATATGTAGTATGGTGTATGGTGTTTCAATCCATGTTAGATTTGATATGAAATTGTAAACCAGATAGGAACTTTTTATATTCTCTGCTCTGAACATCTCAGACTTATAACCTGATCTAATACCAGTTAAGGTCAAGAGAATTTTTCAAGTAACTTCAACTGTCTTCTTAAGTGCTTACAAATAGGTATGAACAGACTATCTTTTGAAAGGCTACATCAAGTGTATATCTTTTGACTGGGACTGTTATATAAAATTGCTTTATAAGTTTAGTAATATTTTTATTATGTATCTTTTTCAGGGTATTGAGGAATGGAATATTGCCCATCTTAATACAATATTGGATGTTGTAGGAGAAGAGTGTGGGATTTCTATTGAGGGTGTAAATACACCATATCTTTATTTTGGCATGTGGAAAACAACCTTTGCATGGCACACTGAAGACATGGATCTCTACAGTATTAATTATCTCCATTTCGGGGAGCCAAAGTCATGGCAAGTTATTATTTTTTTTTTTAAGATCACTTCTGTTTATTTCAGCTGACTAAACCAAACAAATGGGTTATGATTGCTTCACAGTGGCAAACTTTACAAAAAAGCTAAGATAGTAGTTCAATGAAGGGTTTTTTTAAGCTCATAATGCTATGAAATCACACTGATATATTCTTTTATTTTAAAGGGAAAGACACATAAGTACATAAGACTTACTTGAGTTCAACAGAAAAATATTTGAAAGATACAATATGAGAAGCTTAATATGTTGGGAACCCCAAGACTATTTGAGGAACTTCTGAAAGAGCTCTTTGAAATGAGTTTTCGGCTCTGTTGCCTTTTGAGACTACCTACCATATTTTGTATTTAACATGCATTTGATTGCTTTTTGGAATCAGAGTCATATTCTGTAGAGTTAACTCAGCTGGACCAGTAGGATTCAGAGCTAAAGGTCCTTCCTGTTCCTGTGTTCCTGTGCTGTCTTTTCTCTGTAATCTTAGATTTTTTGTTGAATGGCCTTAACAGGTGATTTGGTTTAATACATTATGATGTACAAGTATCCCACGTATATAAGACAAATCTATTCCTTTTGGTCATAAAATATTTTTTTTTCCAGAATACCTGTATTCTGAGAGTGTAGAATGATTAGAAGGATATGCAAAAGATAAGTTATTCATAGTTCAATTCTGGCAGTTTCTAGTCATCGGAATGTGGACAGAAAATGTATAGCTTGTAACTCCATAAAACATCACTGGGTTTTTTTTTATACCCATACTTTTTTTATACCCATACAAATTCAAATACCTCTAATGTATTTATACTGTGAGTGTGGTAAATTGGTCAGATGCTCAGTCTTAGATCATTGCCTTGTTTACCTGCTTTGCTTATGTAATGGATCTCTTCAGTTAAGGCAGAGAAGGTGAATACCACCTATTGTAAAGCAGTTCCATATTTGAAATTGATAAATTATATACACAGGTATGTGAGGTTGCTTCTTTGATAGACTTGAACATACAGAATATCTTATTAACTGTATCATCAATATCTTTTGAAAAAATGGATATAAAGATAGGTGATTCCAGAATGTTCCAAGATGACAGGACAATTGTAAGTAATACGATTATTGCGTGAAGTTGTTTTCTGCTTCTTAGGAATTTAAAAGTGCTGTTTGAAGAAAAACTCACTGCATATTGTGAAATTCCAAACAGTAGAGAACTTAAACTTTGAACTCCTTAGACACAATGGGAGGAAACTAGGAAGGCTTCTTTAATTATTTTTGAAGGAGATATGAGTCTATAACAGGATAAATGCTTTCCTAGTTTACAGATACTTATTTATGCTTCTAATAAACAAAAACATTAAACACTGACCTCTTCATATTTTGAAGAAATAGTGGTAGATACAGATTCATTTTCTGTACCACATTGGCCCATATTTTTAAGAAATGCATTTTTTAAAAGATTTTTAAGAATTATTTAATTTTTAAGAATTATAAAAAAGTTGAACAATAGACAGCTACAGATTTATTTCATGTTACACATGTGTCTGTTACTGGAGGATTGCTGTAATAATTTATGTGAAGTTCATTTATCAGTAAAATGTGTTCTGTTAGTGTGCTATTAGTATAATATTTTCTTCAAGAAAGTGGGGTAGGAGCTGAATCTTATGATACAGATCGTAAAGATATTTTCTGCTCTTTAGTTCAACAGATTTGACAATCCTTAGTGAAGGATCCTTAGCTTGACATACACAGTAGTAATACATGTTCTTGGATTTTACTGGTTGTACATGTGGTTGTTCAAAACAGATGCATTGGTCTTTCAGAGAACTAATATGCAATGTGTTTTCTCTGAATTGTGAAAGGACAACCATTTCCATCTGAGAGCCACGATTAGAATTTGTGGCTAGCAGCTGAGTCTGTCTGCTGTAGCAGTCTTTATACAATTTGAAGCTTTCTGCAGTGTTTAGGCATAGGTTAACTTATTATACATATTTTACATAGGTAAAATTTTACATATTTACATATTATAATTCACACTTTTGCTTCAAGGGTTACGCAGAGAAGTCTGTAGTTCTATCTTAAGTATACCAATTCCTTCATTGACTGCATGATATGAAACATGGGGGGAAATTGTGTCTGATAATTTAAACAATTAGGATTACAGCTGTTTAGATGTTTATGTATATATTTGTGTAACACATAATATGTGTAACATAATACATATATTAATTTTATAGATTTTTCTTAACTTGCAAAAATATGCTAAAGAGGAAATAAATTAAAAGAGAAGAAGGAACTTAAACTCAAAAACCCTGAAATAGAATAGTATAAGGTTAGAAGAGATTTGGGTATGGTAGGGAAAGATTTACTGGAAAGAGACTTAAAATTACTTGCTATTAGGCAAGACTTTTTACTGCAGTTTTCTCTTTGCATTCTGAGGGGAAAGGTACCTTGAAAATGCTACCTCTTTTATATCTCAGTTTCTTAGAGAAAGTTATTATTAGAAAAACTTCTTATTAGCAAGACAAACCATTGGTGTGGTTGGTAGTGTGGCTTAGTAATTCAGTTATCTCTTGATATTGGTCTATTTTGTAATGATGTTTTTAAACTGCTTACTAAAAATCCCTTCACTCTGGCATTTGTTGTTAAATATTTATTTTCTATTGTAATTATTGTTTCAGGGGTATAGGTCTTAAGATAATTTATTTTTGCTTTGTGCAATAATTTGAAGAATTTTGTCATGTTAAGCTATTAAAGTGCTCTTGAAAATTAATGCTTAGCAGAGATCAGATTTTTGTTATTAGAAGAAATACTATACTATTAATATAGGTACTATATACTTGGGTAAAATATGGATAATGCTTCAGTTTACATTATAAGTTTATAAATAAAAAATCTAAGTAAGACATTCACATTTTTTGAAAATAATTCTGGGTTTATTAAGTATCTGAAGGCAAAGCTTACTCTTTGTTCTGGTTACCTGAATCTTGAACAACAGTGTGTTGAATTTTTTTAAGTGTTGAGATGATACAAATCTTCTTGAAGAGGAATAATAATGAATATAAGGAAGTTTTTCTTAATCGGGCAGAAAGTAATTATTTTCATGGCACTGTGAGTATTTCAAATATAATAATAATAGGACAATTTTTCCTGTTTTATTTTCAAGAAGAAAAGATGTGTAGAGAATATATTATTTTACTTTAGAAAATAATATTTTAAAATATTGTGCTCAGTTTGTTCACCTTTTATACCTGATGGTGAATGCCTGAGTTCTTTTCTGCATGGAGAACTAGGTTTTTACTTTGCCATGAAAGGGGCACAGTTAAAACTTGCAGTATGCTACAAACAATAATTTACCTATCAATTTGTATGTTTTCTGTGACATTCCATCTGGTCTTTGCTTCCTAGGTTTTCTGAAGACTGAAAATGACAAGAGACAATACATTATGTTAAAAATACTCTCCTATTTAGTAATGTCTTTCATAAATCACAAAATGCCTTGCAGGATTGATCAGTCATAAACTAAACAGGAATAGATGCTACAGAAAGGAGGTAGTTCCATCTTTGTGGCTATAGCAAGAAAAAAAGATCAGATTGTTAAGAGAGAATGCTTAGACAGCCAAAATTAGATGGATTAGGAGAGTGAGACTGGACCTGACAGTTTATTTAGGTTGTAAGAGGAAATAGATCTATTCTGACAATCAAAATAAATCAGGGATTTAGGTTCAGGAGCTCTATTCGTGCTTCCAGTCGATGTAGGACGGTATGAAATCTGATCTCTAGGTTGCCAAAAATCTATACTTTGAGCAGCCCTACTGTTACCTCTTGATTGCCGTGACTAGAATCTGTTTTTATGGATTTGCCAGTATAGAATGTGTATCAATACCTTTTCATCTTGCTTAATGAGGTAGAAAAATCAGGAAAGATACATAGTTACACAGCAGGGGTTGTGGAAGTCTTTGAAACTTTTCATATGATGGCTTTCAGATTTTAAATCCCAGTAGCAGGGGAAATAGTAATGGGCTTATGATTATGATCGGATAAAAATGGATGGCATTCTGATATTAGTTTTAGACAAAAAAGATGAAGTTGGAGAAGCATACTCCGACTGATGCTAACATTGTATGATTTAAGAACAAATATGGCAATAAGCTAAATGGATTTAGAGATGCTCAGCTAGGTCCTTACAGGGCCTTCTGAGGAAGGATTAATAGAACTTTCAGTGTGATCAGCTGCTGACAAAAACCAGTCAAAGTCTGGCCAGGGGATGCAAAGCTCACCCTAAGTGGAAGAGTCTTGGTACCTTGGCAAAAGTTGTGCATACCACTGATGCTATGGACATGTTTCTGAGTTATGTTCTATGTCTCGGAAACAAAATAGACACAGAAAACTACAGGGAAACCAAACCTGTATGGCAGAAATGGGACTAAAGTACAAAGCTTCCGTTAGGATTAGTCAGACTTCTTGCTGAAAACTGTTATAAAAATTAGAAATACTATGAGTCACAGAGATGATTGTAATCAAATAGGGATTCTGGTTGTGAAAAGGTATCTGTAATCAAATAGTGTAGTGGTTTGTCAGCAGCTCAGATGGATTATCATGCTTGATATAGAGCAATCATTTGCTAGTTTCAATGTTCTTCACAAAGTGGAAGAACTTTAGTCAGGGATTAGAAGAAAAGGAGAAGTTTTATTTGTTTATTTGTTTTGTTTTTCCCTTCTGGAATAGGATTTTTTTTCTTAAAATATTTAGATTAAATAGGAACATTTTTAGGTGGCAACAGACTTTTGCATTTCCCATCTCAAAACAAAAAATGTATTAACTTCCTAAATTAATTTATGAAATTTAAATCTGCTCATATTTTAAAAAGTTACGTCTAATAAAGATGAACCACCTAAAGAGATAATAAAGTAAATCAGTACCTGATAAAACAGTTATGTGATTCTGAGCTCAGTGCCTGGAGTTAGCATTACTTTGCTGTACTGTGTATATTGCAAGTTGTCTGTTGCCAGTTATAAAACCAATGAATATAGTTAATTTTGAAAAAAACTGATGATGTTTACTTATAACAACATTTTATGGGTTTGCAGCTCTTGAATTTTAAAAACACCAATCTGCAGGAAAAATCATCAGCTGTTTTTACCTTGTCTATATATAACATGGGATTTAGAGAAGTAGTTTGGTTAAGTATTAAGAATAGTTTAGTTAAGTATTAAGCATCACACAAAATTTGCTTGAAATTGATGCTATTAACCATTACGTGTGCATACACCTGACTTTGGAAGAATGGAACTCAAATTGTTTTATATTCCATTTCTGGTCACTGACATGATTGACTGGATAGAAGAGGCTGCTTGTTTGATCATCTTGATTGGCTATGCAGTTTTTGCACAGTAGAGCAACAATTTGTTGTTTTTGATGCAACTGAGAAGAAGTATTAGTCTTGAAAACATATATATATATATATATAAATTAATTACAAGTTAATGACATAAATTTAGTGTTTATTAATATTTGTAGTTAATCTTGCTGCCAGTACTCTTGATTGCTGAACTAAGACATATTTCAGAAAATGTTTATTAACAATAATAGGTAAATATATGTACTGTATTTTTTCTGTCCTTGTAGTACGACTATCAATGAACAGTGACTCTTCATACTTTACCAAGTATGTCTTTGTGAACTAATAAAATTAAAATCTACTTAACATCATCATTTCCTGTTGTGTTGCAGGATTCATTTGGTGTGTTCTGTTACCCCCTAAAGCTATAATGGTTCGGTCCTGGGATCCCCCTTCCCCCTCCCCTGGAACCTCTCTCTCTGAGAGTGTCAATTCGTTCTCTCCTCCCCTGTTTCCCTGGTTACCTTCTGTCAATCCCTCCCCAAGTTCTGTCCATCACCCACTGTCTCCTTCCCATATTCCAGAAAGTTCTCCTTTCTTCGGTGGGTGATTGGATCGGGAACAAGGGTCCCTCCCTGTCACATTCCCTACTGGCTAGCCGGCATGTTTCTCACGAGTTTGTTCACTCCCCAGTTCGCCCTCATTGGTCAATGTGTCGTGTTCCCACCCCCTTTATAAGCTGCTGTTTTCCCTGACTCGTGGTCCCTGCTCGGCTGGTGCACCTGGAGTTAATAAAGGCTCTGGATTTGACCCCCGAGGAGGGACCCTCCCTTCTTTCTTCTACTTCGCTTGCCTGCTGCTCCCTGCTGCCCCTTGCTGAGGCGCTCCCGGCGCATCTAGGGAGTGCCCCCCCCGGCTGTCGGCTGCCGTGCCTTCAGCTCAGCCGGCGAAACCTCCTCCCCTGCCCGGGGGAGTAGAGAAACTTGGACAGCAGCACAGCAATTTCCCCTTTTGTCTTTTATTAACTTTTTTTCTGCTTGTTATCCAAGAAAACACTCTTTTTTGCCTTTTAGTGAGTTACCATTACATTTGCTTTGGAGGTGACTTTATCTAACCTTATTATATGAGAAGTCAAATGTTGGTGGCTGTTTGGTAATGTAGCCAAAGGAAAGATGAGCACAAGATGAAGATATTTTTCTAAGAGCTGTTCAAATTCTCTCATAAGCTAGCTGTTGAGATTAAGAGTGAATAATTTTTTTTTCTCTGACTAGGTCATTTGAATTTGGGAGCTTTCTGTTTAATGCAGAGTAGACCAAGAATCCAGCAAGATTCATGTCTTTCATCATGAAAGTCAGGTGCACATGTGCTAAGCTCAGTTTTCTAATAGATGGTGTTAGGAATCGAGCCTGAACGGTTCTTGAGAGAAACTTTGGGCTTCTTAATGTGTCATAGTACAAAGGGTCATCTGTCTCCATTTTTTTGTCCTTGTCTTAGCTGTGAGGAGCAAGCAATTTCAGCAGAGGGAAGAAGTAAAGGATTGAGTAGCAGATGTTACCGTACAACTTAAATGAAGACTATGATGAAAAACACAGATTTGCATTTAATGTATTGTATTTCTTTGTAATTTTGGATTAGCTAAATAAATAGCTGTAGTCCAGTTAAATCATGCACTGTCTTTCCAGAAGACTTATGGAGAGCTTAATTGACTTCTGTCTTTTTGTAACATTGACATGGAAGCATGTGGCTCCATATTATTATTGAATTGTATAACATGTGCTTTAGAAAGAGTAACATTTTAGAGGAACACCAGTTCAGTTAGAGTCAAAGCAAAGTACAGTATCTAGTTTTGAGTTTTTTTGTTAGACATAAACAGTATCTGTTCATGTTTTGCTTTCTGGAGTTGTGTATTTAAAGATGTACAGTATATAATGCTATACATAGCATTTTTCTCTGATGGAGTGTGAAGGGTGACAAACAGTTTAGATTGATATGGATTCACTGGTCTGTATGTAATATGGAGTGAAAAACAGTCACAAACACTTTGGAAGTACAAATGGAGAGAAACAAAGTGCATTTTTGTGAGACAGCAAAATTCTGATTAAAACTGCGAACATTGAGCGTAGCAAACTGAAAGTCTGTTTAATACCATTTGGAATGGGTTGTCAGTGGGCGTGTGTCTTACAGAGCACTGACGTATGTAGTGGTCTTCTGTGTAGGTATTTCAGTTGTAATAGGGTAAAATTGTACAATTTTAGTGTGTGTGCAAATAACAACTTGAGGTAGTTGGATGTTTACTGTTTGTTTTTCTGAGTGAGTTTTCAAGGCTGATGAATGAATGTGTTTACAGTGTAGTTAAAGGCTACATGTTTACTTAGTTTAATAATGTACAGCTGAATATACATTTCCTTCTTTTCTGAATAATATTGGTTTAATAGAGAAGGCTCAATCCAGTGTTACTGCAACATTAAGCTGAAACAAAAGCCTATTATATCACATATTAAAGCAGGTAAAGTCAATAATCAATCCTAATTAAAACATCCAGTAAGTCCATGAAGTGCAGTAAATATGTTAATAGCGAAGAGAAGCAGAAATGAAACAACTTTTCAGTAGTTTTTTCTTTTTTGGCTGCAGTAAACATTAAAAATATGTTCTTTGGTGTTTTTTGCTGAATGTTGTAGACAGGGTGTGGAATTAAAAAAAAAAAAAATTATTGTTAGAACAGTGGGTTTCTAAGATATGTACAATTCCAGAAATTAAAGAAAGTCTATTTCTATAATGATTTAAAACTCTAATTGTAATGATTCTACAAGGGCAAGTTTTTTTCCACAGCTTTTGCTGTAGGAAAAAATGGAGATTTTAATGCTCATATTTTTCTGTTGAACCCTTGTGTCTTGTGAAGCATGCTGAGGTTGAAAGAAATTAAACTTACATAAATCAGACTTATTTTACATTTTTAAATTTAATTTAGAAAGATAAAGTATGTATTTCTTTTTTAATTGTGGTGATGTAATTATATTCAAATATTGTCAATGTATGTGACTTTAAATAGTGAATATAACATTTTGGAACTACATAATATGATATTTAAACTAGAAATAAGTGAAGTTTTTCTCAAACCTCTGCCCCCCCAAAACCCAATGTCTGTATTTTTTCCTTAGATGTTAGTATATTTTTTTATGTGTAATTTTTAAGTCTGTAATATTTTTGACTTCTGTGTAGTTAGATATTCATCATACATGAATGAATACTTTAAATCATTATGTAGTTATTACCTCTTTAAGCATTTAATCTTTTTCTTTATGTGAATTTTAGGTATGCTATTCCTCCAGAGCATGGGAAACGGCTTGAAAGACTAGCTCAAGGTAGAATTTCCAGTATTTTTGTATGTATGGTATTTGAAGGGCAACCCTTGAGGAAAGTGAGAAATGTTGTTCTTGACTCACCTACTGTTTTATTACTTAATGTTGTGTGACTTTTATGTGTCTACAGTATTATTGCCCTGAGGAATTCTTAAGAATTGAAGTGGTTCTTTGTTTTGTTTTGTTTTGTTTTTGTTTGCTTCTCTTAGAACTTTATTTTATACTGCCACTTATAACTTGGTGAAACTTATGAAAATAAGGCTTAATATTTTATTGTTCATTAGATTTTCATTGCTAGTATTTTTGACTCCTCTGTGCCCTTGCTCTTTCTTGTCCTAACTTCTTTTCATGAGCAACTTTTTGAATCTTTTTACCCAAATTTGATAGAAATATTGAAGACAGATGAGTTTCCAAAAGTTTCATCAAAGTTGATGGTTGGGTAGAGGGTGGAATCCTGGCTAGTGCCTCTGTGAAGGAGTAAGCACACAAAGTGCAGAAACACTAAGTGTTACTTGTTAGCAGTTTGCTGACTGTTGAGCAGGCATATAGATCCACTTTAGGTGAAGCATGTACTGGCTTTTGCTATTTAGAGGTGGCAGAAATGTTTGGGAGAAGGAGCAGAGATATGATTGTAAAGTTGAGGACTAAGGGATAAAAACCACTAGTCTGTAGAAAGATTCTTACTCAGTAATTTGTTTTCTTTTCAGTAATACTACACCTCTATTTTTGTTTCTGAATTAGGAGTGCAAATTATGAACATGGGAATAATTAGGGATGTTTCTTGGCCTGGACGCCCATGTTTATAGCTTGCTAATAACTATTGAAGGAATTATGGAATGGAGTGCTTAATGAAATAGAATGAGAGGAAAGGAATGCTATTGAAAGTTCATAACTAGATCTTGTGTATCAGGACAAAATTCTGAAAATTTGTGTACATTTAGTTTTCATATATTTTTTTTCCTTAGTATATGGGTGCATGATTCTTTTTCTGAGCTATTATAGAACTATTACAGTTAAAGATGTGAAAGTAAAGACCTGTGAACTTCCCGTCTTAAAAGTATGTCTCAGGAAAACAGATTTCAACCTGAATAATTACATTTCCTATTCCTAAATTTTGTCATAGTTTTATTTGAAAAAGTTGTCAGTCATTTTCTTTGCTTTCCAGTTTCTTTTCCCAGTGCAAAGTATAGAACTCTATATACTGTTTGTTTTTCACTGGTAAACTAATTGGAACTTGTGAGCTGGGCAAAAGACACTGGCTTAGGATGATTCAATAATTTAGTTTTACAAGAAATGATAAAAGAGTAAAAGAAGTAGAGAATTGGAAAATTTTCAGAGAGGGACAGTAAGAGTGTTGAAAAAATTGCCTTTTTCTTTTAGTAATTGATAGTAAATTCTAACTTTTTAATGAGGGGAAGTGTGAATAAAGGGAAGGGGATATGGTAAAGGCTTGTGATGACTGGCATGGGCAAGGTGACCGAAAAGTTATTGTTCACTGAGTCTTCTGGTATATGTAGAGACTCCAATTGAAGGATCTTGTCAGGTTCAAAGTTAGCCTAAGGTTTATTTAACGGTGTGCATTCCTTATTCTCCTTGGTGGATTCTAAAATTTTCATGGAATCCTGAGCAAGATTGGAGCACAGTGGCACAGAAATATGTTAGAGGAACACAGGAACTGCCCCTGGCTTTCGGAATTTTGGAGCAGCAACTATTCACTACTTGTCAGAGGAAGCAAACTTTTCATGCTGTATGTAAATGCTTCTCTATACACAGTTCTGACACTTGATGGGAGTAAAATCTTTGGGTAGATAGACTTTGCATGTGAAATTTTTTGGCTGCTTTGGCATTTACTGTAGATTTCATATTGCTTGATGATGGCTGTGCAGTGTTCTAAAACCATTCAAGTTTAAATGTGCTGTAGTGAGTATGCGTCAAATTTTTCTTTATTTTCAGAGTGAGGGAAAAGGATGGGCAGTTGATGCAGCACTTGTTCACTCATTTCTAAAAATTGAATGGTACTGAGGCACGGTGTTGTCTGTTGTAGACAAAAAAAAGCTCCTTCTTTCTTTGAAATACCTTGATTTCTGTAGATATTGGAGTAACACATACAAATTCAGGAAGTAGGTAACTTTTGGAGATACATGAAAAAAGAAACTGGTCTGAAGGTGCACAACCCTCTTACTGCTGATGGTGGCCTAATACCATAATTAAGTGTCAGAGAAATGGAAATCTCCAAGGCCACTCTTTTTCAGAAATACTGGAGGAACAGTGTCTTGATGTGGGGGTGCTAGTCAGAATTGGATGCATCCGCACAGAAGTGAGAGTTAAACTGCTCTTAATTTTATGTTAGTGTAAGTTACAAAGAGCTGTGAGGTGAATGGAAAACTTCCTTGATGAGTCAGGCTTATGATCATAACTTAATTATTTTTATTTCAGTACTATATTTTGAATAGCAAATAACAAATCACGGAATCAGATACTGAACAGAGATGATAAAATTTCAAATAGTGTTTATTTCATTACATTTACTGAATGAAACTGGATTTCTGTAGAAAAACCAGGTACTCATACGGAGATTATTATTGTAGCAGCAGTGTAAGATAGGTGAGTTAGGTAATGTTGAAGAATGTTGTCTGTGACACTAAGTTTTCAGTATTTCATTTTAATGTAGTCTGAGATGTTTTTCTGTGAGTAGATTGTTTCCATGATATATTTGGTCCAGCTAATAGCTGAGAATGGAATGTAGAAGATAATACTACAATGATGAACAATAAAAACAATGTATTTTTTTAAACTGAAAATTACTATTCCTTATTGTTGCCATGCTCTGGTCTTCTACTTTGCAACTGGTGCCTTCTAAAATACAGTGTGTTTCACATAAGGTATCTTACAAAGATGAAAGTACAAAGTAAGCTTCATGGCTGCAAGTCACTTAAAATAAAACATTAATAAAACATGGTGTAAATGAGACCTTTGTATTTAATACCATGTGTAGTGAAAATATTTTTGCATGAGTGCAACTTTTAAAGGAAAAGAAAAGTAGTTTATTCAGGAAGGTTAGCTCTGATGACCAGATGCCTGCTGAATTAATTGAATGCTCCTAAATAATTAAAATAATAAAATAATACATTAGAAATGACAGATTGTGTAAGTCAAGGCAGGAGTTGATACATAAAATTAAGGGAAGGTTAGGATATTTTCCATTATCTTGTCTGCACATCACAATTACAACACATGCCTTTTGTGCATGAATGCTTTCAGTTTTGCTGTCCATTGAAATCTTGATTGACTGTGGCGCCTACAAATGGTTTGCCTGAAAGACATTAGACTTGCGTCTAATAAAGACAACAGTTTGATTTTGCCCTTCAGCTACTTTCTCATTTATGTAGATTTTTTTTCAATTTTATGTAGACATAAATGTAATAAAAATCTCAAGTGAGCTGTTAACTGCAATTTTTATACGTGTTGTTATGTTAATCTGTAATACCATGGTATTCTTAAATGATTTTTTGTTTCACAAAATGGCTTAGAAAATAAAGAGAATAGAGGCAGAGTGGCAAATGAGAAATGTTGGATTGAAGGATTTTGGAGATCTTTTAATAGATTGTTTGAGTGCAGAAACTGTTTTAGAAAGGAGAGGACATCAATCTGTGATGTTCAGTTATGTTAAAGACAAAACTAAAGTAAAGTTTAATATATTGTAAGTATGTATGGTTGATGTACAAAGCTTTTTATGATGTATGGTATTAATTATTTCATTTTAGGCAGAAGTCATTATCTGTTATGTATGAAAGCAAATTAAAATAATTGTTGAAATGAGACTTGAAGTAGAACTTGCATAACTTCTAATGATCTTGAATGTGAAAACTTTAGCAGTTGAAGAATTGAACTTTTTCTCGCAAAAATAAGTAGCCAAGTTAGAAAAGTCTTATTTAAGAGATAATAAACTTAAGGCTTTAACATGTTAATCTGGGCACACCTACAGTTGTATTTCATACCACTTGAAAGCCTGTTTGTGGCTTTTGTGTTCTTCTTTGTATAGCTTAGAAATTGCTATTGTTCCTGTGTGGTGGTTGTTGTCATGCAGACTTACCCTACTAATTTCTTTCACATTCAACACAGACAGTTAAATTTAATTAGTTCAGATCATGGGAAAATAATTTAAATTAATTATATCAAGTTTGTATTTATACCTACCAAAGTAAAATCTAAAAGGAGAATGACTAGAATACTTAGTAATTCTGTAATCTCTGCCATTGTTTCAGTAGTACTGATCTGCAAATTATGAATAATATTTTGTGTAAGTCCTTTAAATGAAGGTCTACCTAAATAATAAATAATCATAACCTTGAGCTTAATTATGTTAATTTGATTTCTATTTACTTTCATTAACATTAAATGACATTAAATATATTTGCAATTTAGGGTGGTTTTTTCCTTATGTTGTGAGTTTTATGATTATACATTTTTTAAAATAATATTAAAGAGGAATGCAGCACCTTTAAATTTCAGGTGAAGTCTTGAGTAAGGAAGTGTTGAAAATTATAGGATGTCTAGCTTCATTAATTGCACTGGTCATGATTTGATTTGAAAGTTCCCTAAGAATATAATTTTATGTGGTTGTCATTAAATAATGACTACTAATGACCAAATTATGATTTCCTTCATCATTCAAGGTAAAATATAGCAAACCTGTTCAGTCCAATAGAGTTGTAGAATTATACTTTTGGGAATAATATTGTAATTTGTGCATATATGATTTTAGCTGGATGATGTAATTGAAAACATTATGGGCATATAATTAGAAGCAGAGAGGAGCATTCCAAATACCTTGAAAATGCTGATCATCCAGGGAATGGAGCCCAAACTTCAGTTTGCCTGAGTGAGAAGTATGATATAGATGTGGTCATCTGATATGAGCTGCATGTGATATGTTGGAAAGACACTTTCACAGTGGAAAGGAAAAATGAGACTGCCAGGTAGCAACACTCACTGTCCCTCAATAATTTAGAGATTTGAACTTATTTTTTAGAATATGTTCTATATCCCTCCGTGGCTGGGAATCTGCTGAGTGCTCACTACTTCTACCTTTGCCCAAAAATGAGAAGGCTTTGACTTCTCTCTAGCATGTATTTGGATTATAAATTCTGTGGAAAGATCATGCTGAGATGGAATAGCATTGACAAAGGATGTGTCTTCCCCAGTCCAGTGATGTTGCTGTTACGAAAGTAGTTTAATTTTGTTTGTGCAAGTAACATTGGTAAGATTGTACATTTTGGGCTATGTTGTCTGTTAGAGTATGTATACAGAGTCTTTCAAAGACATGTTTTTTTTTTTTTTATTGACACAGTCTGATGCCTATGCTTTCACATACTCTTTGTTGTTGCTGCTTGGGCTAACAAAGGGTTTTAAAAAGCTGAGAGGAACCTTGAGTTTGGATAAATGTCCTTTCCCTGTAGTTGTTCATAACCAAACATTTGGCCAGCAGGTATTGAACCACATACTTACCATGTAGACTGTTCCAGTTCCACTCTAGCTGTTAAAAATGTCAGTGTTTCTGTAAATGGTGGATTGGAGAATTTTCAATTTGATGGTCTTTTTCTCATAGACATAAATCAGTGAGCAACCTTATTCAGTTTTACCCTGCGCTCTGATTATTTCTCATTGGCTTTTATGAAGCAACTGTTTTGAATTCTTATTTTGTTTCTTTGTAATAGTTTCCAAGGAATGAATAGGGTATAGGTCTGCCATGTCTCAAGAGGCCATCCAAGAAACAGGGGTTGCATGTGAGTTCCTACAAAATACCTTGCAGAACTGATTCAGAGTTAATGGATTAGTGTTAGTGGTTAAATTAAAATTTCATGTGTCCCTTAAAAGCATGGATGTGCTACAGAATTTGAAAAGTATTTACATTCTAGATAGGTTTCAGTATTTTTTCTTTTGGATGTGGGATTTCAGTAAATATACAGGATTACATGGTAATTCCTCTAATTGGTAATTTTAACATCAGCTTGGTATTTCAGAATGATTCTTAACATTGTGGGCATATCTTGAATTGGCCTGCATTTAATGTTTTTGTGAGAGTCCTATAATATTTCTAATGCAAAGTTCTCTATTCAGTATTTTTTTGCATCTGTTAGCCAGTTCTCCCACAGGGATTTTATTTTGTGGAAGAAAAGCTTGTGGACCTTACATTTAGCCTGGCAGACAAAAGATCTTCTGATAAAGAGAGTCTTGTAATGAGGAAATACTACCTTCCTTTCTTTCCTTGTTTATTGAAGGGGTGTTCCTTTGAGCAAATGAGATGAATGAGGCTGAAAATTTTGTGTGCACAAGTGTAGACTTTGACAAGTCAAAAGATATTTTAAAATGGTACAGAATGTGTAGGCTGTACTTTCATTTCACTGTGAGGGCTCTGTAACCACAGCAAATGTTCTCCTGTAAATTTCTGGTAGTGGATTTTGAGCAGGTTGTGTTGTGCTGCTCTGTATTATTGGCGACTTCTTTGGGATTCAGCAACAAGCCTGCCTTCTGGTTGGACTTGTCACAGCTATGTATGATCTCTTGGAGCTGGAGTAGTACAACTTAAGTTTTGGATGTCTGCCCATCGTTTGCTTTTTATCATCTTGTGTTGAGCTAATTAGGCATATTGCAGTAACATAATTTGGCACAAAATTTGTTTTCTCAAGGAAAATTCAGTTAAACTCTCTCTGCTTTTAGCAATTAAGCTTTTAGCTACTTTTCACACTAGCTCTTCCTGCAAGTCTCAAGTATCATTTTTGCAATCACATTTTTCACAGTAAGTTCCTGTGTATTTCTGTTATTACACTACTCAGAACTGAGGTTTCTTGACTCAGAAACTGTAGATTCTAGGTTTTGATTGCTATAATTTATGTTATAGGCATTAAGTGTGAAAAAATAGTTGAATTTTTTTTGGTGGAATCCACTAATTGTGGACTAGTTTCTTTTAACTGTCTTTTGGTCAGTGAAGCCACATATATATAACTGTAACTATCAAATAGTACTTTTTGAAACTTAAAACATTATTTGCAATTCAAAGAAAGAGTAAAGAGTTCCATGCTTCTTGTTGGTAGAGAAAAATGAAGAGTGATGAATTTTAATAAAATTTGATTTCAGGGCAGCTTCTTTGTACATTGACCAGCACAAGTCTACATTACACGTTTGTTGTTTAAGTGCTGCTTTGTAGCTATGATATTTTATGAAAAATCCTATGCTAGGATTTTTCCCCTCCTGAGGAGCTGAGCGCCTCAGGAAAGAAATGTAAACAATATCTATCTGCTGCTGTGGAATGCAACAGGTGCATCTGTGATTGGTGCGTATTAGTTGTTTTTAGTGCATATTAGTTGTAATTAAAAGCCAATCACAGATGCAGCTGCATCAGACTCTGAGAGTCACAAGATTTTGTTATGCATTCTATTCTATTCTTGTTCTTTGTAGCCTTCTGATAGTCTTTTCTCTCTGTTCTTTTAGTATAGTTTTAATGTAGTATTTTAATATAATATATATCATAAAATAATAAATCAACCTTCTGAAACATAAAATCAAACCTCGTGTCTCCACACATAAAGAGTTCCCAACACTGCTTAACCTCATTTCTGAGAAATCAGAAAAATATTATTCTTCCAGTACTGGTGAGTGTGCTAGATTGCATGTACAAAGAATATTACAGTTATAATAGGATAACTTTTAGATTGTTCTGAAGTTTTAGGGTGATTAGTGGACATAATATATAAGACTCACCAGAGCGAAGAAATTAAATCTAACATTAGAGAGAAGGCTACATATTATGGAAAATTATTGTTCATTTTGTTTTCTCAAGGCATTAAAAAATTCAGATGGTTGATTGAAATTTTTTTTTGAATAATTGAATAAGCATGTTTTTCTAAGAATTAAAGTGCTTCTGTGAATGATGAACTACCATTTATGTGAGCGGAATGCAACAGATTGTACAAAGTTATCAAGTTGTATTTGTTCACAGCAGGGATAGTTTGTAAGTGCAAGGTAAACCTAGTCTTCATGGAATCCTTCTGAAGTTGTTTGCTGCAATTGATTTTCATGTGTGCAGAATGAGCATTAACATAAAAAAAGCTTCTGGGAACAATGTATTTCTCTAAAGGGTAAGAAAGTATGCCTAAAGTACAGGTCTACATTTATTCTAAATTGTTTCACTTCTTAACAAACAAGGAAGACCCTGTAGCCCTTCTCCCCGGAAAGCAGTGGAAAAACTTGGCGGTGCATTTGATTTTTGTGAAATCTCTCAGAACCTAGGAATGACATGATAAAAAATTCTAAAGCAAGTTTAAACACTTATAAATATTGAAAAATATTACAAAGATTTCCTATTTGATTTAATGAAAAGATGTACAGCTTTGCTTTTCTTGCCTTATTAGGGTTCTTTCCGAGCAGCTCCCAAGGATGTGATGCTTTTCTTCGCCACAAGATGACTCTGATTTCTCCCTCAATATTGAAAAAGTATGGAATTCCTTTTGACAAGGTACATCAATGTTTCTTTTTAAACTCTACTTTAATGAATTGAGTTAGATGTGTGTAGTATAAACGTTGTTATAGTAAAGGTGAGGCAATTTCTAATTTTTTTTAGGTAGTGGCTGCATGAAAATGTGTTAAAACTTCTAGTAGTTTTATCAGGGAGTTTTTTAGCACTGAACACTTATAGCCATTGCAGCATTTCTGTGATTTTTTTTTCTAAGACATTACCAAAATTTCTTATTTTTAATTTATTTCCATGGTAGCTTGGATGTGATTTTCTATTGACTGAGACACTTCTTAACTCACTCTGTTAAGTTGTATACCTAATATTCTAACACGAGTATTTAATTTCTTTGTATGTTGCTTTTCCAAGGCAGTTAAATGTAACTTTATCATTATAAGGGTCTGAAAGGTTTAAGGTGGAATAAAGCCAAAAGGACTGTTACTTCATTTAAAATATATTTTAGAAGCTGTAACATAATGGAAAAGGAATGAATGATTATTTTTGACTGTTAGTGGCAGAATAAATGTTTGATAAGAACATGATACAAACAGAAACTGAGAAGAATATCTGTCTTTCTTCTTTGTGGATGTATTTAGTATGTAGCTGCTTTTAAAAACATCTGGAGTATTCAGTTTCTTCTGCTTTCTATAAGATTTTCTGTATTTATTGTTTTTCGCTTTGAACTTCATGTAGGTGCCAGCTAATAAAATATTTTCAATGCATTGCTTTTATTTTTAAGTGTACTTATTTTATACATGTTGTAAATTCTAAAGTTTTAAATTCTGGAGTTCTGTAAACCTGCTTAGAAGACTAGAACTTGATTCGAAGGTCCACTGCCTGAATATCTCTTTATTTTAATACTAAGTTCTCAAAAGGCTTTTGATCATTAAAGGGCTATGGTTCCTGATTTCCCATTGTTCAGAGTCTTTTAAGTTGTTCAGAAGAACCAGGCAATATACGCTTTTTCTCAGTTTATTCCCACTGCAGTATGGTTGTGTAAACTATCCTTGCCACACACCTTGCTTATTATTGTGTTTTCTGTTTTTGTATATGTACTATTTATTTATTGATATAATGTGGGTGTGTGTATACAAACTTTGCTTAACTTGTTCCCTGGCCTAAAATATAGAATAATGCAGTGCTTCCTGTCTGGTTTAGTTGATGTTTTTCTAACAGTATTAAAAAAAGAAAATAAAGAAAGAAAATAATATTTTATGTCTATTTTTGCCCAGCTGGAAGCTAGACACCAGACAGGTGCTTGCTCACTCCCCCTTGGCAGGATGGGGTGAGAACTGGAAGGATAAGAGGTAAAAAACTTGTAGCTTGAGACTGAGACGGAGACAGTCTAATAGGCAAAGGGAAAGTTGGGCACACAAGCCAAGCAAAATGAGGAGTTAATTCAGTGCTTCCCATGGGCAGGCAGGTGTTCAGTCATTCCCAGGAAAGCAGAGCCTTGTCACGCATAATGGTGACTTGGCAGGACAAATGTCACCAATCCAAACAATTGCCCTGCCTTCTTTTTCTCACAGCTTTATGTACTGAGCAGGTTACCATGGTCTCAGCTGTCCTGGCTATGTCCCCTCCCAGCTTCTTGTGCACCCCCATCCTCCTCACTGGTGGAGTGATGTGGGGAGCAGAAAAGGCTGTCTAAGACATGCCCAGCAAGAACTGGGACGCCTCTGTGTTATCAATCTTGTTGGCAACACAGATGGGTTAAAGACATAGATGTGTTTTATGCCTTTTTGGAACATCATTTTGCTTTTCATGCTTAAGTCAACCTATGTGTAAAATTGAAGACATGTAGGCATTGAGAGTGATACTGCCTGCCTTGGAAAGCAAGCTTTTTTGAATAAATTACTCATAAAATAAGTAGTTTGTTTTCTGAATGATTTATTATCATATGGAAATGTAGCTGCTGCATTCAGTTTTTTTAATATAATATATAGGTAAATATACTGATTCCCTTCATACCCTTGTGCTTTATCATGAAATGTCAGGTGAAACTTTCCAAGCTGGATGGTTTTATAACCATGTTTGTAGTTTTGGATTTACAGAACATTACTCTGAACAGTGTAATTTTCAGTGGTTGGTGTTTGAGGTAGCATATTGCAGAATGTCAGCATACTTTTTTTTTCAGTATGATGCATTTGAGGTAGGGTAAGGCAGTTGATCTTTGTATTTTGGTGTCTTGATTATTCCTGTATTCCAGTGTAGAGGATAATAATCCTCTAAAAAGGGGGGAGGAAGAAAAAAAAAAAGTGCTACAAACAGTTAAATATTTAAGTTTGGTTCTATCTCCTAGTCTTCGGAGGAAGCAGACTGTACCCAAGTGTAATTGTAATTAATGGGATTCAGTGAGAAAGTGAATATAGAGAACCAGTCTGTGATCTCTCATGGCTCAAAGTGATAGGAGGGGAAATGTGCTGAATGCTGATAAGTCAGCCTACGCCTACCAGGTGGCAGCTGAGCTGCTGCTTGTTGTAATAGAACACCTGCTAAACTGTCAGCAGCGGGAGGGTGTATTGAGATAAATTTTGGAATCGTTAGCGTTGAGAATAATCTTTCTTAAACATTCCCACAGCGATTGTTGAAGTGCTACGGTAACAGTTACAATATATGCAACTATATGTGCATTTGCATGTATATACTAAATATGAATCCACAAAAAATTTAACCATGCAAAATGTAAGATCCAATTTTTTTCTCTAGCCTTGGTGGCTATTTTTCTTGTTTTCCTGTCTTTCCTTCATCCCTTAATACAATCAGAAATAGAACTCTTTGAAGTGCTAACCCTGTGTGTTCTTGTACTGGGCAAAAAAGCACAAAAATAATTTATAAAATGATAAAATAACGATTTGGAAGGAGATTTTAAAAGTAGAAATTGAATGGAAGACACCTATACCAGTAGAAAGCTGAGGTTTAGGACATGACATTGGAAAGAAAAGTGTTTGAAGTTGTAAGTTTTAATTTTGGTGGCTGTTTAAAATTTAACCCTTCCTTTTTGTGATTTTAAGTCATAAAGGTATGCCCCTAAAAAGAGTAATATTTGTCATTACAGTTTTTCTTACTGTATTGCTTGTGCAAAACTTTGCCACATATTCAAAACAGTCTATTTAGACTTGGATAAGTCTCCTTATTTTCCTGTAATAAACAAGTGCATATGTTGAATCAGTCACTGCTCGGATTATTTGGTTCATTTAAATAGATCTGTTTGCTTTTTAGTGGGTCTATTTTCTGATGTGTTTTTCATGTAAAATGTGTATCAGAGCATGGAGAATCTCTTTTAACTATTTACTTCTGTATAATCTACTTTATTCATTAACTTTTATCAGATAATTCAGAAGACAGCGTGCTGTTTCGAGTCTTTGACTAGCCTGTCCTTGATAAAGTCTCTGGTGGGCTGACTTCAAGAGACTAAAGCTGTCACTGTGTGGGGAGAATATTAGTGACTGACAAGAAGTGCTGTCTCCTCTGTTCTCTGTATAGGAGAGCAGCAGTCCATCCTAGCGTAGGAAGATGAGATTTCTCTCTTGAAAGAGAATAACCTGACTAGTGATTTGTTTATGTTACCACACATTTTTTTTTTGTAGTTTACTCTAAAAGCTTTTCAAGTCTGATATGTCTTGTAAAACTAGTTGGGATTTGGGTTATTTTTGTATATACAATATATAAATAATAATTTAATAATAATTACTGTACGGTGAGCTTTAGGTTGGCTTTTTCTTTTTTGTTTTCTGCTTTCTAAACTATCTTGTTAATCCAGTGGTCTTTGCACATTTTCTTTTGGTTGTAGTCCTTTGAAATTAGCTTTGCTCAATCTCTAAAGCAATGTCAAAATTCAACTGTAGTCCAGCTTTTTGTCTTTTAGAATCTCCTTCTATCCCACTTACCCTTTAGTTGTTTGGAATTCTTGTTACTGGTAGTTCCAGAGTGCTTCTGCTCTCTAAATTTTGCCTAAAGAGAAAGAGGGCAGCTTAAAACTTGTGTTTTAATAGCTTTATCTTGACGCCTTCTGCACAACATTTAGGCATGGCATTTGTGAGTATTTTGATCCATCCTGTCTTTGCTTCCTCTGAGCCAGTGAGAATGATATCTTTTTCATACTGTCTTTTCTAGTTACTTCCAGGTTTTATGACCACTCAGCCTCTGCTCCAAGATTAACTTCGAGTTCTTTCTGAATTTGTTAAGTATTGCACCTAGTTATGTATTTTAGACTAAAGAACATTGTCTCAAATACACTGTTTCTGTTTAAATTAAATCTCATCTCTCTGCAAGGTAAAAAAAAATTCTTTGTTTTAGTTAGTTATAAAGGTGTATGTAGTTTTCATCGCTGTAGGACTAGAAATGCTTTGTAATGTGGTTCACTTTGAGTTTTTTTTTTTAAGTTTATTTATTTTGGCCTTTTTTTTTTTTATTGTTACAGGTTACCCAAGAGGCAGGAGAATTTATGATCACTTTCCCATATGGATACCATGCAGGGTTTAACCATGGATTTAATTGCGCAGAGTCAACAAACTTTGCCACTGTTCGATGGATTGATTATGGAAAAGCAGCAAAATTGGTAAGTGAGCAGAAAATTCCTGTATAAGGAAATATTTCCTGTAGTTATTTCTTTGAGAATCTCATGAAGGTGATGAGAAAGGGATAACTGTTAGATCAGATAATACATCAAGCTGCCATTCAAATTTAATTTATAATTGTTGTTTTGATAGTGGGTATTCTACTTCCAGCAATATATATTCCTCCCAGTAGTCAGTTTTGTTTTCAGCTTAATGTATTTATTATTCTTCAAAACTACTTCTGTTTGTGGATGTTTTTAAGCTGAAGCTGCATACACTGAGGTTAGTATTTGTGAAGACAACAGACTTCTGATCTTAAATCTTCTTTAAGCTTTACTGTTTGTGGAAGCACTTTAGTTTAACTAGGAATTTTTGATACCTGGAAAGAAACATAAATAGTGAAACTTCAAATAAAGTTTAAAGAAACAAGTTCAATTTGTCTCATCATAAATCTGATAAGAAAACTTGTAGCACAAGATAATAGAGCAATTGTTTGTGGTGTGTATAACTGAAGATATTTTAGATTGAAATCTTGTTCTGTGGTGTACATCTTCCCTTTTTTTTGTGTACAGCGTAGAATCACAGAATCTGTAATATTAGAAAAAATATTCCAAGATTACTCTGTCCAAACTTTGACACAAGACCAATGTATCAAGTAAACCATAACACTAAATGCCACATCCAGTTGTTTCTTGAATGCATCAAAGGATGGTGACTCCACTGCTTCCCTGGGCTGTCTTTCCAATACCTGACACCTTTTCAGTGAAAAATTCTTCCTGATGTCCAGCCTGAACCTCCTCTGGTGTGGCTTGAGCCTGTATTTTCTCATCCTGTCATTTGTTGAGTGGGAGAAGAAACTAACCCTGAGTGGGAGAAGAAACTAACACCCACCTCACTACAACCTCCTTTCAGGGAGTTGTGGAGAGTGATAAGGTCCCCATTGGGCCTCCTTTTCTCCAGACTAAAACATCCTCAGCTCTCTCAACCACTCCTCACAGGACTTGTACTTGAAAGCCTTCACTAACTTCATTGCCCTTCTCCAGTGCTTCAATATCTTTCCTGTAGTGAGGGGCCCAGAACAGAAGACAGGATTTGAAATGTGGCCTCATGGGAACAATCCCTGCCGTGCTCCTGCTGGCCACACTATTGCTGGTGCAGGCCAGGATGCCATTGGCCTTCTTGGCCAGCTGGGCACTGCTGGCTCATGTTCAGCTGCTGTCAGCAGCACCCCCAGGTCCTTTTCCTGTGGGCAGCTTTGCAGCCACTCTGCCCCAGCCTGTGGCACTGCCTGCTGGTTGTAGATGAACTTGGACTTTTCTAGTTTTCTCTTTACATGACCTCATTACAGCCTCATACTCTTCAAGACGTGCCTGCCACCTTTTCCGAAGATTATAAACTCTTTTCACTGAGTTCCTGTGAAAGCTCCCTGCTCCCTTTTCAGCCAGGCCATCTTCTTGCCCACCATCTTGTCTTTCACCCTTTAGGGATGCTCCTGAGCCTTCAGGACTGCGAAGGAGACTCTCCAAACCAGCGTCCTGAATAGGCCAGAGTTGGCCCCCTAAATGTCCAAGGTGGAGGTTCTGTTGACCCCCTTGCTTACTTTCCCAAGAATTAAAAACTCTTATTATTGTGCCCAAGAAAATCTCCTTCCACCACATCTCCCACCAGTCTTTCTCTGTTTGTAAACTGCAGGTGTAGCAGGACCTCATTCCTGGTAGGCTCTTACCAGTTGTGCCAGGAAGTTACTTTCCATGCATTCCAGAAACTTCATAGGGTGCCTTCTTTCTGCTGTTTTGACTTCTCAGTAGACATCTAGCAAGTTAAAGCCTCTTATAAGAACAAGAACATTGGTCATGAGATTACTTCTCCCAGCTGCTCACAGAATATTTTGTCCACCTCTTCATCCTGGTTGTGTCTACAGTAGATTTCCGCCATGATGTTTGTGTTGTTAGCCCCCCGAATCTTACCCATAGCTGCACAACCCTATAATCACCTTGAGCTCTATGCCGTCAAAATACTCCGTAATGCAGAGAGTCATTGCATTGCCTCTACTTCCTCCCTTGTACATTCTGAAAGCTTGTAGCCATCCATTGATGGATGTTTAAGTAATGAAGTAAATGCAGAAAATAAAAAAAAAAAAGTGAGCAATTCATTCAGCAGAAGTTTTTACTGTTTTTCAATATTCTCTGATTTTAATGATAAGGCTTATATAAGCCTTGGTTTGTATGACTCAGAAAAAATTTCAGTCAGAGGCATTTTCTTCATTGACTTGTTCATAATTGGGAAAAACCTTTCCAATAGAAACCTCCTTAATATATTAGTTAATACAATGATATGGAGTAAAGGGCAAAATCAGCTGTGCTGGTTTAACAGCCTAGTAAAGAGAGTGAACTCTTACTAGACACTGAAGACTGAGAAACACTGTCATGAAAAAGTTCTCAAAAAGTATTGAAAAATCTCTAAACACATCTAATGTTCAGAGTGGTGTCTACCTTTAGTAGGAAAGTTGTGTTTTTGATAGTCAACAGGTAAGGTTGCAACTATAAAGTTAATTTTAAACTCTAAAACACATTTGACAACCTATGCACTTGGTAACTTTAAATTTCTAGGAATAATGCAGTGAAACAAAGTCGAGAGAACCATGTCTGCACAGAGTTGAATGTGTCAGGTAGAACTGACTTGGGTTTTACAAGATTGAAAAATGCAACCAAGATGGCAGCGCTAAAATTAATTCAGCTGAACTTCAATAATTTCAGACTGCATCTTCAGATGTAGCAAAGCTGAAGTGTTGCTCCCTGCAGATATCTCCCTCTCTTTACACTGGTTTCATATTTCTTATATTTTAAAAAGTAGTCTACTGTTTGGTGTACAGCTTCCTCCAGTACAAACTGTTAAATGTTTTATGCCTCCAGTATGCATCTCTATTATTGTATTATACTGTAAATTTAATGTCATCTTTAACTCTATCTTCAGTGGAGTTAAATAATTTTAAAGCTAGTGTAGTTGTGTTTCTTTATGCCACACCGAAAGTGCTACTGAAATTCTGAAATTTTAGCTAGGAAGTCTTCACATATACACTGTAAATATTTTGTTAAAATTCTCTAGTGTATGGATTAAACCTTTATCTTAGGACACTGAATTCTATGATTGGTAGCTATTGCGTGTAAGAGCACTATTGTGCATATATAATACAAGAAATCAAAGTATTTCTCTGGTGTGTACAGTTAAATTGAAATGCCTACAAGTTTCAAAGGTGTTGGAGCAATAATAACTAATCTCCCTCTACAGAGAAATCTTAGATACTGTTGTCAAATACGAATGTCAGTTTCTTTGGCAAGTGGTCAGTGTCCTTAAAGTTATTTGTTTAATTCTTATCACTTATTCTCATTCTTGTACTAATCAAAGTTGACTTATCTTCTCTTTTCTAAATGAAAAAGAATATGCTAGAATGTACTGATGGTAGGATTTTTTTAAAAAATAAATGTGTATGAAGAAGAGGACTGGAGGAAGTGTGGTGAATTAATTCTCCCTAAAATTTACTGGTATTGGTTTATGGCATAGAAATAGAGTAAACAAGACAAACAGAGGAAATACTAAAAAATCCTAAAGTTATTTATGTTGGGAAAGACCTTTAAGAACATTGAGTCCAACTGTTAAACTCAGCTTTGCCAAGGTCACCACTAAAGCATTCCTAAAGTGTTACATCCACAGGTCTTTTAAATACCTTCAGGTTGATGACATAGCCATGTCCTTGGGAAGCCTGGCCAATACTGGACAACCCCTTCCATGAGGAAATGTGTGATAATACTTTATCTAAACCTCCCCTGGTACAGCTTGAAACCATTTCCTCTTGTCCTATCACTTGTGACTTAGAGAAAGGCCCAAACCTCACTTTCAGGTGCTTTCAGGCAGCGGTAGAGAGGGAGAAGGTCTTCCCTTATGACAAATTATCTGACAGGATTTACTTGGTACCACTGCATTACCAGTAGCTGAAATAGTTACTTTGAACAAAAAAGACTTAGTGAGAAAACATCAGATCAATCTTTCTGAATGAATTCAGGTAAACTAAATGTTAAAGTTCAAAACCTGGTCTTTAAGGCTACCACTTAGAACTATCTGCACAAGTATTTGCATAGACCTTTGTGAACTCACCTAGCTGAATTTCTACAGCTTTTCAGTCTAGTGTTAAAATACTTGGCAAATGCCTATAATTAGCGCTACAGCCCGGATTTCATCTTCTCTCCCCTTCAACATTTCCAGTAGCCTTCACTTTACATGACTTCTCCTTTACATGCACAGATACAGACCTAAATTGCTTATCATTGGATGCTCATAAGAATATGCATGTATATCATCTTGGCTTAAACTTATTTTAAATTTTCTTTTCAAACTGCTAATAGCCCTAAGAAAGAGAGGGGGACAAATCGAAGCAATAGCAATAAATCTTAGCACAGCATTTATGGCTCACTTGATGCAGCCGGCCTTTCATTCTGGATTGCTCTCAACATAGGCAGTTCTATCAGTGGGCAACTCCCTTGTCAGCCAGAAAATTATTATGCGAGCATTCAAGTTTGAGACTCTTTCACTGCTGCGCAGATGCTAGCTAACAGGGAGAAGCTCCACAGCAAGTTACAGGATGCCCAAGGAAGTTACAGGGTCCTGCTGCACTTTAGTAATCATCCCATCAACTTCAGAAGGTAGTGTTGGCAGTAGTGTTTGCTCTACTTCTCAGGCAAGTAGAGCAAAAAAAGTACCCACACTGTTTGAGGACTATATAAGGGCTATTGAGGTTGGATTTGCTACGGGGACAAAAGATAAATTCAAGTAAAATTGCACGGCAGTCCTTCTAATAAGTATTCCTCTGTATACAATACCTTCATTGGGGAAAAAAATTATTACATGCTTTTGTTGTAATAAATGTATGAAAGTGTTAACTTAATTAACATGCTTTTTATTCACAGTTATTTTATGAATAGCTCTGGAAGGTAAAACAAGATTACTGAATCTTAATTAAAACAAAAATACGAATGAACTGCAGAAGCATAATCAATACAAATTACATTATTTAAATTAAGCAAATTTAATTAAACACAGTTGCATTAAATTTATTCTAGTTGGATTCAAAGCTTTTCCAAGTCAAACTGTTTTGTAACAATTTTATAAGCAGCACAGCAGTCAGTAAAATTCCACATTACTCTAAATTAGCCATTATGTGCTAGACACATCATTTTTATGAAACAAAGTACTGACTAGGTTACATATTGGAGTTCAGCAACAAAGTCAGGGTAAGAAAAATCCACTTCAGTCTCTACACTTATTCCATACAGAGTTAATACACTCTCGCTGTCCATTTGATTGTGCAGACCTATGTTCACGTGCAGTTGAACAGTTCTATTCAAGTTATCAACTCTCTCCAATCACAAGGCAAGTACTTGATTAGTACATGGCAGAATACCTGGCTCACAGAAAAAATGAATCTGCCTACAAAAACACAAGTAGCCTCTCTCATACAAGTTGCAGACTCAAAAAAATGCAGGAGACTACCAGGACGCAGTGATAGTCACTATTAATACTAAAATTCTCTTTGAAATTAAATATAATTTGCTTTTTAGAAATGGTGAATTACGCTAGCTGTCAATAGAGTATGAACATGCTCAGCAGCTTCCAAAAGTCAAAAACAGAAAAGTTTGGTCAGCTGTACAATCTTGTCAAAATACATTTCTGTCAAGGTAGCTCAAAAAATAAAAATTTTCAAAAACCTTATTTTTTACAAAGTTAGCATTTAATTTGTGCGCTGAAAAATCAGATTTTCTTAAATTTATTTCCATATTCTATCCCACAAAAACCATGAAATTCATAGGCACAACAATGTTTCAAAGTTTTCTTAATCTAAAAAACCCTCTGAATTAAATCCCAATTAAACGCCAATTACACTAGGACATCATAATTCTGAATATCAGACACAATAACTGCAGCCTTTATAAGACTGAGGGGCAGCTTCTTTTAAGAAGTGTGACAGAACAGGTTGTAAGATCAAGCAACAAAACTTGCCAACACCATTAAAGAAAGACCACAAGGATCTTTCAGCTACAACCACCATAACAGAGTTTAATCTTTTCTCGGCAGAAGATTATAATGAAGATTATAAGATTATGTAAAATTATAATAACGAAGAAAAAGTGAAGATTGATTTAATATGTCTATCTAAAATGTGTACCTTGGTATATCTCTGATTTGTTTCTAAGCTTAAGAAACAAATATTGAAATTATTTAATATTGAATGTATATAGATTATGTTTTATATATAATTTTATTTTATATACATGTATATATATGTACCACAGTGGTAACAGTTAACTGGTTAAAAGCTTGTCTATACGCTACCCTCCAGCAATATGAGGGGAAGTGCTGTATTTCAGGCACCAAAGATCTACAGTGGTAAAGATTAGAAAACTTTGCGTAAATTCTTCCTTTGAATGATTTGGCCATCAGAAACTAATAAATATTGCTAACAACCTTCCACCTTTTGAGTGTAGAACTTTTTTTTGTTGTAATCTAAGCAAAGTATGTGAGGGAAAGGTGACAAATATGGCAAGGCAAACCATCCACATGCTCAGCATGCTGCTAATATTGCAAATGCTGTATATAAAGATGCCTTACTGAAATCCTCTATATTAAGATTGTGCATCACCTCTTTATTTAGATTTACCTACTAATGCTAGCTCTTTCTGATCACTTTGCAAGCAGGGGACGGGGGAATTCAAATATTCAAATAACTTTCTAAAAACATTCCAGAGATACTGTCTTTTATGGCATGCTCTCAACGGTTGGCTTTGGTTGTTTTCACAGGACATTCATAGAGATCATAAACAGAAAAACTATGGAACTGTCCTGTTTCAAAAATACTGTCAACCATTCAGTTGAGTCATTTACAAGGAGTTGCTGATGACTGTTCTACCTTTAAACACATGAAACATATTTACATTAATTTCAAACACTTTTTACATCAATTAAATTAATTTCCTTTTTTTAAGCAGATGGTAAGAGAACTGCTTTATAACAATTACAAATTAACCAATGATTTTGTAAAGAAAATTATTTTTATAAGGAAAAATTCAATTAGAATGCTCTTGAAACACAAATTTTGTAATATAAACTATAATATAATATAAATTTTAAATGGTGACAAGTAAAACACATACAATTTTTAACTGTTACTGCAAAGTGAATTATGAGAAGAAAAGCCCCATAAACAAACATAACTGTGCTGAGTTCCTAATTCTTACCTTCAAATACCAAACCTGCAGGATCGTGTGTGAAACAATCAGAAAACAAACTGCCTTGTCCAGAATTTTACATAAGTTTAACAAGGATTATAGGGTGCAGATGTGTGCGTAACAAGTGGTGAATAGCAATAAGAATATACAACGGCCAATATCCAGCCACTGTTTTATTAAGTCACCAGCAATTACACTCTATTCAATTATGCAGAATACAAAGCTTTACTAAAAACAAAGACTTTACTGACAACTTAATTCTAACTTACTAATTTCTAGCCAAACTCTATGAAAACTTGATTTTAAATGTGCCTTTTTGTGAACCTCATATTTATGAAAATAATTGCTTAGTTAAATTCTACTTTCTTTAAACACCTGGAATGAAAATAATCTCTCTCTAAAGACTATGACATTAATATAGAGACAGAAATCTACATAGTGGCAAAACTTCTTCCTCAACAAATTGAGGATAAATATAATCTGCATTGTCACAAAAAAAGTAAGGAAATGCAAACTATATTGATTTACTCAAAATTTTAAATAAATTATACTCTGAAAAGGCAAATTTATTGTAAATCACTGACTTTTTCTTTAAAAAGATCACCTTGTTAAGTAAAAGCTGCTAGAAAACACAAACTTCTAAACATCCATCCACCAAGTATGTCAACTTGGTACATTTTTTACTTTGATAAATGGAACCTCTTGGATAACATTTAGGGGGGAAAAAAGGAAGATTAGATTCCATCATCTCCACTCATTCACGGTTGTCAGAATGTACTCCAACATTTAAAATGTTACTTTGCAGAATTCTCCTCTCCTTACTTCATCAAAACTGCATAAGAGAAAGAAGTGGTAGTATTCTTGGTTGAAGTTTTATTTAATAAACAGTGCAGCAGCTTGCATGAGAGCCCTGTGCCAGAAATACACATGCATAATGCTACTTACATGTACTTTATATCACACAGAAAAAAGTTGTGCTATACTGCTGAAAAAGATTCATGAGAATACAGTAGAATTTCAGAACCACAGAATACACTATCACAGACAACATCACTACTTGCACATAACATAGCTCAGACTGTGGGAACACAGGAACACCACTTTATGACATTTCAAATTAATTTATAATCAGATGCTCTACCAAAAGGGGAAGGTTAAAAAAATAGAATATTATTCTACTAGAACAGGTAAAAGTACTGTGATTATTACAATTCATTTCTACTTCTAAAACCTAATTCTTAATTCAAAATGTCACAGTACTAGAAATCTAGAACTGTGCAAGTTACAGCTCTGTGGGAGACCGACAATCTCCCATTTCAGCAATAAATTGTAGAGTGGGAAATTGTAATAGCTGCTGTTCTGTGGAAATTATGAGTTTGTGATGTAAGAATTAAACAGAGGCACCAAATTATGGCAGTAAGGTAAAAAAAAAATGGTAAGAGATCAATGGAAAAGAAATGAAGAAAAAATGAAAGAGAAAATTCCGTGACAACTGCAAAGCTGAGAGAGGCACTGTGATTATGAAGTGAAATGTCAAAATGCAGAATGCACAAGATTTGCTCTGAAGCAGTGTACTAACAATCCAGACCAGAAATGGAAACCATGTCTGGTTCCAGAAAACTAGTAAAATTTCATTAGCAGACAAGTCAATGATATAAGGTGGCTAATTATGATCTAGCAAGTAAAAACATTGATTTGTACAGCATGAATGATGCTGGTATTGTTGCAGACTGCTATCAAATGTATCAACATGCAGTGTTTAAAAAAAGTTTTGAAAAAAAATAAAATCAGCTGTTAGATTAATAACTCATGACCGTATGCACATAGCTATTTCTGGCATGCAGTACTAAAACACAATAATTGGGTAGGCAGATACCTTTCAAAGCTATACCTTTAAAATTCACTCACCCACATCTGAAAAACAAAACAGACCACCTGAGTTAGATTTTTTTTTCATTTTGAACAGATATTTTATTGTACAAAAGCAACCTAAACATAAACCTCATTGAAAAAAAAAATTACCTCAATAAATTTTGGGACGTGGAAGCATTTTTTGTGCAGTAAATATCATTTCTCCTCTGATAAAATCAGTTAAATCAGTTATTATGTCTCAATACATATTTCAAAATAAACATACTGTTTGGATAACATAAGCTGGATATAGCTATCTTCAAGACAATGAGTCTTGTACCCAAATAAATCAAGATATTAAATAATTTTTCTTCTTTTTGAAACAGTCATAACTGCTTGAGGCTGCTGCAGCACAAAAACAAAATATCTTCACATAGGTCTTGAAACAGTCAAGCTGAAAATCTAAGCCAAAGTTTCATTTAACAGCCTGTCAGTTTTTTGATGTGAAGCTAATGAATGCCGTGGCAAACAAATCCATCAAACCTAACATCAAAACAACTGCACTTCATCCCACCAAAGGGAAAAATACAACCTGCAGGCCAGCACTTTGATCTAACCTATCCACAGAAAACACGTTGCTAAGCAGCTACCACTGAAGAACACAAGAGTAATTACTGACTTAATTTTATGAAAGAGTGTAATAATACTTAAGTACCCCTAGTTTCAAATAGAAAAGGTTGGTAGACTTCTCAGGTTCTACATATCAGCTAAACAACAAAAAGCTTCCCAGCACCAGCATCTGAAAACAAATCACGTCTTAAAAGGAGCTGCAGTACAAAAGAATCATTACAATGACTAGTAAAATCACCTAGTGTGACACTACCCCTGAGAGGAGGCAGTAAAATTTGCATACATTTATACTGAGTGAAAGTCACCAAGTGGTCCCACAAAACAGACACAGTAAGCAACAAGAGCAGTATTCAGAAATACCAGTACTTTCTCGAAAAGCTTGTGAAAGCATGGACAAGAGGTGTCTGAGAGCTGAGAGACCTTGACAAGAATCTGGAAAAGCATCAGACAGGGGTCCTTTATTCAGCTGGGATAGAATAGTTTCTGCCTGGTAGCCAGCACAGTGCTGTGTTTTGGATTCAGTAAGAAAATAATGTTGAAACAACACTGATGTGTTTTGGTTTTTGCTCAGTAGTGCTTACCTTAAACATCAAGGACTTTTCAGTTTCCCATGCTCTGACAGCAAGGGGATTCACAAAAAGCCAGGACAGAGCATAGCTAGAACACCTCATCTAAACTGGAAAAAGGGATGTTCCACACCACAGAATGTCATGCCCAGAGTATAAACTGATGGGAATTGGCCAGGAGGGGCCAATCATGGCTGTGGGAGGAGTCTAGCATCAGTCAACAACTTTCTCTTGGGTTTTATTCCTTTCTCTCTTCCTATCTTCTATTTAATTCGTACTACATTATCATAATAGTTTATTTCAATTATTGAACTGTTCTTATCTCAGTCCATAGGGTTTGCCTTTTTTTTTCCCAATTCTCCTCCACATCCTACCAGGGCCAAGCACTTTGTTTGAGGATGGGGTTAAACCAAGACACATGGGACTGAGGGGGTTAAAACAGTAACTAGAGGAAAATGAAAGGAAATAAACTAAAATAATCATAACTGTATAGAGAAGAATTAAAAAGCCCTGACCAAAACTGCTAATATCACCAGTCTCCTGTACATACAGAAGAATGATGTGCAAATATTTCTATTCACCAATACTGGTAACTGAACACCCACCTTTTTCCCCACACAAGTTATCTACTCAGCACAAATCAAAGCAGATACCTAGAAAACACACAAGCTAATAGCCACTGATTCATCTGCATTATCAGCAGCAGCAAAATCCACAGGAGTAAGGAAACTCAAAAATGCACTTCATGAAGCTACATATTTCCAGCCTACTCAAATAAATGTAGCACCATTAGGAAAACAAGAAAATTCACAGAAGCCTGAAGGAACCTGCTAGCTGCCTCTATTTCATACCATTCTATTATTTTTTCAGCAATTAACAGCATTCAGCAAATGAAAGCACCTCTCATCCTCACACAACAACACAACTACACTTGTATCTAGCACAAGCACTACCTCCCTTTGTTTCACTAAACACTGACATATCCACTCACCAGTACTTCACCAACATCCCTCTGCACCACATCCTTTTGCCAAGCATCTTAAGGAGAGGGTGACTGATTTGTACTTTCCAGCAGGATCTCCTATTTCTCTTGCTGTGTGTTCTTGCCTATGGAAAAAGATAGCAAGAACTACACCATTTCTTCTCTGGAGCTGGGAGGATTTTAGTATGCCAGTTACTTAGTTGTGTTGTTTGAGAGGTGGAAGGTTGTTTGGATTCTTTATTTTTTACTTCTACTCAATTCTGTACAACTTGATTTTGTCCAAAAGCAAGCTAAAAACAGTAGCTGAGCTGTAGCAAACAGCACACTGGAGATGTCACCTAGTATTTCTTTTGGTATATCATCCCAAGGCTTTGTTCCAGTTTCAGCTAGGATAGAGTTAATCTCTTCTCAGTAGCTGTTACGGTGTTGTGTTTTGGATTCAGAATGAGAATCCTGGTAACACACTGATGTTTGGGGTTTTTATAAATTGAGTTTATCCCATGTCAATGAAATTTTTTTCTTTTCTGGTGCTCCACCAGTGAGGAGGTGAGCAAAAAACCTGTGAGGGAGCACAGCTGGGACAGGTGACCAAAACTGACCAAAAGCACATTCCACACCACAGAACATCATGGCCAGCATATAAACTGGGGAGTTAGCTGGAAAGGTTGGTCTGGGTTCTGCTGATGCCAGACCATTCTGCTGAAGCAAGAGGGGTCTGGCATCAGTCACTGGGTGGTAAGCAATTGCATTGTGTATCACTTTTTTTTCCTTTTTATTATCCTTAACCATTATTACTGTATTTTACTTTATATTAAATTATTAAACTATCCTTAACTCAACATGCAAGTTTTACTTTGATTCTCCTCCCCATTCCACTGGGTTGGAGAGGAGGAGAAGCGGAGTTGATGAGTGTCTGCATGCTTTTTCATCTCCAGCTGGGCTTAAAACCATGACAGCCTTGCATAAACACTAGAAAACAAGCTGGAGGTTACATCCCAGCTCTCAGGGTTCAACTATTACAGGTAGTTGGGAGACACACAGTGAAACCAAGACCATAAGTTTAGCATTTTTAAACACATAAAATCATTGTTGGAATTTTCATTCATAGTCTTTGCTTAATCTAAGTGTCCAATACCAAGGGTCAAAAATATCTCTTATTTAACATTTACATGTGATTTCAGAGAATCTTTAGCAACATCTCATTTCATGCTGGAAAGCAATATCATCACATGCCCTAAATACTTACTACAATTTTTTAAAAAATCTTTGTTGGATTTTTTTTTCCCACAAAATCAATGAAGAATATTGATTGTATTTCAGGATTTTTTTCTTTTTCTAAGACAGAAATCCAGCTGTAAGCAATTAGAAACGACTCTATAAAAAAATAAAAGTGTTCCTGTAGGGAGAAAAATAATCAGTTATCAGAACAGAATATTCTCTAAGGAGAATACAGCAATGAACTGACCTAGATAATGCTGCATTTTGCTGATGCACACAATTTCTGCAGTAAAATACAAAGGAACTACAGGACACAAAACATTATTTTTAATTAAAATTCTTGCATTTTACACATAAAGAAAGAAAAGACAAGTCAGCTGCAGTATCAGTAGTCCAAAGAATGGCAAATGGGACTGCAATATTGTGTGGGTTTTGGTTTGGGATTATTTGCTTTTTCTTTTAAATGAAATTACTGGACCTGAAATTAAAACTTATTAAAATACTGGTATTCTTTGGAGACACAAACTTTCCACCTTTTTAATTAACACCTCCAGGAAGTTTTCTAATGTTATGATAAAAACTAATCATAGATATACTCATGGTTTTCTAGAGAAACACTGCAACCAAGAAACAGAGTAGAGTTACACAAAATCAAATTATATTTTCTTTTTCTTATTATTATTATGTAATCTTATTTTAAGTATTTACAGACAAGTGCAATAGAACAGACAACAATTCAATTTTACTTGAATTTATCTTTTGTCCCAGTAGCAAATCCAAGGTTGTCCGGCCAGGCTTCCCAAGGACCGTGGCAATGCTGAGTTTGTGGTTGGACTTGATTCTTCTATGGCTTATTCAAACGTAAATGATTCTATATCAGAGGAACAGCTCAAAAATCTGTGATGTAATTTCACTTCAGTGCTATAGCTGGGATCAAAATTTTGTGGGATTTTGACAAACTAGCCAGAAATCTCCAGCAGTTTGTGTCCTGAGGTGCTTTCTAGGCTCTTATTTGGCCCTTTTGTCTCCTCAGATTTCATTTGCAATTGGATTTTTGGTACATTCTGTTGTTCTTTATGATAAAATCATAGCAGAAAGCAAGTCTGGGAATTTTTCCATGGCAGTTATGATTATTCCTGCCTTTATTCATGGGTTCAAAAGGTAGTTGACAATAAAATAATCTTGCTTTCCAAATTGTATCTTCAGTCTGTATGTGGGCACAGATTTGTTTTTGCCTAGCCTGTGGTTATGCTTATCTTTCAAGTTTATGTGTGATTAAGCATTTTCAAAATAATTAAAAATGATGTTGAGTTAAAGCAGCATAGTTGCTTATTTACCATATGTATTAATCTTTCACTTCCCTAAGATAATGTACAGTGGGTTTCCCTGTCATTAATGTAAAGTGCTGATTGTACTTATTTGTTATCCTTGAGTGTCCTGCTAACCAAGATGATACAGCAAGACATACAAAAATCTGTGTTTAAAGTATTTTATAGATGCACTACTTGCAGTTTGCAAGTATTAATGAGTCTATTTTTATAAACAATAATGAATTTAGGACTTTTCTGTAAATGATCAGCAAATGTGTACATTAGAAATACAGTTAATAATGAAAATCCTTGCTTTGTCTTTTGCCCTTATGTGACTTATAAGTGAATTAGTTGGTTACTTAAAACAATGTTTAAACTAACATTTCTGTCTCTGTTCTGTTTTGTCACCAGTGGTAAACAATTGAAAATATATGAATGTATTCTGAAAAACAGCGGAGGATTATTCAGATGATCACACTGAACTCTGTTGATACTGTGAATCTTAAGAAATGAGATAATTACTGATCATTATTACTAATTATTATTATTACTAATTATTATTATTATTACTGATACTGTAGGACTTCTGAAAGCAAGTTAGAATTGATACATTTTTCCCAAAACTAGTAATTAATGAGAATGGTCAATTAACTGTTCTCTGCAAAGTCTGAAATACTGGTAATTTGCAGAAGAAAAAGTGTAAAGTCAGGTGACATACAGCAGTTCTGTTTTTGGAGGGCTTCTGTAGTGTACAAAATATATGTAATTCCTTAAAATTTTAAATGTAGTTTGAAATTTTAAATTTTTTAAGACTTTTTTCTTTTTTTTCTAATTTTTTCCCCTTTTTCTCTTTTTAAAAGTAAATCTTCAGTCTGTTACAGTAGTTGTCAGGATGTTGTTGCTTTAAGAAATATATTTTAACTGGTATGTTACCAGTATAGGCAGAAACTGAATACAAGTTGTTTGCTGGACATGAATGCATTATTTAAAGCTACAACAAGGGAGAATATGAATTGTTTTAGTGGTATTAATGTATTCTTAGAAGGAACATGCCTTTCTGAAAGGATATTTTAGCAGTGCAGAGCTTTCTGTAGTAAGAAATACTCTTCATAATTTTTCGTGGACTGCAAATGGTTTGGTGAAGACCAGAGCACGTTGCAGGAAAAGAAATTTTAGAGCCTTAGGTATTATTTGGAATGGTCAATGAATAAGCATGACTTAGGAAAGTAAATGGTTATCTTTCTCAGTTGCGTTGTTCATAGTGGACAAAAGTTCCCAGTAGATGTCAAAGAAAACTAGGTTGTGTTTATAAGCAATCATGTATAGTAAAGGAATTGAAATTATATGCTAAAGAAATTTAATTTGCCTTTATTTGTATTTAGAATTTATTGAAGAACTTTTATTCTTCACCAAACTATGGCATGGTGAGTTAGCCTACAAGGCCTAGAAGTATAAAGGAAAGTTACTCACATTAACCGGTGTTTGGAATTTGGGATGTGTTCAGGTGGAAGATAAATATCTGGTACCTTTCTTATGAAAGGTTGAACCATATGATCTTCTTAGGTTCCTTCCCTGTAAGATTAGACTTGAAATTGTACCTCATAGTATATTTATAGAAACAACATGTAATGTAAACAAAAGAATAATTAATTACATTACATAATTTTATAATAATTGCATTATCTAAATATATATCTTTTGGACAATAAGATATTTAATAATATGGAGGTCAATGTACATATAGTACATTTACAGTACATTTGCTTTCTAGGATAGATATTTAAGGGTTTTTTTTGGAATAAGCATTAGTGGTCAGGAGTATAGTGGCAAAATTAAAAAGGTGTTCACTTTGGCAGTTTGATTTGCCAGTTAACTTTTATTTACAGCTTTGATATATCTTTTTTGGCAGCTGCATATTTTTGTCTAGTCACATCACTTATATATGGTATTTGTTTAACTGTCTGCTACTGAAGAAAGTTAAAGAAATACTAGTATTGTCATGGTATCTATTCTTTTTTCCTTTTCAAATAGTTCTTGCAGTTCTGTAGTATATATATAAAATATATGTAGGGGCAAGACAAAAGTTGCAGGAAGTGACAACTTAGTGTTCTGTTTTATGTTGTCTTAAATTTGCTAAATGTTGGGGAAAGAGGCTTTTAAAACAGGAATAATGAAGAAAACTTGATGTTAGGATGAACACAATTCCCTTTACTTAGAGTACGTTGTAGGTACTATTTCTTTTTGTTTGTTTCATTTTACCTCAGTCCTGAGCCTTTCTGTGGTTTAAACGAAAAGAAAAGGATATTATCAAAACATCCTGTTGAAAAAAATGCAGTATTGTTGTTTAGATGCTGAGAGAACATATTGCCTTGTATCCAAGGTGATATTATGCCTTGTGTGGTGCTAATCATACCTAAAGCAGCATAGAAAGGAATCAGAGGACTATGTAGATACACGCTAAAATATGTGAATTGAGAAATTCACATATTTTCAATTCACATATAATTGAAATTACTTAGTGCAATCTAATTGACACATCATAAAACTGTAGGTAATGTAAAGCATTTGTGTTTTAGCAGGACCAAGAGATTTAATGCTGGAATGGAATTTAGACTGTCATATGAACTACCTGAGCCTTTCAAAGTATGTTTAACTGTATCTGCACTGCTGTTTATTTGAACTGTTGGTGGTTCACAGTTCTCTCTGGCTCCAGCAGGTGTTAATGACGTATTAGAAGGCAGCAAGAATTTATTCTAACTAATGATTAAAATATTTATAAATGTAAATCTGTTTAACCAAGATAATATCTGTAGGCTATATAAGAAAGAGCATACTGGTTAATCTGTAGTTTAAGTAACTGTATTTTGTTATCAAACAGCCTATATAGATTGAAAATAATGTTCTTTCCTAACTGCTTCTATATTCCTCCTTTTTAAAATCAGCCTTTTAAAGTCAGTGTGGAGAAGATTGGTTTTCTTATTGATAAATTAAATATAATTTTTTATTCATTTCAAGAAAAAATGATGAACAAATTGAATGGAATTACTGTTTTCATATAGTAATTAATTTAAAGTGAGATCATGCAGGTAAATCTATCTTACAGTAACATGAAACCAGCAACATTTATTTTTCAACTCTTGGAAGAAACCCCTAACATTTACATATTTTCTCCTCTTTGAATCTCTTTTATATTGGGGATTTTTTTGACAAGTCTTTGTAAAACAAAAATTTGGGATGTCTTGAGATTATATAATGACAAAACAAATATTTGAGTTTCAGTAACGGATGTTACTCATATTCATACTGGAGTGCAAGCCCTGATTTTGTATCCATTTTTAGCTGTTCATCAGCAGAGGGCAATATAACTTCATACATTTGCTTGAAAGGATTTAATTTGTTGATTTTTTATTTCTAATTTTAACTAAGGGAGCACCTACTTCTAAATACTGAGAAAATATGTGAACTCATGATGAAAAAGCAATGAGCTGTAGTATCAGTATTCCTTATGCACTTTCAGAAGCCTATATAAACTTCCTGGTAGTTGTACTCTGTGGGATGTGTTCCCTGAGTTCATAAGTAGGCAGAAAATGTCCCAACTTTATGGAGCTAGCAAAATGTATTTTAACTTTTCCACTGGATTAGCTGATACACCCTCAGCAATTAGCTCATGTGCCATTTCAGTGGTTTGTTGTTTGTTTGTTTTCTTTTTTGTTTGTGGACTTCTGTTTGTTTGTTCTGGGACATATAGTTTTTTTTTTCCCTTAGGACGGTCTCATGCAAAGCTTGGGATGCTTTTTACATCTATTTCAGTTTTGTTTTAGGATTAAATGTCTTATGAAGGGAGAACTTTTAGTACTTGATAAAATCTCAATATATGTACTGTAAATGAGGTGTAGTGAGAACCTGTGCTGTAATAATTAAGAAGAACTAGGTTTAGACCTTCATTTCAACTCATTCATTCCACATGTTAGAAGAAGAGTCTTGTTTTATGGCTGGCATGGCAGAATGAGCCTTTACACTCCTTAGGAAGCATGTGTACAATAACCTTTTAGTGTACACTGTGTTAATACTTATATATTGTGATGGTTTTATATTGCCATTAAAATTTTCATTTAGGTGCCATTTACATTTTCATTTAGTTCTTCTTTCAGGACATGTCAGGAATCCTAAAATGGATGTTCATGTGTGGCAATTTTTTTTTTTTTGAGAATCTGCTTTCCTATTTCTAATGCTCTTGAGGCATATTCAGAAAGACTTCAGACATATGGTTTCTTGTTTTTCATCTTCTCCTTTGGGCATCAAACATTCAGCAAGTCTACTTTACTGTCATAGCATACATACAGTTCCTGCTAACCGCCTGGGACAGGCAGCATTTACCACTGTTCAAACATGAGGCTAGGATTAAAATATTTTGTTGTTCAGCTTGGCTCACTGAATGACCTTAGCTAGTAGCATCCCTCTCTTTACTTTTGTTTGAAATGCACTGGATAATGCTGGCCCACCTCTATTACTAAAATTGTTTTGAAGATTAATTTGCTGCTTGTTAAGCTGTAATATTTAAATTGCAACTAACAATAGAACTCCTTTAGGTATTGCATGTAGATAAAAATGGCAAAACAGATCATAAAGAATATATGTATTTGGTATAATACAGCTTTTGCACTGAGGTTTTTTTGCACAGGTATTTGTGCTTGTGTTCCAGTTTGAGATCTGCCCCTAATTATAGGATTTGATTAAATCAGTCTTTTACACTGTCACGCTGATGCAAAATGAGAATAAATTCAAATCAGCTTCAGCTGTATTGAAGTTTTAGGTTGCGATATATAAATGCTAGTAATAATTATTATGGCTTTAAAAATTTATTTAGAAAAAACCTACAGGATTTTCATCTGTAAATACAGTGCTGACTATATGGTTATATCTTGTAACATACACTAATGGTTAATATAAGAAAGCATTATTAGATGGTTGAAAAGGACACAATATCTATGAAAATGTAACTGGCAACATGTAAGTTAGACAAATAGTTTGAAAGTCACTGTTCTAAAGCGTCTTAGGCTTTTCCTTTATTCTAAAAAGATTAATTAAAAAAAATCATTAGTTGCAGGGAGTGTAAAGACAGTTTCACAGAAATCTCCTGTTGGAGATTCTTTGTTATCTATTCTAACTGGGTAAAGTGGGAAAGAAGAAGAAGCTAATACAATAAATCAGATGACTTTCAGAGCTAAACCATTGCCAGTCTCAGTGATATATCCAAGCATGTGTATGTGAAAATTTCCTGTGTCTTGGTAGAGAATAATATCTTGAAATGTAATAAATAGATAAGTTGTGATACTATCATACCTTTAGGCACTTGGCATTGTGCCATGCTCTAAGGCAAAGGATAATTCCCTAAAAATTCTCATGTTTAAAACATCCTTGTTGTTAAAATGTTAATAACCAAATGTGTATGACACCACTTTTTATAATTATGTTGTAAGTGATACTGAACAAATTAGAAAAGAGCTTTATTTTGAGGACTGTAGAACAAGTTGAGATGTAACTAACTTTATTAAGAACATTTTCATTAAAATATAAAGTACCCAGATAGCTTATTTAACATGGTGATTGGTGGCTAATGAATTTAGTGTAGATGTTCTTCAATAACAATGTACTAGGTAAACTTTCAAAACATATTGCCTTAGTTGCCCCTGTGTCAGCAGCAGACATTTAATAGTATTGGAAAATATGGTTTGTGAAGGAAGATGGTAAACTAGTCATGAGCAAATGTATTTGTAGCATTTTTCGCTCATTGTCTGTTACAACCTACTTTTAAACTCAAGAAATGATGTGATAAGCTTATTGTCAGAGATATATTTTGATCTGATTATTGCGTAAGACTTTATTTTAGGTCATGTCTAAATTAATAAAATGTTTGTTGTTCTTTTTTTTTTTTGACTTCATGTCTCAAACTTTATTGAGCTATTTGTATAATCAAACACCCCTCCAAGTGTGGGTTTTTTGTAGTGATCTTTTTTTTTTTTTTTTAAGTAATTTCTGTGGCTTTGGCTATAACTGGAGGTATATATTAAGTATCACTTCTTGTATTCTGTGTGTTCATGGAATGGTATAGATTGTTACGATAAAATCATTCATGCCCAAATTGTGCATTTTTTGTGTTTAGAACTATTGGGTAAGAAAGCAAATAACAGGGATTCTGTTGGTTGGGGTTTTTTTTTTTTTCTTTTTTCTTTTTTTTTGGTTTTTTTTTTTCTCCTTTCCTCTGGGTCTCGTCTGCTTGTCTCCTTTGTCTCCTTTCCCCATACCCTATTTTTTTTTTGGTTGACTTTCTTCAGAACAGTATTATTATTTCAGATTTTTTTCTTACAGAAGTAATGGGGGCATTTAAAATTAGCTTGTTCTGCATCAGTTTTCTCATCTCAAAACTGCTGAATCAATTTTTATTGTCTTAATTATGTAACTCAAAAGGTTGTACATTTGTCCATTGGGAATAGAGCTTGTTTAGGTGACAGGAGTTGTGCCACCTGCCTCTTATGAAGTGGTTTGCAATTTGACCTAGCGCTTGATCAGCTATGCTTTTGGACACTGAAATGAGAAGATAACAATTCAGTGCACTTTCCTTCACCTGTTCAGGTGCAGAATGTACATTTTGAGAAACATGGTTTCCTAGAAGTATTAAGGTGCTTGACTACCTCATTTTGCTTACCATCCTAACGATACATCCCTTCTTCCCTTGAAACAAGCTGGGGTAAGAAATAATCTTAAAGAAAATTAACATTTACATGATTGACAGTCTTGATTCATCTTGTGCCTGGTTTGCATTTCTTTGCACATACTTATTTGCACAGCTGTGCTCCTTTTGTACTTTATTGAATATATGTGCAAGCTGAGACATACTACATGTATGACATATTTGTAGATTTTAGTGTTCTAATGATTCTATATTAACTAATTTCTTTAAGGAATGTGAAACATCAGTTGAATTCCATATATGTTGCTGAGGAAAAAGGGAAGATTTTTGGAAAGAAACCTGTACAAAACAGGGTGAGGGAAGTACCTTTCCCTATTTTCTGCATAGAGAAGAAGAGGTGCTTGGGCCTGAAGTATCAGTTCTCCTACTGCACCTTGGTCTTGGGCATTCTCTGCCAAAAAGCTACATTTTCTGCATTGCATGCTTTTGGATACCTATTATATTCTGCTGTCCTTAATGTTGTTTTCAGGTCTGATACATACAGAGTAATTTGGTATATGGATTTTTGACATGAACTTGAATAGAATGAAAGGCTGTAGCTATGTATCTATATTGTACGGATTCCCAGAAGGGGGCATTATGAGGGGAATACAGCAGTGACTAATGAGGGGAATACAGCAGTCCATTTCCAGTTTCCTGCCAGTTGAAGGTGCTGTGATATGAATAAGGATGTTTAATCCAGAATGCCTCCTAAAAATTAAATGAAATCTTATGCCTCACGTAAGGAAAAGAATGAAGTCCTGTGCAAGGTCCATTTTCATTGAATTGGAATATGGTATTCCCAAAGTCAGGAAGAGACAATAGATTTTTTTTTTTTTTTTTTTTTTTTTTTTTAGTGAGATTTCACATTTGGTTTTGCACCAGGGCTTCTGTTTTCTATACAATATCTTTGGCGTAGCAGTTTTCAGATTGGACTTCCATTAGATTTTTTTTAAAATGGGATTTATATTTGGACTTTATATTCTTAAAACACTGTTGTTTAATGAGTTTCAAATTTCTTTGTCTGTTACCAGAAGTACAAATGGAGGAAATTGCAGGACAAAAATTAATATGAATTTATGTTTTTTTAATAAAAAACATTTCTATTTGTAGGACTATTAAAAAAAGGTTTATATTTGAAATTTTATCTTGACATAATTTTAACTGTTTTTTGACTATTAATTTGGTAGTATTTTAGATTTAAGCTTAAAAAAGGATAGGTTATATCATGTTTGCCATATTTTCTCCTTTTAATGATGTCCATGTTTTGTGACAGCTGATAATTCATTTCCAAATCAAATTCTCTTCTCTGCCTGAATCTATTAGAGCATGTTAAGAAAATGCTATTTGGTGCATGTTCTCTGAGGCTATAGTCAGATGTCTCTTTTTCCTTCAGTTTTGCTGTCTTAATGGGAGTAATCTCAGCACTGCTGGGTTCCTTGGCATTTTTTAATAAAATCATTGCTCTTATAGAAGCAGATACTTGGCAGAAAATAGACAGTCTTTTATTTTACTATGATAATACATAAGAGAGATGAGGCCAACTAGTAAATTTGCTTGAAACAAAGGGAGTGTTTTTTTAAGGGAGTGTTGGAAGAAAAATCTGAACAAAGTTTCATATTCATTGAAACCAGGCTTTGTTATAAGTCTTGATAACTTTTTTCAATATTATTTTAAAACATTTGTTCTTGTGGAAAGAGATTTCAAATGTTGGGAAAAAATCACTGCAGTGACCTTTAGCCCTTTTCTGTTTTTAAGATTAATCAAAAGGAGATATGCTAGTATCCTGTATTTCTTTTTTTTTTAAATTAGGAACTTTATTATGTATCAGCCAAGCTTAACTTCAAATAGATATTTACATACCTACAGTCAATAATGGTTGAAAAAGTTCACTAAGTAGAAACTACTTGTGTCATTTTATTGCTGTCTTGTTGAAGGTAAGATATAATAAAAAAAATGAAGATACTCTTTTAAGAATGTAAGATCTTCCATATACAACCGTATTTCAATCAACAGTTTTAAACTTTTTCCAACAGTACAAATCAAAATGTTGATCACTCTCCAGAAACTGTTTAGGGAATATGGTAATTCCTTAAGAGCTTATCCCAAGCTGCAGCAAAATGGTGTTGATGATTTGCTATTCATCTTTGAATTTCATGTGCTTGGCGCTGTATGCCAGCATACTGTCTTTACTTTTTAATTCTAGGTGTTTAGGTAAAATTTATATGGGAAATCTGCAATACAGGAAAACCATGTTAGAGTTCAGTCAGTTCTGTGTGATTTGTGTCTTTACCACATGTCTTCTATTTTGCTGTTTTCTAGACTAATCAGGGTTAGGTATGTTACTTAGGAATGATTTTGAGACAGAGATAACACCTTTTATGTGATTTTATAATATGTAACTGTGCTACCAAATCTCAGACATCTTCCAAAGACTCCGTGAACCCTCATTTTATTCTTTGCAATGTAGACTAGAATTAGCTTGTATACATGTAATTTTTAGCCTTTGTGTGTTAAAAAATGAAGAAAGTTCCTGATGGGGGCTTTTAATGGCTTAAGTTATGGAAACCATTATTTCAGTTAAAAAAGAATCCATTCTCTAAACATGCCCAATATATTTTTTTCAGTAAAAGCTCTCAAGAAGGAGGAGAAGTAGGTCATTCAAACTGCTTTGCCTCTAAACTGATCAAACGCACTTTGTCTCTTCTCTAAGACACCTGATGCCCATGGCACAGCTCATTACAAGTTTATTCATAAACTTCTGACACCTATATAAGAAGAGCAGAAATACTAAATAAAAACATTATTTAACATTTCTTTGGCATAGCCCTTTAATTAGTTAATTACAGTGTACTTGTTTTAATTATGTCCCTTGGGCAGCTCTACCAGCCTTTATTGACAGTGACATCTTGGCTTACATGACCTTTTTGATTTCCGGACATAATTTTCATCTTTGCTTTAAGTTCAGGTGAGTCTTACACTGGTTATAGGATGTTGGAAATAAGATTCCTTCCATTGTTTTTTTATGGAATGTGTGTCCGTTACAGCTTTCTTCTGGGTTTTGCTGGGGATGTCTGAGCTTGTAAGCATGAGCTTCTGTGTTTTACACAAGGTGTCCTTGTGTGGGACTGTAGCCTGTCAAGACCAGCATGGAGAAATGGGCTCATTGCCTGTACCTTGGTGGTGAGTGGCCATACCCAGGAATAGGTCGCACAGTGATATTTGGCACAGAATTTCCACACCTTGATCTGTGGCTGTACGATACCTACCTTTCAACCAGGCTGAGAGTTATGTGAATACACAGTGTGTCTGCTGAAGTGCCCATGCAGTTTGGCATCCTGTGTGTAAAAGTGTTCTGGGACTGGGATGTTGTGTGCAGCAGGAAGGTGATACTCAGATTGGTGAATGGCACTGTACCCAGAGCCCTCTTTACTGCATGAAGCTCCCTGAGGCATTACATGGTTTTTCCTCTTTGGAACATAGCTTTAGCAGCAGTAGAAAAAAGATAAAAGAATAAAAAAAGGGAATAACTATAAAGCAATAGATGGAAAAGGTAGGGGAATAGGAGATAATGAGAAAAATATGGGAAACAATGAATACAGAGAAAATAACAAGAGGGAACATTGTCTGGGAAGAATTCTGTCTTTAAAAGTACATAATTGTGAGAAAGGAGGTTGGGATTTTTATTTTATTCTGTATCTTTCTGTGACAGAAGTATTTATGTGCATGGGTAACTTCAATTTTAATAAATGCTTATTAAACTTTATATGCTCTGTTTAAATAGTGGCTTAGGCGGGAATTCTGCATGCTTTTTGTTGTCCATTTTGCTTTGTGCACTGTGTAGACTACAAGCTTGTTGAAGCTCATTACACTACTGTGTTTGAAAATCTTGTTCTTTTGTTTTCTCCATGACTGCTCCTTGATCATAAAGAAGCACATTATGTCTCTGTGAATAAGTGAAAGCATTTTTACTCTATTCCGGCACTCTGTTCTTTTCTTTACTTGCTATGCTTATTCTTATTTTGTCATTCATGCTGTGAAGAGATGAGTGAGACCTTTATAAAAATGATTATTGGTCATCAAGCAACAAGTTCTATTTGCAATTTGCCAAATCAGATATTATCATAGCTGCTAAAGCTTAGTATGTATTTCAGATTAAAATAATTTTTTGAACTGCTTTGTGTTTCTTAAAAAAAGAAATCAGTTTCTTAAATTGCAGTAGACACCCAGTTAAAATTGGGAAGATTTCTTTAACTTAAAACAATGTAACTTAAAACAATGAGAAAATACTGGCTTTTTGTCAGTAACATTTAATAAATTAATCCTAAGAAACATAAACAGCTATTTAATGTAACAATGAAGAAGATCAGATCATACCTACTTTTATAGGGTTGAGTATTTTAATGCTAAGTGTCACATTTGTAATGAGTACCTTTGTTTAGTCCAACTTTACTTACATAAAAATTTTTGTTGAAAACATTATTCACTGAATCATGAAACAACCAGTAAAACTATTGCCTGCATGGTCTTGTGTGGATTTGCACAGTAGAAAAAAAGGGACATATTTGCTGATTTCTTAATAGAAATTTCTGAAATAAGGTAATTTTTGAAGAAGACTCACAAAGATGAGCATGTTGACAAACTCTAGTGGTGCTGCTGGTAATGAAAACGCATTTTGAGGAATTAATGATACAGCATCCAAGAAAGGAGATGTTTACTAGAAGGCAAATAAAATGAAAAGCAATGCTAAAAAGGTGAGGGAAGTGGAAAGTAGGTATCTTTCCTAAGGTACATTTCTTAGCCGTCACTGGGATGTAATATGCTTTTGTTTTACATTTAACAGAATTGACTTACTCAGTAGATGCAACCAGTGAGAAGTTCTAAATAATAAAATGATAATAGAATATAAAGTATGTCTTTAGTGAAGGTGCTTTTTTTTTCCTGAAAAAGTGTCTTAAACTATCAGACCAAAAGTAACATTTATTAAATGTCAATAAAAATATTAGCAGAGAAGCAAAATTAAGCATTCAATCATATTTGACCAACAGGATTAAATGCAGTCTAATTGGAGTTCATTTGAACTAGTAGATTCCTTGAATTCATTTTTCTTTCATTTAATTGCTATTATAATTGTTTAAATTGTATGTGGAGTGGTTCACTAAGACTTCAGAAGACGCTTAGTATTGAAAGAATTTTCATACTTCACTTTGAAACCCAGGTCCTGTTCACAAGTTGTAGGAAAGATGTGAGCAATCCATTTTACTTTTCTTTGAAAGCAAAAGTGCTGTGGATCATTCAGCTTCATTTGTAACAACTTTCAGGTATGAAAAAGTAGCAGTATCTGACCATTTATTTATTCAGTCTTCTTTTTGTTATTTGTTTGAGAAATACATGCGATCAAAAAAAAAGCAGGCTGCTAGGCGGAATGTGTTCTCCTTAACAGTGTAAAATATGTTGCATAAAGGAAAAGGAAAATTAAGCTCGGTGATTTTTTAATGTTTTTAGTATTTATAATATTTCTCTGTTGCAGTGAATTGCTAACAGTATCAAGTGTTAGAGTTAAATGTTTATTTTTATGTAAATAACTTGTATGAAATTATAACAGGAGTAAATTCATGATGCATTTTTAAAGAAGATTTATTGTTATCATTGGAGTGCTTAAGAGCAACATTCTTGAGGGCATGTAGGATGAGAAAAATCCTCCCACCTGATATTGTTAGAAGTTTCTTGGTGCTATTGTTAACATAATCAGTGTGTCTTTCTTAGGTGCCTTAGGGAAACTAGTGTTTACTTTTCATAAAGCTCTGATATGATAATCCACAGTCATCTTTCTACTGTCTAGTGGATTTGCTGTGCAAAGAAAATGCAATCTTGTATTATGGGAAAAGATATTTATTTGTTGATGAGGCAGTGAGGTCTTCTTTTGGCCAATGACAGCAGACAGCTTTTGTGAATTAGACTTATGTATACTTCTAGAAACTCCAGAACATACCTGCCTGCCATATTTAGGTGTATAACTACTTCTAAAAATTAATCTTCTGGAAGATTTTTTTTGCTTCAGATTATACATTAGATTTAAGTAATTTCCTGTATTTTAACACATTCCAATTGCTAAAAATACTTACACATGAGGAAAAATATATGTTTGGAAACAAAGATACTAAATCTCTCCTTTGAAAAGACACTGAAATATATGTTAATTAGATAAGCTTTTCTAGTGCCATACTTGTGACAGAAGTGCATGAATGAAAATACTGAGTTCTGTACAGGGACAGTATAATTTTTAGGGTGCAGTTTAGACTATTTAGGTACAAACATTTTTAATTTGGTTACATAAATGAAATAAGTAAAGCCTGTAAGGATATCTCTCAAGGTTGTTTTAAAAAACAGGGGCAGGGCTTTTCATGATCTGTGGACCACAAATTTGACATATTGGTATTGCAAAATTTCTTACACTCATCCTATGTAATCTTCCAGCAGAAAGAAAGTTTGGCACATGTTCTTCTTCAACATATGGGTTATTAGCATGTAATAATTACTTTGTTTTCAATTCTTTACTGATTATCCCCTGTTGCTTTTGTGTATTGTTTGTGAGCGTAAATTCTTCCTGTGCATGTCTGAGTTGCTCCACTTCTGAGAGTAGTGATATTACAGCCTTGGAGATTTTCTAGGAATACATTTGTCATCTTCACCATTCTCTTCTGCATTTTGGTTTTCCATTCTAATGTTTTGTCCACATAGACTTAGAAGCTTCCAGAAAGTTTCAAAATTTTTATGCTAGAGCTGGAAAACCTTCTTGTGGAAATCTGGTGTGACCTGAGGATCAAACTCTCTGGTTGACAAGGGGAGCGATAGAGTGGCTCTGGTGGGGCCCTGGCATCCAGCAAAAGACAAATCACCAGAACAACACATTTCTGTTTGAGCAATTGCAACTAGAAATTAAAAAAAAAAAAAATCCCCATGGTACACTACAATTAAGATGCCTTGAATTCATTCAATTGGGTGAAATACTGCTTGATGTGAATTCAAGAGGTCCTTTTCAGTCACCTGTGATTGCATCTCTAATCATCTTGGTACAGATGCTTTTTAAAAAGGTTGTGTGCACAAATGGTTAAATTTTTTCAAAAATCATTGCTAAGATATTGCAAAATAATCATTTTAGCAAACATAACACAGTTCAACTGCTGTAACATGTTATGCTTTCACTGAGGTGCTTTACTGTAGGATTTGCTACTTAATTTGCATGTTAACATTTTTTGTATGATTTTTTCTGTAAGTAGGTATTTTCATGAAGAACCTACCATACTGGTAAAAACAAACCAAACATACCTTTACCTAGTGTTTCACAGACAAGTGCTTGTAAAATGTCAGCCTAAGATTTTCAGGTAGTTCATGTATTTTGACATGATTGCATAACAGCAAGATGCTGAGTACTTTTTGTTGTTTAGAGAAATCTAAAATTGAACAGTTAACAGCTTAGTAGGCCATTCTTACACTCATCAAGAAGATCAGTGTGAAAGAACAGGAAAGGTTACAAAATCAACTATTAAAAAAAATTAGTCTGTCAAAACTAGGGTTTCAGTTCAACTTTAGTTCACCCTTATAATGTTAATATGTAATCTTTAAGTTTATGAACAGAAGAATTTTTTCCACAGATTGTGCTCCATTGGAAAGGTTCATTTATTTCGTATTCTCTCAGGATTTTCTTCTCTGGTCTGGTCTGGTTGGTGTGATTGGGAGGATCCCGAGGTGTGTCTCTGTTAAAAATCTCTTTTCCCCAACCCAGCAGCTGAAGAAGGAGACGAGAAGTCTTCGGTGCATGTTCTCAATGTTGTTTATTATTGCTTTATCTCAAACATTTTCTGTCTGGCCTGCCAAGGTCTGTTCTGCAGGTTGGTCCGAGGCACACACACTGGCTCTCGGGCTGGTGCTATCTTTTATACTAAAAACTATGTATACTATGTTTACAGTTATTTTCCAATACCTATCCGCTATGTTAGACAGTGACTTTCTACTCAAAACCAATCTGTGAATTCCAACATCATCCTGAACATGGATGCCAGGGAGAAGAAAGAAGGAGGACAGGGAATGCCCAAATCCCTCCATCTTGGAACCCCTGACCCCCATGTACAGAATTCCAAACCTCCCTGTACAAGATACAAAACCCCCCCATACAGTGCTCCAAAATTTTTCCCTTCACCCCGTGATTGCTACTGCTATGCTACTTAAACTTTTGTGACCTGTAATTCTTCATACAAAGTTGGTCATTTGCTCCATGAGTTAAGATCAAATTTCCAGGTGTCTTTGGCTTCCTGCCAGGGTCTCTGAGCCCCTGCCAGGGCTTTGAGACATCCAGGGCATCCAGAGAGATGTCCTGGGTTCCAACAATATTCCTTTATCAGCGTATATATTGTGTAGACGTACTGTTCACTATTAAAACCAGCTACCAGAAAAAAATTCCTTCTAAACATTTTTGTAATACTTTCACTGTTGCATCAGTATACTTGATAAAAATTACTTTAAAATTACAGTACTCCTGTGGATTATTTTGTGTTACTATCTGTAACACAACTAGCTGTGGGACATTAAATTAAAGATGAATAAAGGCTGAAGTATTTGTAGACTTAAAGTACCCAATTGAAGATGTCAGTGACTTGAGTTTTAAATTTTAGTATTTTCTTGTAGCACTTTGAGCCACAGTTAGCTGACTTAAACTCGTCACTTTTGCAATTTCCTTTTGTAATATTTTATTGGCTACTGCTCATGAAAAATTGGATTTTGTGGTTTGCATGCCAGCACACAGAAACTCTGTGACTGAATAAAGAAAAGAATTGATTTCTTCTGATAGGTGTGCCCTTTCTTAAAAGTGGTATTTCCCATTTGCCTAGAATATTCTTCACTGTGCTGTCTTTACATTTTGAAGTGTCTGCAAAGATGTGCAAAACTAATGGTTACAAAATTCTTGTTCTGTCTCATGTTGTATCCATCCTGAGGATTTAGGAAAAAAATACATTGATTTTTTTTTTGTTGAGAAAAAAAATGTGTTGACAGTACAATATTCCAATGGTTACAGACCAGTCTGTCACTGGTCTGCTCTGTGTGTGCTGTACACCATCCTGCCTTGCTCACAGATCGTTTCACCTCCCCATTGTAACTTCCAGGTCCTGGTTTCAGAGGTAATTTCTTCTTATTCCCCCCACCCAGTTTGTTTCTCTGACACAGGCCTTCTCTCTGCCTTTATCCAAATATTTTCCAGCTGGTTTCTCCTCCTTCTGGCTTTTATAGCAGTGTTGTGTGGCTGCATGCTTCTCTGCCTGCTGTGCCTTTCCACCCTCTCCAACTCTGTGTTCAGTCTGGATAGCTTTGCCCACCTTGGCTATGCTCTTGTTTTTAGCAGTGTCTGAGAGTACGTAGCCATTTCATTTACTTCAAATTTCAAGGAATAGTTCTATGCAACATGTGGCATTGCCAACCAGTGGAGCATATGTTTGTTACAAAACCCATGAAACAATAGTTTCATTAAAAGGGCGAATGATATAGAAAAATAATCTGTAGAACTAGTGGAAATTAATTTTTTGTAGATTGTTTTTCCTTCTGATTATTTTAAAAAGAATGGAAATTCTAATCAGGATCTTTAAGTTGGATTCCACGAGAATCTTGTACCTATGCCATTTTCCCTGAAGTTTTTTTGCTGTAGTTTCATAGAGGTCTTGTTATATTAGATTTCTTTTTTTTCCTTTTTGTGGAAGTTCTTAAAATCCTTGTGGATTAACTTCCTAAAGTTTATTTTTTAAATTTAATTGGGGGGTCCTTCCCCCCATTTCCCCATTTAAAAATCCCTCCTTTTGGAACTGTGCTAAAACCTTTTCAAACAGACTTAAGGTGTTGCTCCCTTTGAAGCCAGTTACTGTCAGGAGCCATGTACCTTGTAGGAGCTGGTTTTGAACAGTCTGTGTGCATTCCCAGTGCACAACTTACTGGGACTAATGAGGCTTTAGGGGGTACATTCTCTCATCTAGTAGGTTGAGGAATGAAATGCTAGATTTGAAACTCCAGTCCTCTAGTGATTTTTTGCTTTGTCTACAAAATAAGTTTAGTTGGGGCTTTAGGCCCAGGAAAAAAAAAAGAAAAAAAGCTTAAAATATCAGTTGTGATATTTTCATATAGAGATAGACTTCACTGTCATGTTATTAGAAGCAGAATCCAGGAAAACTGAAAACTCAGTAATGAACTGGACATGCCAAAAATGGCCTGTTCTGCCTTGCCTGTATGTAGTACTCGGTGCTGACAGCAAAAGTAGATAGAAAGTAATTGTATTTCATACTCATACTTATGACAGAAAAGCTCAGTGCAATACTCTGTAGGAGGAGAAGGGGATTTTAAAAAAAATTAAGCAGAATTGGTTTTATTTGTGTTTGTCGTTGTAGATTTTGCTCACTGACTTTGTTACAGCCATTCTCCAACCTTAACATATGCATATTTCCGGACGTGTTCAAGCAGTCTGACTAGGGTTAATTGTTGAGATGTGACAGACAAGAGAACACTGAATTTCAAGCTCTCATCACATATTTTTCTTCTTGAATTCTCTATGATTTATGCAGATGTTTTGCTCAGGTGAGGTTATGTTCTGTGGTGCCACTGCTGACTTCTTAGCTGTGGTGTGGCCTGGCTTTGGTCGCCACCCCACCCAGCACCTGCCTCTTTCCTGTTACACTGGGGTTCTTCCTAGGATTTACAGCTGCTCTATTCAATATGACTTGCTCCGCATACAGCATTCTTCTACAGCCCTGTGCACAACAGTGTAGTAGTAGTTCCACTTCTTAACATTCCATCCAGAAGAGAAAGCTGAGCATTAAATACAGAAGTGAGAATCGCATAAATGCATATTGAGACATGGGAGACATACTTACGATTGATAATGTAAGACAAATACATATCTTAAAACACAAGGAAATGTCAAAGATTTTTTAAAGAAAGCATGTCTTTTAATAAAACCACCTGTTTATTATTATATAACATGAATGAGTTGTTTTCCTTTAGTTTGTCAAGTTACTTATGAATAACAGACAATGACTGATTTTATTAAGAAATTACTTAAAGGCACCTGAGAGAGAAAAACTTATATTTGGTTGCCTGTATTTGTATTTAAAAATTGTATTTGTTTTATGTTTAAAGTATTTTTTTATTTATTGTTTTCTCCCATTCCACAGCTTTGCAAACAGTGATATTTTAGCAAGTCATTTCACTTCCTCTGCGTCTATTAAGATTTTATCTTAATTCTGTTAAAAATCCAGGGTATGCCTGTGGGGTCTAGATGGTGAAATCAGAACCATCACATATATTAGACACTGTGAATGTGAGATGGTGTTGTAGTAGATACACAAGGTATCATTAAGGAGTAGCATCAGAGGCAGGACAATTTTGAGTGGTGACTACTGTACTTGGCGTATAAAAATCCTTTTTATTGCTCTGATTTAAAAACAAAACAAAAACAACTTAGTATTTACTTAAGTTTAGTATTAGAGAGAGAATGGGTCCCAGTGTTGGAGGTACCAGAAGAATGTGATTTTCTACAAAAATTAAAAATTGCCTTCAAATTGTATGACAAGGTAATTTATTTAGGCAGTATATTTTAATATATAGCAACACCCTTTTTCTCTAAGCAGCCCGACTAATCAACTTAAAATTACATTGATGGAATCACCCTGTGACTTCAGTAGTCATTAAGAAAATAGTGGCTTTACCTAAAAAGTCCATAAATGCATTTGTTAGCAAAAAAAAAAAAAAGGTGCAAGTATGAAATACTTATTAAAATACATGTAGGATTTTCTGAAATTCCTGACTTTATTAAAAACTGCTTGTCTCATGAATGTATCTGACATTTTTAGTATAGGTTATGGTACAACTGGAAACAGAGCATTGTGACAGCAAATGAAAAGATAGTGATCAGCTAGCCAAGATTCATGACTTAAAATTAGTTCATTTACAGTACAGATATGTAACTTCTGTCTCATGTGGTAAAGTATCACATATTTGAAGTCAGAAAAAAAAAAGTTAATGTGTTAAATAGCCAGATAGATAAATTAGTAGTAAATTATTAGTTTTGTATTTCAGTTTCAGACTCTTCTGTGAATTTTAAACCAAGGAATATAAGCACAGATACAAATGTGTGACGTGACCTGCTCTTCAGGAAAGTATAAAAAGCAGAAGTTCCTAATGTCCTGGAACTTTCACTGGTACAACTACAGTGTAAGGCATTGTAAAACTACTATGCTTTAAAAGTGAGTTTATGATACTTTCTCGTAAAGTGTGCATAGAACTTGTTAAATTTTCCTTTTGCTTGTGAACATCTTAAAAAGCAGCATTCCTCAGCACTGTTTTGCTCCTGCTGCAAATAAGTATGAGTTAAATACATTACATTAATGGTATTAATTATATGGGAGATTTGATTTTGAGAATTGCAAGAAAGATGAGTAAAAAAAGCTACTCTTGCAGCATATTTGGTTAATGAATGTGATATTCAGTGCAAGAGATAATGATGATTCCCATGTCCTGTTTAACAAGATTCTTGTCCTACATTTTAAAAAAGAAAACTAAAACAAAAGCTGAAACCTCTTCATATCTGAGCAGGTAGATAAAGGGGTTTTTTGGGCTGTTTTGCAAAGGAGATTTTGAAGTAGACAGAACTAGCTGTGAGTAGACAGTGTGAAATTAAAGTTGCAATTTAGTTGCAAATTTTTCACTAGCAGGTTTCAGGGAAATATGTGGTAGGACTTACATACTGAAATGTGGCATCAGCATTTCACTACAACATTTTAAAATACTCCAGTTGTGTGATTTTCCTGCTTGTGATTAAACTGCTGCCCTTTATATTCTGATGCATGCTGTACCTTTTGCTGGGAATTGTTTTACTAGTGATACTTAACAGTATATAAAAATTCTTTTGCCATGTGAGCTTTCTCTGAGAACAAGCAAAGTTTAGCAATTTTTAAATGCCAGGTAATTGTATAGGTATGTTATAAAAAGTCTGACACTTTCATTCTGCCTTGTGTTTTATCCACTGGAGTTTTGTATTTATGTGTGTTAAGCTGCACATCTGGTTCAAAAAGATTTATGCCATAACATGAATATAGGCAATAAAGTGGTATATTGTAATCACAGTAAATACAATTTCTGTGCATAAAGAGAAGTCTTTTTCTGCAATGTAAATAGGTTTCAAGATTTAAAATTGACCCAGTAAGTTAATGGTATTAGCAAACAAAGCCTGCTGTAATTTGAGATAAAGACTGTAAGTAATCCTTTTCCCCCTAGCTTTTCTCTTGCAGTGTTTCATTATGAATGCCTTATACCTGTGTCATGAGTAAGCCCCTGTGCTGTTCTCCTATATAAAATCAACTCTTAATTACTCCACTGTGTGATAGGGCTCATTATAAGATATGAGAACTGGCTGGATAAGAGAGGATTTCTTCAGTCTGTGTTGGGACTTATACCCACTGGAGACAAATTTATGATCTATGGCTATGTTTGCTTTTAGAAAATTGGACAATCGTAATCGTCATTGTAAACATAAGGAGCTCAGCTGGGGTTTGCTTCTGAAAATCATTTCTAGGTCAAATGCTTAGCTCAGGCAGCTATTAAATATTTTGTTTCTAAATAGTGAGTTTTAAAAAGTTTGCAATTACATTTCCTATAGCTAAGAAAAGAAGAAGCTTTTTTTACTTTAATAATAACATCTTCGAAAACACTTGAGAGACACTGTATTTTTTAATCTGTTTGAATTATGACTCCATTGTTTTGCTAGTAGGATCCCCACTCAGAGCAAGGTGACCTTACACTTGGCACTTTGTACAGTTCAGCACTTCTTGCAGAAATGTGGGATGAAATGTTTCTCCTTCCAAGAGCAGAATCACAGAAAGGAGAGGATTAGAAATTTGTTTTCATGTTTGCATTGTAGACCTTGAACTCCATGTGGTATGTTTTTGTTTATAAGTCTCCAGATATTGTTCTCTTCCCTCTTACAGATTTAGGCTGTTTAAATGCAGAGACTGTTTCAGAGTAGAGTAGGTCTGTAAAGAAAGGGACTGAGATTTTGGCAGTAATTTATTGAGATATCGGTTGTCCTGCTTTTTTGCGACATGACCGCAGTTTGCATCTGATGGAGCAGTCTCCTTCCCTACAAGGTGGGAGTGCTCAAAACTGTTCTCTTGTTCTCTTACAATGACTTGTGAAAGGCTGGGAGATAAAGTTAAAACATGCCTCTGTACCTTGACTTCAAACTCATGTGTCATGTCAAGAGGAGGATAATGCACGCTTCGTGGGTCTAAGCTGCTTAGAAACATGTGAGAGAGGCTGATTCTGTTGGGAGAGCTGCATTATGAAGGCATCCTATCATGGCTGTTATAAATGCAAATTGTGAGTCAGCCAATTTTAATAAAAATATGAAAAATAAAATTTATTTCGCGACTGTAATAACAGTCCGACAGCCACTACCAAAAGTGGACAGCGTATCACCCCCGGTCGATGATACGGGTGAACGTGGGAAATGGTAGTACCAGATCCACCCTGTCCACACCAACTGCTTCGAGGTAGCAGTTCTCATACAGTTTATTTTGCCTGTGGCAGAAAGTCTTTGTTTCTTTTGGAGTTCTTCATATTCATGTTGGTTTCTTTCTCTGGCTTGGGCTGCACAAAGCCTTTGACTGGGAATAGAACGATGCACTTCCCTGGTTCCCGGAATCTGGCATTCAGATTCAGGGTGATGATGATCCTGGCCCCCTCAGACAGGCATCTTCTCTGAGCCATCAGCACCTGGTGTCTTTGGGCGTAGGTGCTGTTGAACGCTCGTCCTTGGTGCAGCTGGAGTCCTCTTTGGATGCAAATGCCGTGATGTCCATCTGCTGCGGGTCATCTGGCCAAGAATTCCCAACCTGAAGGAAAAAGGGATTCTTCCCCCGCCCCTCCACAGTTTATTTTATACACTTATATTTTATACAGCATTTATTTCCATGAATTACTAACTGCATTCCTAACAATGGCCACTGTGAAGATGATGAGTAACCATACACCCATGTCTTTGGGTTTCTTGTCCTTACTCCATCAGCACTCTCTATGCTGCTCTATTCTTTTTTGAATTCGAAGGTTGTAGAAGTCCTTTGTGGCAATCCAGATAACTTCAGTGTCTTTCCTGGTTGTCACAACTCTATGGAATACTCTTCTCTGTTTCAGAGTTAGTATTTAGTTTGTTCTTTTGAAAGTCGAAAGAGTTACTTGCAGTACAGAATACTCATGTTAAAACTTTTGAAAACTGTTCTTTTGTGTCAGTGTCTTTATATTAAGCATTGTATTGAATTCTTTCCTTCAATATATTGGCATGGTATATAGGGAGAAAATTTATTTTTTGATTTTTTTTTTCATTCAGAGCTTCTGATATTAATGCTTTTCATTACTACAGACTTTTGTCTTTTGTTTATGGGTATTGTTATCACATTAACCAGACATACAATGGTGTGACTTTGTTTGGAATTTTCATCTATATCCATAAACCCATTGCCTGTGTAGAAATTAGACTTGTATTAATTAATCTTAAAAACAGCATTAGTTTTCTTTGAGGAGTGTATTTACATTCTTTGTAGTTCAGTACTGCAAAGTGTCATAGAAGTGATAAGATCAGCACTACAAAATAAAACCTTATGTAGGGTTTTGGGTTTTGTTTGAGTTTTTCTGGTTACCAGTGTAGGATACTTGTTTAAATTCAGATCTATTTCTACATACTACCAAATGGTATCCAACCAGTTTTAAATATGGTAGCACAGTGTAAGAGTCAAGCAGTAGGGCGAGTTGTAGTTCCAGTGGATAATAAAGTGGTTTACTTTATATTGTCTGTGAATTTGATGTCACTGTCAGACAATTTTTAAGTGGTTGCTGGGCAATCTTACTTTTGCCTTATTTACATGTCAACATTCTAAAATATAGCTGTAACCTTTAAAATGTTTTTAAGTATTCCTAAACAATGCACTTTCAAGTGTTGAAGAAAAATAGTAAAGCAACTGCAATTTGAATTTATTATCTGAAATAAAATTCAGTGCCATGTGGCACTACTTAATGACTGAAATGTTAATATTCACACAGAATGCATGATGTAGAGGTTTTGGTTTTACTACTTTCTTGTATATAAATGGGACAGCTATGGTAAATTTTTTCCTTTTTCTCCCCGCCTTGTTTCCCCCACTGCATTAATGTGGCTTTTATTGCATAAGGAATGTGTTTAAATATTTGAGAAAAGACAGTCAGGCAAGACCTTTAAAACTGAGTCCTGACAGAGTTATGTGTTAGTATTTTGGTATTGTCTTTTTTCAATGACAGAATTATTTCCCATGAAGTAGTGAGCAACATTCTTCCTCTCCCCATCCCAAAATAAGACAAAAATCTAGTCTGTTTCTGTGCATCAGCTAATGTAATGAAACACTAAGGTTTTGCTTTCTTTGTGCTGTCTTTTCAAAACATGAAAATGTTTTTGACAATGTTGTTCCCACAGAACTTGTAAAAATACATGGATCTTGGGGAAGCAGTCTTGGTTGATTTATGTGTCTTTATGAACACAGTCCAAGCTCAGACACAGCACTCCTTTTTTGAGTTTTTTTTGCATTCAAAAGGAAGATCAAGGCATTCAGCACCTTCCAGAGTTGCTGAGACTTTAGCAGGGTCAAGCTCTAATTGCTTTTTAATGTTCTTTCTCTAGCAGTCTCTTTTACATCACTGTTGGATGTTACAGCATTGTGATCTGAAAATCAAGTTAGACATCTTTAAACTTTCACAAGCTGCTTTATAAGCTACTAAAACTAAAGTGCTTTGAAAGTAATTTAAACTAGTTATTGAAGCTGAACTCCATCTTGGAAGATGTTTACATTAATATCATGGACTTGCTCACACACTTATTTGAAAACAGTAGTAAAATAGTATTTTAAGTTAAAATTATAAATTGTGAAGAATTTTGAGAATTCTTGTGATTTATACCCAGAAGTTCTAATCTTTTTTGCTTCTAGTGAGTGAACATTACAGTGGCTAAATTTCTGCCAAATCCCACAGACCTGAGTAACACTAGGAGTAGTTGATGTTTCAGCATTAGTGGTGTCCTTAAGCTGGTAGACTGCTGGAGTCAATCCTGAGGATGATTTAGCTTTAAAGGATGTAATATATAGGTGACACAGGAGTGTTTCGTAAGAGTTTGGAAAGATGTAACATCAAAAGCTGCAGAAAAGATGTATTAAGTTATCTCTAACCACTTTTGAATTTCTTTTACTGCGAACATTCCTCTACCCAAAACTATAGCGTCATAGAAACTACTCTCAATCTTTCTTGTCTTTCCTTAGTTTTAAAAAGTATTTTAAAAATACTATGCCTGTCTGCCTCCCTCCTCAATGATCTCAATTTTTTAAGTGTAGCAGTTGATATAATCTGATGATGTAATACTGTCTGCACATTCTTAAGACCTATCAGTTATTAAAATTAAGGTAATGGATTATATCCAGCAATTCCTGTGTTTCATCGCACTTTTCCATGTCAGAAGGAAGCCTGGGAGACTTCACCAGGCTGAAACTTTTTTTCCCCATAAAAGAATCTTGTTTTTCACCCTCAGTTAGACCAGTGTGGCAAGGGAACCAGAGACTGTCAGTTTTGGAGGTTTCTATCAGTGAATAGCTCTCTGAAAGAAACTGTTGTAACAGGAAGAAAAGCAACGTAAAGTGTTCAATATTTATTATTCGACAACTGGCCTCCAGCTACAGACAAAAGAAAGGGAAATGCATAAGAAATAGTGATCACTTGAAGCCATTTCTGATTTCCTCTGAATCTTTCAAGTACAGAGTAGAATCTGGGCCAGTGCATTAGTACTTTATATTTATCTGCAAAAAATGTCATGATTATATTACTAGTTTCCCAAACTACTAGTTTATTGTCGTAATATGCAAAGAATATACTTTCTGCATCTTACTGGACTGAACGTCAAATGATCTTGTACCAGCTTTATTCTAAGGATACAGGAATTTATGGGAGATGTAAGTAAATTATGATAGAGACTAATTGCCATGGTTAGAAGATAAAGTAGTCTTCAATTTATCACCATACCTTGTTGCAGGTCCAGTGCCATCACATGGTATCTGAAGGCATTATGGGTTTTCTTGTGGCCACTGGACCACTGTTACCAAAAGTAACATTCTCTTAGCTTTTCTGCTTTCCCTTTTGAATTCTGCTGTCTATTTAGATGATCTCCTTCATAAAGTTGGGTCATAAAGGGAGAGGGTGCGTTTCAGGCATTATTTTAAGAACCACTTTTTTCTGACTGCCTGTAAGTAAGAGGTGATCTGCCAGCTTCTAATACTGCTGGAGTGAATGGGCTATTGGCATGAGAGCTGCTTTTGGAGATTAGGAGTGTCTGCAGCAGACCCCCTACTGCAGTTGCCACAATAGCTTCAACTGTTAAAAGTTTCGTAGTGAAGACTGTGTTGAGTCTTTGGCATTGGCCGACAAGGTTATTTTTAACTGCCACAATTTCCCTGAGGAAAAGCAAGGATAACTGAACAGAATTTTCTGGGACAAAGGAACAAACTTCCTTAGTTCCTTTTAACCCCCTGTGTTCTCAGAAGCGGACCATACCTACTGTGGCCAAAACAGGTGCCAATCCAAGCACTGATTGGTTTAACACAACCTCCCAAAACCTTAGTTTTCAAGTTCACAAATTGCGAGTTTCTCAGGAATCAGAAAGGTCCTTTGTGATGGGGAATTTTGGCTATTTCAATGCCGTATTTGCTACCAGTTTGTCCTGTTGTGTTCAAAGAATGGTATTGTCATCAGCATGTTTTTTTTTTTAGTGAAGATAATATTCTAAACTGGGTAAAACTAGTTGTACTTTTGACCCAGAAAGAAAATTTAAAATATAAGGGAAATACTTTTGGGTATAAACAAAACATAGCATCTACGTGCTATTGCAAGCTTCAGCTCAAAGTAATGCTTCTTACTACAGCACTTGGTTTATCATGACAATACATAATTGAATATTTGACATTTTTTGACATTTTCTAAATGCACTGATTTTTACCATGTGTACACACCTGATATTAAATGTGTTGAATTTGTTAACTTAGCACAAATTATTCTCTAGTTACCTATATTGCTGCTACTGGTTGAATAATGAAAATTTTCACCTTTCTCCTGAATTCCTAGCATCTTGCATTAACAACAACATTATTACGGAAAACATGCAAGTGGACTATTTCACCTGAAGCTGATGAAGTCTCACTTGGAGAAACTCTTTCCCGTTTGGATAGAAGATGTCAGTAAACACTAATATGAAAATGAGAGAGTAGTAGAACTCAGTAGTAGGTAGTAAGAATTACCTAAGTAGTAGGTAGTAAGTGCACAATGAAATAATGTGGTTTGCTTGGTCTGAAAAAGGGAAAACTGAAGCATGATATTACAAGCCTTTAATGAGGTTTTCTCAAAGGCAGTGTTATTTCTTTGTTCTCTGTGTCCAAGCAAAATAAAATACAAAAGAGGTTATACTTCAGTTGCATGAAAAATGATTATAATAGCTTTTGGGAAAACATTTTCTTACTGAAAGGCTATCGGATCATGAAATATAATATGTGTTATTAGATGTTTTTAAGAGCTTACATAATACAAAGAACAGCTCTGTGAAATATTTTTTGATGCAGAATAAACAGAATCTTAAGTTCCCCAGCTGCAGTATATTTACTGTTCCAGTGTGTAAGTCCTTTCTGGCTGACACCTGTATTCAAGAAAATGCAAGTAACAACCAACACATCTTATATGTGATCTGGTAGAAAGTAATTAGAGCTGGATTTATTTTTCCTTCAGGAATTTCTTGCCAAGAGATTAAAAGCTATGTAACCACAAAGTCTGTGGAACTTTAAAAACGTCTATCTATCTAATCTCTTTATCTCTGCATGTACTCTTACTGGAAGTTCTACACGAGAAATTTGTGCTATTGATAGCAAGTAAAGGTTTTTAGTATGCATAACTTCTTCTGAGAAGTTATGATTTTGGAAAATTTGATTGCAGACTAAATTGATGACAAAGGTTGTAAATATCTATCAATTTTCTATCAGCTGTCTCTAACAGAAAATCTTCTTAATTTATAGGAGATTTATCACACTCTAGATTTTCAACACTTTGTTTTAAGAATTGAAAATTTATTTTTTGCTGAATTAATCTCATGGTTTTTTTTTTAGGTAGTAAATCTCAACAAGGTCTCCCAATAACTGCATATTAGGCTTTTCCTTTTTGTTAGAAAAACTTGCTAAAATTGCAAATTGCTATTATAATTTTTTTTCTTATCTTAACCAGCTTGGGTAAATTATCTCAGATATGATAAAATTAAATGTTTGCAAGCTACCCATATATGTTAATTACAAAGACGAAAAAAGGATATACATTATAGGATAAAAAAAAAAAAGAAACTTAAACTGAGTTAATCACAGAAAAAATTGCAATCACGGTGGTATCTGTTCCCATGTTAAGGAGGAAAAGCTGTTTTGTTGCAGAAAATAGTTTTTTGCAAATTGGTGAAGAGCATCTAGATAGACTGGGTCAGACTCAGGCCTGATTTAAACTGGAGTGTCAGGGAAATTAAGGAATATTGTTGTGAAAAGGCTGAGTATACCTCATATATTGTAGTGCTAGAGAACAGCCTTCTTTTTATAAACAGGATTAACATCTTTAAATTCTGTGTAGTTTAAAAAAGCCTTAAAAACTTTCCTTAGTTGAGTAGCTCAAGTTGTGGTTTTAGTCCTTTCTCTTCAACTCAGCAATTTTTGAGGAGAGAGTGCCTATCTGTTATCAAATATATTAAAACTCTCTTCTTACTGAAAAAAAGTAAATTGGGAGTTTCAGCTTAATTTGGTGTCCTTCACTTCTCTGGTTATTTCTTAATTTTTGCTCATTAAGTAATATTGGATGTGAGCAATAGAAATTATTTTTTACCCTGAAAATACTGTAATTAAAATATTGCAGACTGGCTTAGTCTCTGCCTTAACTTTATCAATGGACCGATGCAGTGATTGCCTTTCAATAAAGAGAAGACTGTTTGCAATACTTACACAATCCATCAGTTGTCCTAAAATTTTAATTCTGTCCTTTGTCTGTAACTAGATTTGTATATTCATCAAACCATTAAAAAGATCATTTTGGTTTCTTATTTGCTTGAAAAAAGTGGAGAGTATTGCTCAGGAAGTTGAAGAGATAATTGAGATCTGTATTTAAAAAAAATGTTGTTTCTAAAAATTCTCCTTTCTATCTCCAGTTTGACTATGAAAATAGTGGGTTAAGTGTACTGTGTTGGTTTTGATGACAACCAACACATGCAGTACTTGTTAACAGCAATTTAAATAGTGAGAAAATCCAGCATACTTAGATCTGGTTGAACCTTTTATTATTATTACTTAGACTAATATGTTCTCACATTGGTAAAACCAAGAATGACATATTTTCTTCTGTGCTTTGATTTTCTAGTTTGGTTCAATTTGTCCTCACATGGCAACAAATACCTAAGATTCTGCTTGTGAGAAACTGTTAGACTTCTTGTTGTTCTCTCCCTTAAGTCTGTGTTTCAAATTTAATTTCTTAACATGGAAACTTGCATTCATTCTGAAGATTGCTATTCCATGACTTTTATGATTCTTTTGTGAAATGCCATAGAATACATGTGACTAAAACTGTTCTGTTTTGATGTTATGAAAGATTAGAGAAAAATTAACTTGTTTGTCATCACAAACATTTTTTTTAGCCAGATTGTCACAGAGACATATGGTTGAGTATCTTTATCTTTAAAGACACCTTTCAAAAAAAGGAATTGATATTAGTGTAGAATCTGTATATTAAGAATTTTTTTTGCACTAATATTAACATTCCTGTTTTGTATAGTATGTGTATTACCTCTGGTTTCCTTGCTAAAGCCTTTTTTCAGGTGGTGTTTAATGTTATTTTCTGTTTCCTAAGAGTATGTCTGTGTGTGCTTTACAAAATGTTATTGGCTGTGTACTCTGCTTCTTTCTTCCATACTCAGACTTTTATGGTCTTTAAAACTGTTCAACACTTGCTGAGAATCCAGCTTGGCTTTCACTGTTGTTGGAAGACCAAACAAATTGGTCTATGAAAATAATGTGTTATAGTGCATTTTCTAACCCTGATTCTTGAAAGAGAGACTGGTGTACAGCAAATGCCAACATTGATTAAAAACTTTCTTTACTGCGTTTTAAGAAACCTACATATATTCTTTTTTTCTACATAGTAGCTAGAAAATGGATTCCCATCTGTTTCTGTTTGTCATGGCCAAATGTACAAAAATCTGTTTGTACTGATGGTACTTGTTCATCCGGACTAACATGAGTGAAATGTTCTATTTATGAATTGCAATATATAAAATGATAGCATTCCCCAGTGTTCGGGAAGGCTATTGCAAAGTATGATTGGTAGGTGCTAAAAGGCTTGTTGCATACTACATTTTATTAGCTACATTACTTTTAGGCAGAAATTATTAGTCAGAATCACCAAGCGGGTCTGTTTCTTTGCTGTTCCATCTTAGAGCAGTGATGATTAGCATGAACAGTAGCTGCATGTGCCTGATACTCTTTAGCTTAGGGAAAGGAGGATAATGACTTTGGCACTTAGTCTTTATTTATAATGCTTTGAAAACACATGTGTGAAAGCTGCCTGGCACATAGTTGTTTAGGAGCATGGTATGCTACCTAATGCTTTCAGGAGTTTCCTCATAGATATTACTACAAAACTATTTCTGCTCTTTATGGTACATTCAGCTTACTAGGTTTTCTTTTTTTTTTTTTTTTTTTTTTTTTTTTTTTTTTTTTTTTTAATTTATCTTATTATTTCGCCAGAAGCTCATTTCGTATTATCCCTTTGGAGTCATGTCTGTTTACTCTAAAATTTCCAGCCGGCGTTATCACTGGTTCAGCTGTACAGCTGGCAGGAGCAGTGAGAGCTGCAGCATATGCAAGGTGCTGAAAGCTCTTGGCAACTTTGCTTTTCTGCTTTTTCTAAATCTGCCATGGGCAAAGTTCATACAATGGAAATTTGCCTACGTTGTAGCTCACATCACTGTGGCTTCTGGGTGGGTACAGGCTGGTAATAATAAGACTATGAAAATTCTTTTAATAAAATGTTGGTGCAAAACCAGCATGGGTTTTCTGCATAGCTGTTGGGAGCCCAGTGATAATCCTTCAGTGGCCTATGTCATGGTTGCCAAGGAAGATTTGATATGGCTTCTTTCATAGCTTTCAGCAGTGCTTTTGTCAACAGTGCTTAATTGGAGAAGGAGATAGTTGAAGAGTCAAGTGAGGCAGCCTTGGAAAAAAGGTGTGAGCTGATTTCTGTTGAACAAGTTTTCTATTATGTTTAAGAAAAATAATTCCTTTTTATAGCACTCTGTAAAGTGAGCAGCTGTAAAAGCCCTGTGCTTTGCCTAATAAAAAGCCATCTTTTGGGAGAGGAGAACTTGTAGAATTATGGCAAATTGAATGATCATCAGAAAACTACTGATTACTATGGAAACAGAAAGCAAACAAACATTGATATTTTAACTTCTTACAATAGGATAGTAACTTCTTGCACAGAATGTGTGAGTGATTGTAATTGTGGAAAATTACAGTAGGGCCCCACTGACTGACTCTCAAGAATAACAAAAGGTAAGTCCATTTAAGATGTAGATATTTTACAAGCTTAAAGGAAAGAATCTGAATGACCATAGAAGAGATAACAAAGGGCCAAAACATTTCATAATGGAACAATAATAATGTTAAAAAGAGATGGTGGAAACGACCAGATTTCCCAGCAACATTAATTTGACCATACAATAAAAGATTGAATTTGTGGATTGAAACTGAAATTATTCAGGATAAGTCCTTCTGCCTTGAGTCGGCTGTCAGATTTTCCTACTTTTTTATCAATGAAGCACAGATTTCTGCCTGGAATGTTTTGTCTGCATTAAGTGTAGTATCATAAAAATACACATCACATAAGTCCATATAGTTTTGGAACAACCTCCCAGAAAACTAATTCACCTTTTGCAGAATAAAATAGTTTAACTGCCAGTTGCAATCTTGGAAATTTTTTCCAGTTTCTTGAGAGCTTTAAGATTATGTATCTTACTAAGAATTTTAACGCTGCCTGCCACACTTAGAAATTTTTTCCAACAAATGAAATCAGTTCCTCATAATATTAGTAGATCTGAGGGAAAACAGTACAGTACATTTGTCCTTGTATAGTTTATTTTCCTGTTTTCTACTCACCACACTGTCATGAGTTAGCCTCGACTAAAGGATAAACACCCATCCATCTGCTTGCTTGCTCACCATCTACTGTTGGGGACTCAACTTGTGGAAAAGTAATTTAATTTTTTACAATTAAAATACATTTGGGTAGTGAGAAACAAACTTTAAAACGACACCTTTCTTCCTCCACCTCTGAGGCTGAACTTCACATTTAATTCCTGACCCTTTCCGCCCTTACTTTCCTGAGGGTTATGGGGGAGAAAAGAGTGTATGCTCAATGCACAGGAATTTTCTGTGTGCCACTTCTGCCTTCTCTCAATTTTCCTCTGCTTCTGCCTGGGCTTTGTCCAAAGGTCACAGTTGTTTTAGGCTTCCACCTGCTTTGGTATGAACTCTCCACAGACTGCTGGGGAAGTACCTGCTCTGCCATGGAGACCTCTTTCCCTTGTCCTCTGACCTTGGTGTTCCCTTGCCATTTCTCATGCTACTTTGTGTTCCCCCTCCACTTACCACCTGCTCGCTTTTCCCTTTGTTAGGCTTGTTTTTTCTGAGTCTCCTTCACCTTGGCTGCAGGGCTCAGTCATGCCTCAGGGTTGGTCCATAGGGCTGGCTGGAATGGATTATGTCCAGCACTGGGCAACCTCAGGCCTCCCTCTATGGAGGCTGCCCTGCAGTTATCCTCTGCCAATACCATGGTGCCATAGGCACACAATGCAGTGATTTATACTATTTAGACAATTTTCAGTTTCTGCTTTTATTTTGCTTTTAGTCTTCAAGCAAATGTTCATCATCCAGAATTGTTGTAAGAAATTACATTTTCATGATAATGATTTATTTAGTGGTATATATGTGTTGCTGTAGTGCTTTAAAATCCCTGCATCTGTGATTTGGACTTTTGCTTGTTATACTTCTGCTGAGACTCAGATAAGCTTGAATCCTTGGAGAATTCACTGTTATTTGAATCATAGCGGTTTTGCTAATCCCCCTGCTAGATTTCATTTTGGAATCTGTCTTTCCTTAAAATGCCTGTCACATTTACATTTAAAAATGTGACATTACATCTATGCTACTTTTGGCTTTGGTTTTTATTATGCTGGGAATTCAAGATATGCCTTTCTCTTCTTAGGGACAAATGCAGTATAACACAATTCCCTGGATACCATAGCTGATTATTAAGGTATAGCATATTCTCTTGGAAAAACAGTGTTGCTTTACGGACTGACTTGTTCTGCAGTGAAGTTTGAGGTATTGAGAGCATTAAATTGCATGAATATTGGCTTGTAGCACACGTCAAACTGCAAAACGAAAGTTAATCTTAGTCTGTGCTAGCACATGTGTACTTATTTAAGTAGTAGTGAGTTTCTGTAATTTTAACATGCCTGGGAAATGAAGGTACTTGAATAGTACTTGAAAATACTTGTCCTAACTGTGGTGTTTTTAAACTAGTATTCCTCCCTTTTTTTTTTTTAAATTCTTTTTAACCTGTGCTTATTCATGGATGTTAGTACAGGTATGTTAACGTAAGCTGCCATTGTACATTCTTTTCCTGTATAGTCACACTGAAGTTTCTGGTTTATATTATAAAAAAATCTGGTTAATGAAAATAATAAGTACTTTGATATTAATTGCAATCTTAGGCAACAGCTTTTGTAACATAAATTTATGAAATTATTGTAAAGCTGCTTTCAGAGTTAGTGGTGAGGGAAAGAACAGTAATATATATGTACTGTTTCTTTCCCCTTGTATGCTTTGCTTTGTAATTACTACTCTCTTTTTCAAGTCTGTTTAGTTTGACTTTCAAAATCCCTATGCACTGAAAAAACCTCATGAATGATATGCATAAAATTGTTATTGAGGTCACTGTGCCACAGGAAAAATGTTAAAGCTATGTTTCTGTATATTTTGCTCCTAAATGTTGTTTAAGGGAGTCTTATATTTCCACCTTTAACATGTCTGACTGTACATAACAAATGCCCAGACAAAAGACCCAGTGCTTTTTTGAAAGATGCCACTGTCAGAACTATTAGATGAGAGAAGTCTGATTTATTATAGTTGTTTATTCTTGAGAAACTCATTCAACAAACTTTGTGAATCTCAAGAAAAAATAAGTGTTATGTACAAAGATCATAGTTGGAGAAAAGGTCAGCTTTTTATTGTTTTCTATACATACAGTTCCTGGTTCTTGTTCTCATTTGTAGTTGAAACAAACTTGATTCACCCGATGGCAACAAGGAGCTCTTGTGCTGTTCCCAGAAGCTGAAGAACACATTCAAAACAGTGTTCTTGGCGTGCATTTGCAGCTGTGGTTAAAATGGTTCAGTTCAGTTCAGTCACTGATAGAAGTCCTGTGCTAGAATATGCCCTGTGAGGATAGGGATACAACCCTACCAGAAGTTCCACATAATGAGTCACTTTATGAAATCTGTATGCTATTAATGATAGTGCTTTTCATCAGACAGTCTTTTTTTTCTTAAAATATGTTAGTTTTTAAGTAGCAATGGTCTGCATTGCTCTAAGCAGTCATGAAGTATAATGAGCAATATGAAAGCTTAAATATATCAGGGATAACTGCTCTATCAAAAGAAAGCCTGCTTATAGTATATGACTGAAGTTTTAATTAGAATCCAAAGTATTAGACTAAATGACTACTAAAACTCTGAGCGATTTATGATTACATTAAAATTGTACATAACCATGTAGGAGGAAAGATCATATGTCTTTGCTCTCTAGCTATACTTAATACATGCTGACCACTACATTTAAATGTTGAAATTTCCTGATGTTCAGAATTGATAGGTTTTATCAATTGATAAAACCTATTTCTCAATTATCAGATTGATTAGTTGAGGAGAATCTGTCAGACCTGATACTCAGAAATCAAGTGACGTATTCTTACTAGGCCTGCTGAGTTTCTTGGGATTTTTTTTGCTTTTTTTATTTGATCCTTTGTCAGTATTATGGAAAAAGTATTTCCCACTTCTTCCTCTGAGAATATGCGACTCTTTAAGCTTATGGATTTGTTAAACAATCATTCTTGCATTTTACGTCATAATACAACACATCTCTTTTAATGTGTCTTCTTTTGCTAACTAGTAGAATTTATAAAATTAATATGTATCATAACTAAAGAGTTTCAAAATTCACCTTCTGTTTTCACTGATGGGGAAAATTTTCTGGCTTTTAAACCTTGTGGAAGTTACCATTTTCAGTATGTAAGTCTTCTGTGTAAAGATCAGTAAATGAAGTTGTCAACTGTTTTGTATGTTTCATAGGATCAAAGAATAATTCAGGGCCCTGGTTCCACTGAGGCCAGTGTGTCCTCATGGAGAAAACTTTTTCTTGTTTCCCATCTCTACCCACTTGTATTTCAATAAATGACCACTGTCTCTCACGCTTTTGTCATCCACCACTCTTTTCTCTTGGTAATCTCTCAAGTAGCAGAGGGGTGCTGTTTGTTTCCCCCGAAACATTTTCATGCTAAATGTGCTCATCTCACTCAGTTTTTTCATGCTCTTTTCTCTGACTGCCTTGAACCTCTGCTGAACTCACTCTTTCTTACCTACATTTTTCTTAAAGAGAGGAAACCGGACAGTTGTCTACATCTGATCTAAGCAAAAAGTGCTAAAAAGAAATTAGTCTTCCAAAGTGAAGAAAGGGGGTGAGGGGGTAGAGGGTGATTTTCTTGTTGTTTGGGTTTTGTTTCGTTTGTTGTTTTGTTTGTTTTTGTTGTTGTTAGATGTCTTAAACTGGGGGCAGTAAAGCATGACGGGCTATATTGTATTTTCGCCAATCTGTGTTAATTAGCAAACTATAAGAGTGTCCAGTGAGAGTGTTGCCATGCCTTACAAAATTAGATGAGTGGAATATAAGATTTTTTTAATATGTAGGAAATCAAAGAAATATTTTATGTTGATAACCTTACCTCTCTTTTTTTTGCCAACATTCTGTAGTGTTTAAACAGAGCGTATGGCTTGGAAGTAGGGATGGCCTTCCTTTATGCTTGAACTGAGGAGTGCAAAATATGCAGAGTAGCGTGGCACCATTGTATTGTCCACATGACTGTGCTGTTGCATACGTGATACTGTAATTCAATAGCAAGTATGTTAACGAAGCTAGGATGAGGCTATTGTTATGTGAAGCAACTGAATTTCCCAGTTGTCAGGATAAGAAACAATGCACGCATTCTTAATTGAGAAAACATTTATTCCAAGCCTAGCTCATAATGATGTATTTTCATGCAATGGCTTGGAGACGTTAATTCAGACAATTGAAATGATTAGAAAAGTAGTATTGTCAGGAAAATGAGAATTATTTGCAGAAGAACAGGCAGATAAAGAGATTGAGACTGCACACACGATCTTAGGCATCTGGACTAGACTTTTGCAAAACACATATCCGTGGACAGTGTTTCATTGTTTAAACATTGTTTTTCATTCAGTTATTTGTTCCTTTAAGATTAAAACCTTTCATTTAAAAGAGCTGTGAAAAGCTGCCTGAATTACTGGTCACAGGTCGTGAAACAAGGGCCTGCAGACAGGCTGGCTAGTTATGTTTGAGCTCAGTTATGGGTTTAAGCTTTGTTTCCTCTTTTGGCTGGCAGGCTGTGGGAGTCATGAACTTTCAAGTTACTTCAGGGAGAGTTTTTTAGGTGAAGCAGAGAAGAGATTGATATGGATTCTTTTGCCTGTAATAGTTACAAATCTACTACCTGTTTCTCATTGTATTCAAGTGTAAAACATATGCACCTTTTCAAAGTGTGGAGCAACTTACGTTTCCCAGAAATCTAAAATTTGTACTTGAACAAATAAAATTTTTTGAGTAATAAGATGCAGATAAGATCAGCTGCAAGGGTAGGAACCCTTGAGCTCAAGTATTCAAACTATGAACAAAAATTGGACCTGCAAAAGTATGGAGTGGTGGTAATGGGACTGCCTTATTGGTAATTTTTTGCTGTTTAGCAGCATGGGTATTTTTAAATTATTCTTATATTGTTTCTGATGAAGAAATTAATTACCACTGTTTTAAAATGCTGAAACCATGGCAAGGGGTGTCTTTTTACTAAATTGTTCTCTCTCAGTTATGCAAACCTGTCACCCCGTTGGTATCTCTTATCAAATGTGGAGGAAAATGTTGCATTAGTCCCAAGTGATATTGTTGTGAGAGGAGAGTGATGTGGCACAGCTTCTGGCAGAGGTATGCAAACCAGCAGAGTCAATGCTTAAATTTCATTTGTTTGTTCAGTGATGTAAAAAGATGGACCTCTTGTGGCAGTTGGGGCTTCATCTCTTAGAAATGGCCAAGACCTAGGGTCTATGTAGCTGATGACTGTACCAATGCAGGGTGTTATTCAATAAAAGAAATGGAGTTGTAGATATTATGAGTTGCAGTCTTTTTGTAGTAGCAGTGATATAATAGTTTCACTACCATTTGTAGAAGACCACAGTAAAACTTACCTGAAAGACTATGAAATTCTGAACATTTGTGTTCCAGAAAAGTTAATTCAAAAAGTTGTTGACAGGAAGGAGTCTTATTTGAAAGCTAGCAAGTAGAAGAAAACACCCTTTTATTGAAAAGGGCAGAGTTAGCACACAGAGAGACAACAAAGGTGCAGAAGCTGGATTGAAAAGCAAGCTGTTATAAGTAAAAATAAAATATGCCCAATTCTAATAAAAACAAAAAGAATTTATTCGCCACCGTGATACAGTCCAAACAGCCAACAATCAAACTGACAGTGCAACACCTCCAGGAGATAGGCTGGGTGAACGTGGATTTGGCCTCTATCGCACCAAATCCCCCCTTGTCCACACTGGCTGCTCCCAGGGAACAGTTCCTATACTCCTTATTTCACCCTCGGCAGAGTCCCTTTGTCTCTTTTTAGAGTTCTTCATATTCAAGTTGGTTCTTTTCTTCAGTCTACACTGAACAAAGCCTTCTTCCGGGAATAGATTAATGCTTCTCCCCGATTCACGGAATCCTGTATTCAGGTGGCAGGTGTTGATGGCCCTGGTTATCTCAGATGGGTATCCTTGTGGACCATCATCTCTGGGCGTCTGTCTCTGGATACATGCCACCGTGAATGACCATCTCCTGTGTAGCCAAGGTTTCTTTCGTATGTAAATGTCATGGTATCCCCTTGCCAGTCTGCCGCAGTTTCGCCATCCTGAGAATGAAATCCCTAGCTCCTCCCTTTGTACAGCCAGTTTGGTTCATATACTTTATAGAAGTCTATATTTCATCTCCACAAATTACTAACTATACCCCTAACACAAGCTACAATTTTATTTGTAAATGCATTTCAGCTTTCTGATTTTCTCCATATAGGCTGGATCCAGGACACCAAAATGTACTTGAGTTGTGAGTAACCAAGTCCTGTAGCACTGTTGCAGACCTGGTGGGTTTAGAAACATTATCCTTGCAAGGATGTTAATCCCAGTACAAACATGAAAAAAAACACTTAGGCAATCTATGAATATATTTAACCTAGCATCACAATTAAATTTTTATGCCTAGTGGAAGTGAACTTCCAGACTGGGGTCTGTAAAAACAGTTTAGAAATATGATAACAATTTTTTTTTTCTCTTCTTAATATTACAGTGGGAAGCTGGATAGGTCAAATGAGGAAAAAGACATAAGGAGGCCATACATGTAATTCTGTGGATATTAATCAGAACTGAAAACCCATATAATAGGAATGAATTAGGCATATTTTTTTTCTAGAGGTCAACGCTGACTGCAAAAGCATAAGGCCAAGAATGGACATACAATAAAAGTGTTTGCTTCTTGTGGAGTAGAAATAGACATCTTGATTCTGCTTTCATTTTGTGACTAGAACCACTTACTTGACATTGCAATTGTGCTTGTTAAGATTCTCATAAATGTAGCATCAATCAAATTTTAACCTGGTTAAAACCTAAAAAACCAGAAAAAAATAGGTAGTTTTTTGTTCTTTAAATATACTGCTTGGTATCTTTTTCCTTTTTTCCCAATTTCCTCCATTTTCTTTCCTGAAAGAAATAAACATTAGAAGGAGATGAACCTCACAATCCAGACCTCATTTAGTAGGTATGGAACCAAAGAGCTTATTTGTGGGAATTCCTGTGGTAATTGCAGTAATTTGTTAGATGATGTTTCATTTAACTGGATACTGTATGATGAATTTTTAGTAGGATTTTTTAGCTGCTCTATTTACTGCAGTTGACATTTTCCATAGGAATGTTGTCCTTGTAGAAGAAGACATAGCATATGTCTTCCACCCCTGTGCCTTCTGTAGATGTCTACAGTACTGAAGAAATTGGAAGGGGCCATTTTGTCTTTTTAGCATAAGGGGTAGCAGGTATATTATTTGCTGAATAAATGTTTCAGAGAAAAAAGATTTCAGGAAGATGAGCATCTAGTTTTAGAAAGGTCAACTTTAACTACATTATTCTCCTGTAGCACAAATACTTCACACACACTTGTGATTAATTTGGATGAATGCATTGTTCCTGACCCAGGCAGCAATAGTTGTTTATTGTTTAACTCAATTTTTCTTCTGTTTGTGACTCTCTTGAGCCCAGTTTTACCTTCCCCTTAAGATACCTATGTTCACAAAACTTTTGATTCTTCAAAGCATGGTGCATCCCTAGTTTCCACCCTCAGTCAATAGAAGCTGAAGTAGCTTTGTATTTTCTCAGAAGATAGAGGCAACTTATCAATTAATTAAAATGCATTAATTCCCAGTCCTTATATTTTCCCTGATGGAATTTCATGATGTACAAGTCTTGAGTTTAAATTGCTAGTTCTTTTCCTATAGCTTGGTTACAGTAGAAAAGAACATCAAGGGATCTTCCCCTTTTTGTGTCACGTCCTTCCCAGTGGCAGGTTTAGTGCTCACTGCATGCGTCTATTAAGCATTAATTCTCTAACTGTATTTAGTAAGAGAGAGCAATATGGTATGTACCAGTGCAAGAATCTTAATTCCTACAAAACATATGGCATAGAATTATCTACTTAAAGATGGAACAATCTGATAATAATTTGGTGGAGTGACATCTGCTCAATAAAATAAGACGCTGATCACACTGGAAAAGTAAAAGCAGAAGTTGTATACAAAGTATTCTGACATCACCAGAAAGCCATTATCATTCCTCCATGGAATGTTAAAATTTAATGATCTAATTTGGTCTTATCACATGCAATATAAATAAAAAGTAATGCTATTAAGTGTTCAGAGACCCTGCTGAACACAAAACTTCTAAATGGTATTTTCTAGGATTTGGACTTACATATGTTTAAAAGGAAATAAGGGAATAATGTTAGGAGAAAAATAAAAATTCTGTGGTTATTTCCATCCTTTATGGAAAATGTTTGCATACGCAGTTCTATGCTTTCTATAGTTTAATTTATTCTTCTGTTGGCCCTGCTATTGGGATATCTGACTTAACATCAGCCTTCACTTTTGTCAAAAAACCACAAGGACATAATTACAGCTTTTGCCTGAATGAAATGGCAGTAGTGATTCAATGAGGGCAAAATAAAGTGTATTCATGTTAGAATGCCAGATGTGAACTTTGAGAGAAAGCTTCTGAAAATCAGAACATAGACTTGTATTTCCCAAATTTATGAAAGTCTGCAAGGAAGCACCACTTTATTTTGTGCCTGATTGAACATCAAGATGGCAGAGCTTCTGTTCTAGGCTTTGCAGTTGAGCATTTCCCTTTCTTCATCAGTTTTTCAAAGTTGAATGGAAATACCTGGAAATTTGGACACTGCATGGAAATTGAACTCAATTCTCCTTCTCAAGTTGCAATTCTTAATTAAAACTATTACAGAATGTAATTGTATTGTTTTCTTTAATTGAACTGGTGTTGACTTTTTAGACATGCAGCATGCAAGGAAAAGATCTAGTGAAATGATGGAAATTTGTAAAAATTCTGATTATTTTGCTTTAAGTGCTACATTAACGTAGTTCTCTGATAGAATTTTTTTAATTATTTGGTTGCATGAAAAGCTTCCTTAGTGCCAGTCTTTAATAGCATATTTGATGCATTATTTGGGTTTTGCAATACTGAATCTACATAAATTGTATTTAATGTAGAATTAGTCAACTGTCAATACTATTTCTTATTGATCCTTTTTATTCTTCTTTTAAATCTCATTTTCCCTTTTCAGTTTATTGTAACAAACAGCCAGGAAAAATGGCTTTTGCATTTCTTTATGGAAAGGTACTGCTGTTGACATCCTCTCCTCTCCTCTCCTCTCCTCTCCTCTCCTCTCCTCTCCTCTCCCCGATAAATTTCAGGCTTGCTGCAAGTGAGCACAGAACATCTCATAGAAATGTATAGAACACATGGAAGCTAATACAGAGCAGATGCAGAAATCTCTTCCACTCTTTTGGCATGTTCTTTGTGGCTAGTAGACTTTTCACAGATTAAAAAGTAACTGGCATATCATATAGGACTGTTAGTTCAGTCTTATCAATTCTAAATCAAGCCTCCTGTAGAGGCTTCTCAACGGCAAGGTATGTCACATAACATTTTGCATGAAATGCAAACATGGTATTTCTGTGAATTTAAAGACTTTAAATTTCAATAGCTCTTTTATTTATTTAAGGTGGGATAAAAGGACTTTTAAAATGGACTAAAAATCAATAAAAGAATGCATTTTGCATTTTTTAAGTAAGAATCTCAGTAATGTGAAATCCAGAAATAATGTCTTGTGTCTATCTGAATAAAATATTCTTAAGGATCTGGAGCTTTGGAGCACACTGTTTTTCATTCTGGCAGCTTTTTTCACACTCTTTCAAAATCCTTAGTTAAAAATACTGATATTTAATATTCTAGGTAAGCTGGTTAGGAAGAGGTATATCTGATCACCTGACTGTCTTAAAAAAATCAAACAGTTATTCTTAATGAACTGTTTATTTTAGGGGTGTGAGGGGGTGTGGAACCCACAGAAAGCTAGCCAAATTTTTGTTTTTTCCTGTAGAAGCTTCATTACTTTTACTAGACCTTATGACGAGAGAAGTTCTTTATCATGTTGCAGTGTTGTGGGAAAATATCTCCTATTAATTTGGCAGGAAAATTGAATAAGCAGCACATCATACTGTCACTCTCATAAGCAGAATCCTGATCTTTTGTCAAAACATAAGGAACAACTGGCTGATGGCAATTTTGATTACTTTAGAAAGTAATTATTGAAAGAAGGCATATAGATCTCAAACGATCCTTTTATCTTTTACAGCCAACCAAAAGGAATAATGATAAAGTGACACATATTCTTTGTTGTGTTCTGGTTAATGAAAAAGGAAAAGAGCTAAAACCAAGTATACTGTTCGGCAAGAGCAAAGTTGTCATAACTTTTCCATAAGTGTGATACCTTTTGAATCTATATGCTACAGAAGATCAGCATTGCTGCAAATCCTCACTGCATTTTAACTCTTTTTAGAGAAGTCTGTAACCCTTCTGTCTCCATTTATACAGCCTTTTGCCCTACCCACAAGAGGAAAGTGTTATAAAAAATTGACCAGTTAATTTAATTATATGCTGATTTAAAAATACTGAAGCACAGTGAAAGAGGTTTTAGTTTAAGAACACTTGGCATGTCAAGAGTGATTCCTAACTATTTATTGATGAGGACAAAACTCTCTGAACACATAGATTCCCAACCTCCTAATGCCAAGGATTTGTGGTGGTTTCAACATATATAAGCTGGTAAAAACATGTTAGTGGTGCAGTCACCTAGCCAAGGAAATGATGATGCTTCTGTGGTTTGCAACCACATATATCTCTGGTCATACTACCTTCCCATATTTGGAGAATGGCTGGAGGATCTGCATGGATGTAGGAGTGTGGGAGAAAGACCATGGATGTATATGGTCATTTCTTCTTTTACGTAGATTAACACAGGTTTTGGTCCTAAAATTATCTGTGTGTCCTGTGTTATAGAGTAATAATGCTCTGCAATATTGAACATCCTTTGTTCTGTATTTTCTGTATTTCCCATTCTGCACTTCTTTACTGTCCTGTATTACTCCTATCTAATGCAGATCAACATGAATCTCGGAATAAAATCAGAAAAAAGTTTGATTTGTACTTTTTGTTGTCAGTGCAGTGTTTGATGCTACAAGATACTTCTTGGATCAATAATTTCACTATCTAGCCTACCTCTGAATTGGCTAAAGACAAGTCATTGGTTTTATTCCAAGTTATACTAGTATTTCAAGATATTAGCTACATTAGTAAGACAAAGAGTAATGGTTTGAGGCAATTCCTGTTATAGGCTGGTTTAATAAAATAAATTATACTAAAAACATGGCAAGGAATTCTGGTACCCTAGCAAATGGTTTTCAGTTTCTTATGTAATGATGAGCTTGCATGCCCCCCACTGAGGTCCTTATAGCAGTTTTGTATGCATTCTTAGCTATTTTAACACTTGCTGATACTTAGTTTGCTTTGCCTCTCATTCTCTTTTATAGGCTGATGAATATATAAACAAGTTTAATTGATTTATCTGATATCGCTGCAGAATTAGTGTGTTTGGTTTTTACTGTTCTCTGAAAAACTTAAGTGCAGTAAAGCACAGTAAAGTAATGTTCATTTTCCCCATCTTAGGGTATGGTAAATTATCTGAATTAAGAGGAATGCTGGTCATCATCTTCTGTTAGGACCTTCATCTGTACATTTAGCTTGCCATCCAGGAACTGTAATTTGGCTTTATTCTGTGTTTCACTACATTTTTCATCCATATTTTATAGACAGTAATCAGTCATAACTTCATCACAGTTGTTGTTAGAAGTGTAAAGAGTCCAGTAGATGGTCTTGCCTTATTTCATCATGTTAATTCTGCACAACCTAGGGAAGTGGTAGAGGGAAGTAAATTACCTTCTGCTTCCATTTTCTTCAGGGTACTGAAGGCCAAAGATGCTGATTAAATGTATACACAATTGCCCAGTCCAATCCATTGTCACAGTGAAAAAGTTTAATCTCATGCTTAAATGGAATTTAATGAAATTCAGTGCATTTCACTCTGTATCCATTGCCTCCTGTTCTACCACTGCGCTCTTTCAAGGAGTCAAGCTCCCTCTTCTTTACTCACTGCATCTGGTGTTTACAAACCATGGTGAGATCCCATGTACCTTCTCCTCTCCAGGCTGAACCATTGCAGCTCTCTCAGATTTTCCTCAAAGGGGACAGACTTCAGTTCCTTTAGTGTGTTTGTGGCCTTTCCCTGGGCTCTCTCCAGTAGCTCCTTATCTCTCCAGAGCTGATACAGCACTCCAGGGTGTACTGGGTACAGCCTGGGGAGCAATTGGGATCCCTCCCTGTCCAGCTGGTAGCACTCCCAGTGCCCCCCAGGAGCCTCTTTGCCTTTTGGCCACAGAGCGCACAACCAGTGTCATTTGTATGTTTATGTCCCCAGGACCTCCAGACCTTTCCCTGCCAAGTGAGATGGGAACTCTCTGCCAGCAGGGCTGAGGACCCATGTGGGAGTCTGTGGGGCTGCCCCAGCAAAAGGGGGTTGTTGTGGAACTTGTGGAAATGTTCAAATATGGTGCTGGTGTATCTGAGGAGAGGACAGAAAGTGGGAGACTGGGATGGTCTCAGTAAGACTCAGAGGTAGAGAGGGGTGGGAAACCCATGTTTTGGCCCCTGGCACAGATATGCTTTGCTTGCACGCCAGTCTGCTTCTTGGGTGGCTCCCGAAGTCCTGGGATGCTTGGAGTTTAGAGTTTTGGTCTGCAAAAAACACCAAGCCAAGGTGTGCAGGTCAGCAGAAACTTTTGTGAAGCCCGAACCCAGCCTTCTCCTTTGCAGCCATGGCAGTGGGGTTTGGGCCAGAGGAGTTGGGCTGCTGCTGTATGGAAGGGTCAGAGGAAGGCTCAAATGGCTGTGACAGGGAGATGAGTGAATCCATTTGGGTGTGGAGGCACCAGGAGGGAAGAGGGTTGTCAGTGTGGCCTGTGTCCATGGACCTGGCTTTGCTTCAGGTCAGGCATTCTGGCTGATGGCCACAGAGCTTGGGCAGCAATGCTCTGGTTCTTGGAGAGGGAAGGCTTTGGGCGTTCAAGTGAAAGAGGCTCTGTTGCAGCATTCATATAAAGAAGTTCACAGTATGTTCCAGACATTCTCCCCTTTTGTTTTCCTACACTTACAAGGCACTGTTAGAAAGCATTGCCTGAAGTGGCTTCCTTTGGTTTTGAGAGAATCATGTTCTGAAAAGCTTCTGGATCTTTGTTCAGTGTCCACAAAGCCAATGATTTTCCAGCACCAGCACCAATGAAAGCTGGGGTTCTTCCAGCTGGAGAACGCCAGCCAGGAACTGAGATCCATGCACCCACTCAGCACCCTCTCCTTACTGGGGAGGAGTATTGGGAAAAAAAGGATAAACCTTTTGGGTTGAGATAAGAACACTTTAATAATTAAAAAAAACCAAACCAGTACTATTATGACTAATAATAATAGTAATGAAAAAGAGAGACAGAGATAAAATAACACCTCCACTGAATTAGTGCATTCATATGCAGTGTACCAAGGGGTTGTAAAGACTTAAATAAAATTGTTAAAACAGTTGTTTTGAAAAACACAACTGAAAAGGCAATCATAAAAATGTTTCGATTAAAAGGTACAATAAAGACAGAAGAACGACATTTTCCTTCAAGGGAGGCCAGAGGAAAGAAGAACAAGAATGTAGAACCTAATTTTCATTATTGTCAAAGGCAAAATGATGAAGAAGTTGATGTTCAGTTATATTCTCTGCAGGGTAAAACAAAGCACTTGCGCTAGTATGTCATTGCTCCCAAGTATAGCTATGTGAATGTATGTGTATTGAAAATGCAGTCTTTTGAAGGGTGAAACTCTCTTCACTGAGAAAATTGTGCATTTTGTGTTAAGAAGTACCACAATATGCCCATCTAAATGTAAAGCCTATTTGAGACAAGGTGTTTTTAACTTACTGTTTATAAAGGTTATGTCCTGCGTTGTTCAGAAATTTACATTAAAGCAGCACGTTTGCCTTATCTCATTTAAAATTAAAACACGTCTTTTGCAATTAAGATTTAATGTTAAAGATGATAGACTCTAGGTAGCATGCAACACAACGGTAGCTTGGTGACAATTAATAATAATCAGGATGATTTAAAAACGTTTTCATGAAAGCTTTATGATAGGAAGTCAGGGTCATTGATTAAAAAAAAAAATTTGACCAAAAGAAAGTGACAAAAAGGAGGGAAGGGAAAAGCCTGCATTGTCAATAAAATTTTTCCTTTGTTTCTTTCTTCGCTTGGGTGAAACAAAATTCTGTTGCTGTGAATGGTCTGTCATTTTTTTTCATTAGAGTTTAAATTGAATGCAATCTCTATTTACATTGAGCTTTTCTTTTTGTCTGTCATATTTGTTGGTTGAAAACTCATATTTTCTAGGAATGAGTTCAATTTTCCATGAGTCCTGGCAGATGTTTGTCTAGGATCTTTAGTGGCAATGATGTATTTGTTGATAACCTAGGGCTTGCTAAAAAAGACTTTGTTTCCCATCAGTGAGTCTGTTTTTTTGTTTGAGAGCTTTAGTCAACAAAAACATACTCCATTTCTTCCAAAAATGTCTAAGGGTAGTTTCACGTATTTTGAATGCACACTTAAGTCAATGAATATTTGTTTGGTTTAGTTACTCTTCTCTCTTTGTGGTAGGTGAAATACATAATGCTCTGGTTTCACTTCTTTGGTTCCTGTTTTTGCAAGTTATATATTTGAGTGGCTTTAATAGTTGAACCTGTTGTTAAAGATAGTAGCCATTATAGTTTTGTTGGAAGTAGATTTCATTCCTAAATGTTATTGCTGTTTTTATGCTCAACTTGCCACTTCACTACCCTGATAGGAACATTTGAGGAGTTTAGTTCATAGGACTGCAAGATGCCTTATAGCAAGAGCGTGTCAGTGTCTTCACTGGAAAGATGGGGTATACAAACAGGTTTTATTTATTGGAGGAAAAAATTGTAGAGAATTCTGCAGTTTCTGTCTTACTCACATTTTGTGCTACTTTCTCTCCCTCTCCTATTGTCTCAAACCTCAACAACCTTTATTACAAAGCCTCTCTTCCCAGTGTCTCAAAACAGCTTCAATGCAGCACTATTCACAGCTGCATGGTTTCTTTCACTTAACACTGACAGAAATTTTTGCTTTTGAAGTTCTTCCAAATTTGATGCTTTTTCTTTGCATTGTTCTGGGCATGTTTGCCTCTTTTTCGTTTTTTTTTGAGGGTTGGAGATAGGGGATTTTTTTGTTGTTGTTGTTTTGATTTTGTTTTGTTTTCTTTTGGTTTGTTTGTTTTTTTCCCTTGGTTTGTGTTTTGTTTTGTGTTGTGGTTTTTGTTTTTGTGCTGTCTTTTGTGTGTACTTTTTTGGTTGTTGTTGATTGTTTGTTTTGTTTTGTTTTTTGTTTTATTTAAATTTTGTTATTTGGGGTTTTTTAATATCACGATGCTTCTTTGCTTGCTTAGTTTAGATTTAAATAGGGCATAATGTTTGTTAGAACATTGTATAGCTAATTTCATTCCTTTCTGTCTTTTGTTAAGGGGTAAGCTACATAAATAGCTACAAATAATTTAATATTTGTGTTGTTTTATTACCTTTTAAAATACATGGTAAGGCCCCATAATTTCTTTTTCACTAATATTTTTCTGCTGTTCTTTTCTTGCTCTTTAATAGATACTGAATAGTAGGAGAGTCTTGAAAAAAATATTTTAAGAATAGAAAAATATGATTATGTTTTACTCTTTTCAGTTCAGAAATCAGGACTTACATGTGAAGCAGGAAATTGAAAATCAAATATATTTCAGTGTCTGTTCTGACTATGTCTTGCCTTGTGACCATAATAAGTAAGCCTTTCTTTGGGCTTGTTGCTTCTTCTGTGTTATGAGGAAGAAACACAAGTATGTGCAAAGCATTCTGAAATTCCTAGAAGGAAGTTGCATAAAACTACACATTTTTTCATTATTTTTTTGAATGTATATAGGTTTTCTAAATATTGTTCTACTTTGCTGAACAAAAGTACAAATGAGGTGCCTTAAACTTGATGGAAAAGTCATTTTGACAAAAAAAAATTCGGTATATTTAGAATCTAGAATAAATCTGTTTGGTCTTAATTTTTTAGCCTTATCATCTATGAATTTCAGTTATAAATAATGCTTACCAGTTGAAGCAATGAGATTATTGATATTTTAGACCACTGTTTAATTCATCCTGCTGTTTCACTCAGCATTTAGAGAAGCTACAAGATATACATGAGTGATGGATTTTGGGCATCTGAGTCTTGAAAAAAATTAGCCATGCTTTTGCAAGATATCATATGCTTTAGAGAAACTTAATGAATGTGATGGAGTTTTACGTGCTTCACATGAGACTTGGTCAGAACTTTTCCTTCTGATTGGAATTTCATTGCATTATTCTCCTTCCCCCAGACAGAAGTCATTATGTATTGTGATCTACCATTGATAATAATAATTTAATGGCTTTAGCATCCATGGTAAAATGTGAAACCTGAGAAAAAATGTAAAATGAAATTTTAGAATATCTCAAAATATTTAGAAAAAAATAGAAAAAATATTTTTTGAACTTTGGAAAGTAATTTATAACTTTATAAATATAGGGACAGGTCACTACTCCATTTTCTGTGCTGTGTTTAGGACCCAGCAGTGAGGAGTGTCCAACATTTCTGAGGTTTATACAATAATAGTATTTAATTTTCAACATGATCAGTCCCTCAACTTTACCATCTGTAAATGCAACCATAGTTTTTGATCATGGCAACTAGACTTGGAGCTCTCTAAAAATTTAAGTTGTGTGGAAAAAAGATTCAATATACTCATCTGGTTATATTGCCATGAATTGTCAATTATTGTTAAACCCAAACCTAAATTTAAAAAAGACTTTTGAAAGTCCTGACAGTAATTTGACTTGATCTATCACACTAACTGGTGATGTTAGTTGTGAGATACATACTAATTGTGCCAGAAAATGGCCTTAAGTAATCCAGTGGAATAACAGTTTATTTTAACTGATAAATTGCTATCCAAAATAAAAGAAAATTTCCTATTCCTCAGCCCATTTACTCATACCAGGTGTATGTCTTCCCCTTTAATCTGCAATATGTCGAGTTTTAATTTGAGGTTTACCCCAGGTGGTATGTTTAGAATGGAAGTTTGGAATTGATATCCTACTGATTTTCTTTTGATTCTTAAAAATAGAGAAGGAGTGTTTCCTAACTAGGTATCCTGTTACATTTTCTTCTTACCATACAATGTGTTACCGGTCTCCCTTTGCTGTAATTAGTGAGCTAAGAATAGTGCAGTTCATCAGAATTGCTGTACTTGGTTAATTTGTGAATTCCTTTTTTATGTTTGATAATAGTAAACTTTCTGTTAGTAAATCCATGATAATGACTGTAATATTTGTATGAAAAAGCTAACTGATGTAGCATGTATGACCTAGTATATATATTAGGTACTGCACAGCAAGAAGATATTTTTTTAAATTATATATATACATTTAAATATATATGCACACATGTTATTGCACAGACTGTTTTCTTGCTTTAGGAGCTGTTACAGAATTGGTTAATTTTGGTCTGTTGCAGATGGAGATTAATTTAAAGAAAATAGATTCTAATTTTGCATGTTCAGATTACTTCCATTTTAAAATGCAGGAATTGGTAGGCTGATAAAGATATGGGGTAGAAGCTGTTGCTTTATGCATCTGAGAAAGTGAAGTCCAAATGTACTAAGGAAAGAACAGAGAGCTAAGAGAAGGATGGAGCAAGAGCAGAGAGATAAAGGGTCCAGGGAGAGACTTTCTGTTGTATAGACATCAGGGATGGATGGAGAAGTGAATGTGAGCAAAACAGGAGAAGGTTTCAAGCTAGAAATATAGATTGAGATCAGAATAAAGAAAAAAAGGTTAATAGTGAATTTGATAGTGACTCAATCTTTCAAGGGGTAAGAGTAGCGCTGTTTAAGATACCACTGGAGGATAAAGAGGAAGAAGGGCTGTGAGGTTGAGTGTTTAAGAAAATATGTATTCCTTTAGTTGTGTCTTGTCACACTGTTTCTGTTATCTAGCTTTCAAACGAATGGCAGAAAAATGACCACATTTTTGTAATGTTAACTGTTGCTGATGTAATCAATTCTGCATAATACAAACTTGAGTCTTTTTTGTAAGAATGTCTAGGTGGCATTAAGTGTAAACATAAAATAAATTTGAAATAGGAATTAAGAAAAAAAGCCAGATATCTTGGAAGGCATTATTTAGTATTGAACTCTTTGAAAAATATTGCAGACCATTTGCTTATGCATATATAAATACAAATAATGAATTTAAGAGTAATTTTTTGTTATTATATGAAAAGGACCTTAAAGGTGTTTTGCGTTTGTGTTTTTGTTGTGTATGACATGATGTGTCAGAGAAAAGAGTTTACTGTCTGTGATTTACCAAAAAAGAAAAGCTTGCTTTCTCAGTGCTTGTACAGATGGCGAACTGCTACCAAAGGTTTCTACAACACAACTTACAAGTTGCCCGAAGGTTCATGTGAAAATACATCACAGCCTGATTCCATAGCAAAGGACAGTTACTGTTATCGGGATTTATTAAATCCTGTCCTTGTAGCAAGCAGTGTCTATCAAGCACTTCTGCAGGCAGTTCACAGTAAGCAGTTGCAGTCACAGCACCTATAAAATATTTTTTATCAAAATGCATTTTTTACATTGTTTGGAAATTCATTGGAAATATTGCAAGAGTGGGATATAGTGCATTGTGGATGCGTGTTGTGGAAACAGGATATAAGATGAAACACACAGGACAAAAGGAGCAGGACGTGTTAGCAGATGACCAGTGCAGAGTTAAGCAAACAGTAAGTCAGGTCAATGTAAGGCAGGGATATCCATATATAGTGAACTGTGATGTTACTGGTTAAGCAAGAAGAACAGTGTGTTACCATACAAGGCAGTGTTTAAGGTCGTTGGATGATTGTAGTGTTAAGAGGTCTTGTATAAAGACCGTGTTGGGCCTAATAAATCAGCTTCTGATCATCAATCAGTAATCCCTACCTCTTGAATCCTAACAAACGGTGTTGTCCCTGTTTGGACAATGCTTCATTGAAAGTATTGCAAGAGTGGGCTATAGTGCATGAAATAATTGATTGCATATAGTTGAAGCTGGTAAGAAGAATCTAAATTATTTAAAATGTTTGTCTGCAATAGATACATCATTGCTGCTGTTCTCTGAAGAAAGCTTTAGTCATTATAAGCAGTTATGAAGGAGTATCACTGAAAAAAAAAATTGATTTAATAATTTTAGGGCATACTTACATAATGTAAAGGAGGTTGCCAGCCTAATGCTTGCCTTATCTTGCTAGTTTATTGCTTTTCTAACTGTTTTGTAAAAATCCATTCTCTCTTTATAAAGAAGAGAATTTTCCATGGTTTCCTGTGACTGTTAGCCTCCACTTGATGTCCCATAGGTGTGTAGTTTACCTACATTTTGCAGTTGCAATGTGAATTAGATAATGCTTTCTCTCTGAAATGATTATGTAAGTGAAGGGAAAAAAATAGCCTAATGAAGTACTACTGTTCTTCTTCAAATTAAATCTTCAGAAGACTTTTAACTAAAATGGATTTCAGATATAGTGAAAATCACATTTTAATTAACAAAATCCAATACTTAGTGCAAAATGTTCAAAATCCTTCAGATATTTTAAGCTCAGTGTGTTAAATATTTTAACACACTAAGTAGTATAACAACTGATGTTTTGGCGGAGAAGACACTTTTGTGAACACAGACATCAGTTCATATCTTACAAGATGCATCAAGCTATACTTCACAGAACTAAAAAATAAAAACACAAATCACGAACACTTGACTCTGGATGTAGATTTCCGTGCTCAAAACTATGCTTCTAAGAAATACTACTTCTCTGCTACTAGTGAAATAAACCATCTATTAGCTTTCTGTTGTAGCAACATGCAATATTCTCTACAGGTGTTTTTATGCTAGTTTTTAAAATCCTGTAATTCATTTGATGAAAAAGCTTTTAATCGTTAAATGTTAATACTAATGATGAAAAGCTGGAAAGACCTGTAAGTCATGTACTTCCTATTGATATAAGAAATGTTTTATAAAAACTCTTCTTAGGCATGTCATGTATTTTAGAATGTGCTTATGTGTGTGTTTAAATTAATATGTATAAGTCTAGAAGCTTGCTGTATATTCTTTTATATTTTCCTGAATCAGAGTACAAAATAAAAAAAAAAATATTTTTTAAAATGATAAAATAATTATTCTCTGTTCCATTCACAAACAGCATGTGTTTGAAAACATCCTTTTGGCTGTGCATGTCTCTCGTAGGTGATTTTCTCATATCAAATATATCTCACTTATATTTCTTCCAATTAGTTTAAGTTGCCTAAACTTTTTTCTTACAGTTCATTCTGCAGAGGTTTGCCCTTACTAATAAATTTTAGTTCAATTGCTTACTTTAAAGCTGTATATATATGGCAGGATAAATAATAATCATAGTAGTGGTATCATTGATGATGTCAATAGTAAGAATTTAATAGTAAGAATTGTGAAGGAGTTTCATTCTCTTAAGTGTGCTGATTGTCATAATAGTCTTTGTTTGAAGAATAAGTATCAAACTAATTCTATTGTATATAGAAGATAATTGTTTTCAGTACAAGGGTTGTGACATTTATCTATGGCAATATCAGCTGCTTTTTACATGGTAGTCCAATGACTTAGATTTTGCATTTACTTTAAAAAATGTCACAATTTTAAAAAACAAACAAACAAAAAATCATGGTATATTTTAGTAGACAGGGAAATGTCCGTTTTATGTTTTTCCCAGGAGCCTTCTTCAACAGAATTACATTTAGTTTTGTTTTAGAGAGAATCTTTTAGTCACTTTTTCAAGTAGGAGCAGGAAGTTAGATAACTGCCAGCTACAAGCCAGTCAAATGAGAAATGAATTAAAACCAGTAAATACCATCACCACCACCAAGAAGAATGGAAGATCCTCTAGATCATTTATCAAAATAACAGTTTTTGTGTTTGTGGTGTTTGCTTTTTTTTCTTTAATACTTTGAGAAAATATGAGTAGAAATTATTTTCAGAATATATCTGCGGATGTTATCTGATATGATAATTCCAAGTATTTCCACCCTTCAGTGCCTAGAAGTGATCCTGTTGAGCATGATGTTACTCTGTTAGTTTTTACTCAAAAGTATACTTTTAAAGTTTGAAAACTTAAAAAAAACCGCAAAAAACTATTGTATTTCTAACACCTGCCTGGTTTTATTAATTCTTCTGCAGTAGTTTTATTAAAATGAAATGGAAACTGATCAAAGATTAGTGAAAGACAGAAATTGTGTCCCATCTAGATGTGATTTGAATCTTTTAATGCCTTATTAGCATTGCAGTATAGAATGCATTTTATTTCTAGATGTATTTTCTTTCATAGTGCTTCAATGCTTACTTAAGTAATTATTTTCTGTCCAGGCACTGGAAATCTTGGTGTTTAACAGCAAAATTTTGGCTTTAACCATAATTTCTTATTGATTTGTCGCAACAGGGCTCAAATGTGAAAAGATTTTTGTGTGTTAAAGGAGAGAGAAAATCCAATCTTCCTTGTCTTTATTTTACAAATTTCAATTTTTAAAAGTTAAAAATATTACTGTGGATTTCTATGCACTTTTCCAGTACACAGAAGTGTCTTCATTTTTTTTTTTAACAGCTCATTGTGTCCAATCAAGAACTCTCTGAATGGAACATACTATTTCAAATATGTTTGAGATTTTTTGCAGATTGCCTGTATAAGTATGTATATGCATGTTGTTTGAAAAGGGAGCATTCAGATGGTATTTTGGATAAAAACTATAATTAAAGGCAGCTGCATAAAATTACAATTTCTGTCTTGAATTTTTTTCCCCTTCTTTCCATTTCATCCTCCATTAGATGGCAGTGTTGTGAATATGCAGCATATCAATGTTGACATATTGAAAGGAAAGCAAGCATTTTTAACACATTTCAGATGCTTTTTCATTATATATTTTATGAATTTCAAGAGGAAAAAGGGTGAACTAGAAATGATAGATGGTAATAGTAGATAAAGGAATCTGCATTTCGTTTGCAGAAACCTAGGTAGTAGGAAAGTAGCATTCAGTCATTTGTGTATTTCTGCTTCTTTAAAAAAATGTAATAAAACTAGCTATAGTAAACTGTAAAGCCAGGCCATTAATTTACCAGATTTTGCTGTACGCCTCTTCTTAGCTGAAAAAAGTACTCAGTTTTGTGCTTTAGCAGAGTTATTTAGCTATAGCAAAGTTCTTGCCAAGTTTTTTTGTGTAAGACTTTGTTTTAGCCAATCAGTTTGCTTTCAATTTGAAAAAAAATTGCTGAGATTTTTGTGGCAAGGTTTTGGTAGTGTAGAGTTGCTTTAGCAGTGGCTAATAGCCACCATCTGTTGATCAGGAGCAGTCCACACGCTGGACAGAGCCAAATCCAACTGACTCCAAAATGAACTTGCTGCTGCCCAAAGCTGAGCATGTCAGCAACTGTGGTGGCATTCATGTGACAGTAAATTTAGAAAGAATAAAAATCACTCTGCAGCAGCTGTGAGAGAAAGGAGTGAGAAAAATGTGAAAGAAACATCCCTGCAGATAGCAATCAGGAGTGAAGTAAATCCTGAAAAATGGGTGTGAAGGAAGCTGGTTTTAGTTTTGTTCTTGTTTCTCATTGTCATAATATCTTGTTAATTGACATTATTATAATTTCCTCAAGAGAAGTCAAAGATGGTAGTTGGTCAGTGATCTGCCTGTCCTTATCTAGACCTGTGACATTTTCCATCTTATTTTCTCCTCCTGTCCTGCTGAGGAGGGGAAATGGAAGAGCAAGTTGGTGGACACCTGGCAGTCTGCCAGGATTAACCCACTATAGTAGTTTATGTGCTGTAGATATATTGATTTACTTAATGTAGTTGCCTCCTGTCAAGTATTTTTGGGTACTGGGTGCAGTGACTTTATTCTGAAAATTGACTCAGCAGCTACAGTATTTCAAGTGGAGGCTCCTCTGCATTTTCATGACCATTAAGATGCTATTCAAATAGGACAAAAATACGCAGATGCACAAGAAAAACAGTGCAAAAATTATTTGGGGTCTAAAGTCAATGATTAGATTAAAGTTGATGAAGAAAGTATTACAGACGATTCTAGAGTGCACTGTACAGTGGATTGGATTACATGGATATAGCACACCCTTCCAGACCTCAGACATAATACTCCTCTCTCTTGCTTCCTTTCTACTCTTTGTAGAAAAAAACTGGGCAAAACTGTAACTTGATGTGGTACTTGAATGTATTTATGTTTTGAAGAGTCAAGTGCTGGGAGTGTAAATGCCTGTAAAGACCTTTGGGTCAACAGGATACTACATGAGTTATTTTAAAAAGTTACATTCTGATGTCACTCAAGATATGTGCGATTTCTGGATTCAAGGTAGCAAGGTTTGCTTAAAATTATCAAAAACAGCTAATAGAGCAGAAAGTTTCTTTTTGTTCTTAACCCATAGGAGTTAATGAAACAATGGAGTGTCCTTAAGTATTTTTAGGAATCCTAGTGTGACACATTTGTTCAGATAGTGTTTTCTTTTGAATAATCCTTTCCTCTTGAAAATTAAGGAAAAGTGAAAAGGGAAAATACTCATTAAAGTAGAATTGGTTTGTACATGTGGGATTTTTGTTCTGGGCTTTTTAACTGCAAACTGTGGCATATTCCAGTAGTTGTCACGTAGAAATACCTCTCTTGTCTTGCAGTGCACTTGTAGGAGAGACATGGTGTCAATATCCATGGATGTCTTTGTGAGGAAGTTTCAGCCAGAGAGATACCAGCTGTGGAAACAGGGCAAGGATTTATATACCATTGATCATACAAAACCAACTCCTGAGTCAACACCTGAAGTGAAGATCTGGCTCCAGAGAAGAAGGAAAATACAGAATTTTCCCAAGAGGTATTTATGCTTCTTTGCCGTTGTCTTTATGTGACGCCAGTGTCCTTTCTCTTTAGTTTTGGTCACTTTCTCTGATGTTGTCTTAGTTTTGGCCACAACGGATTTTATTTTCTCGTAGTAGCAGTGAGGGGGTGGGGCTTGGAGCTGTGTGGCTGTGCCTGCATTGTTAGCTACCGCACACATCACTGCTGAGGAACAGAAGTAAGGGATTCTCACTTCTGAGAAGGAAGGAGGTGTGGTGTGCACCCAGGGCCTGGAGGCTATGATGTCCTTTTGTCTCAGAAGGCCTCATGGCTCTGGATTGATTGGATTCAAATGAGCATTTTGTGTGTAGTCACCCGCTTATATAAACTGTTGTTATTAGTATTTTTGCTGTTACTGTTAATTTTCTTATCTCATTGCTTTTTCCAGTAAATTGTTATCTCAACCCATAATCAATCTCTCTCTCTCTCTCTCTCTCTCTCTCTCTCTCTCTCTCTCTTTTTCTCACTCTCTTAACTGGAGGGGCTGGAGGGAGAGGAATGGCTGCATGGATTTTAACTTTCAGCTGGGCTTAAACTATGTCATATGTTTTCTTTTAATTAATTTCATTCAGACAAAAATTGTTTTTCTGTTTTCTGTATTAAGATGAACGTGTTTTCTGTATTAAGATGGACACACCAGTCTTTTTTCAGAGTGACTGTGAAAATTTAACTTTTTTGTGTGTACCTAGAAAAGTTAGTGATTATGGAGAACATCAAAATGCATTCAAGTGTGTCATTTGAAACTCTCTTTAGTAAGGGTTATTCCAGTGTAATTTTGAAGGTGTGGATGATTACCATTGTTTCTAGAGAGCACAGCAACCAAAAAACAAGGGAGAAGACTCCTAAGAGCTGAAAAGGAGATTAAACAGGAAAAACATCATAAAGCTGTGATAGAATCCCACCAGCTGTTTCAAGTCTCTAGTAATAGTCTTAGCCCTCACTGCCATTTTACTCTAAGGAGGTATCACTGCCTATTTGTCACACTCTTGCAGTGCTGCAGCCAAAATCTGTCTTTGTCTACCACAGGTCAGTGGCAGATCATAATAAGGGCTAAATCTCTATTGGTGGTGCTGACACCACCACAAATTTAGGAGAATAAAAGAAATTTAGAAGAATAAGGAAATTTAGGAGAATGAAGTCTCTCAGCTTGTCACTGAAGCTATAAAAGCTTTGACCTTTTAAAGCAGTTTTATATCTATTTTATTGAGATGCATTATGTTTTTTGTTTGCATTGCGCATTTTTTGTACGATTGTGCTTTCCTGTCTTACTTAACAGGATCTTTATGGATTTTCTTCTTCATTACCTAACAAAGATCTACTTAATTTCTAGCCAAAGGTGGGCAGTTTTATTGGTATCTTGATATTTTAGTGCAGCTTTTTGAGTTGGTGATAATATTGATTTTTTAAAGATCTTTCTTCTCCGAAGAATTTTACAGTGTAGTGGCTTTTTAAACTTGGTCCTAAACCAAACTTCCTCATTTTCTTTGTAAGTTAATGTATGTCTTGAGGAAAAGATGGGAAAGTCAACCTATAAAGTAAAGGACCAACTGACACTGCAGTGGAACATTGTCACTGAAAATATAATACGACGTTTGTTTGGGTAAGGGTAGTTTGTGAGGTAGAATCACTTCTTGAAGACAGCTAGTAAAGCAGCTGAACAGCCAGTTTTTTGGTACGTGTATAATACTAACCTGGACTCGGAGAGAGAGTAATTCTGTTGTTTAACTATGTGAATGCCATTTTTTTTCCGTGGTAGGTTTCCTGGCATCTATTTTGCATCATAAATGCAAATTCCCGCTTGGACCAGCAGTGATTAATTTGGTAGAACCCTTATGGATAGGTGGTTCTGAGTAAAAACAAAGACTTTCTAGTAATTACATTGAAAGTTTTATCATAAGAACACATGGGCTGATTTATGCATCTTGCTCAGCTAATAAATACAATTCCAGTGCTGTTTAAATCTTGAGTCAGCTTTTTTCAGGCATGGTTACAGCATGCATTGCAGAGGAGGATAGTGTTTATTCAGCTTTGTTTCTAGTGTAATGTATCAGTTAAAATTATCATTTTGATTATGAGGACAATACAAGTTTCAGCAAAGTGAAAATAAAAATACCTTCTATGGGAATCTTAATGAATATAGTGACAGGGAGAGCTTATCTCTGATGGCTGAAATACGTTGCTGCTCTATAACATCTAATGACTGCATGTAAATAGCAATAATACTTTCTGTTATTTACAATGTGAACTGATGGTTCTCTCATATTTGGCAAGTTTTCTGGAAATTTATATTTTAGAAACTGTGTGTTGAAATATACATATTTGTAGACACAGAATAAAATGTAAGGGGCAGCAAAATGTTTTTCTGGAGATGTGTGAAGTCTAAGATGTAAGACCTTTGTAAAACTCAAAACTTTGTGAATTTCACCTGTGATAGTAGTGCTTTTGTCTCTAATGTGTTATGAGCTTTGAAATCTGCTGTATGATGACATTAAATACTCTTGTGTCACATAGTTGAATTTGAAACTGGACTAATTTCCTATTACATTTATTCTGAGCATATAAGTTATGAACCTATTTCTAATGGGTTTGCCATTTCTCCTGCCTTAAGCTTACCCTTATACATATGAGGGTGCAAAAACTTACGCTTAATCTTTAATTTCAACTTTATTTTTTTTTAACACAGAATAATTATATATATTGCTTGATATTGTAGCCTTCCGGAATATTTGGTGATCATAATTTTTATTTTTTCAGATGCTTGTTGGTTCTGTTAAAACTCATTTAAAAACTTCCAAGCAGATCAGCTTTTACAAGGGTATTCCGACTAGTCTTTTATTAGCACTTGATATCACTTGATTTTACTGCTACTGAGAGAGTTTTGTCTTCGTTATTTTTGTAAAGATAGTTCTTTTTTGGGCTCAAAAGAATGATTTATTAAAAAGCTACTTTGTGTGCTATTTAAGTAATAGTTATTTAAAGATCGTTTTAGTTTTAGAGTTTAGCAACTTTGCCATGGAATGATGATAAAAGATTAAAAGGTTAAATCCAATCAATTGTTAATCTATCACTTAATAAATTGTAGCACTACCTCAACACAAAAAGGTGAAACATTGTCAGTTTTTTACCACTTTAAGCAGATGAAAGGGACATATATTGGTAGATGTTTTATCTTATCCAAGACAGACTTTCTACTCTGACAGCAATATCTCCTATAACAGCTTCCAGCACACCAGATCTCGATCTAAAAAGCTTAAAACTCCAGAGAACAAGAGAGTATCTGCTATGGTAGCTGATGCAGAAATCATAGTGACTGAAGCAGCTACTGATGGCTTCAAGGTCAGTGAAGAACCAGAAAAACCAGTGAGAGTGGTAAACACAGGATTGCCTTCTGGGGAAGAAGAAAACAGTAGTAGAATGCATGTGGATCAGCATTTATTGGATCATGTCAAGGTTGCAGGTGAGATAAGCACGGCTTATTTTTCACATGTAAGTTGTAGGTTGTTTATACTCTAATGCAACAAATCAGTGGATTTTAAGCTAATGTATTATCCTAGAGTAGCATACTAAAATGTTTACACAGAGAGTTGTTTGTGCAAAGAAGATTGATATTTGCTAAGAAAGAGAAAATACCAAAGTTGATATTCTTAATTGAGAGTGATACCACCAGAACTCTTTTAATTAAGTGTTTTTTAAAGGAGCAAAAAGAGCGAGATGTTGTAAATTACATTTCTTCATATATGTTAAAGCAAAATGTTTTTCGTATGGAAATTACAGAGAATGTCTTAACACTATTCAAACAGGACAGAACATACATCTCTGCGAGTATGCTACATGTATTTACATGATAAACCTACAAATTAAAGGTGTTCTGTACCTGTGCACAAAAATGCTGTATTTTGAGCCTCCAGATTCCTTTAATTACTTCTGGAGCTGTCTGACAGCTATAAAGGTCTTGTCAAGGCAAAGATTATTTTTTTCCCCTCCACAACCATTTTTATTCTAATATACTTGGTGTATTCTGAACTTAGTTTATTCTATTTCACGTTCCATTGTAATTCTGATATAGTTCCTCATTCCTGTTTATAAGGCAAATTGGACTTTACACTTCAATTTTAGAAGATCCTATTTTGTTTTATATTACTACTGAAAATTCACTTTCAAATTTCAATTAACTTTCAAGTGTTTTAATTATTGTGAATATTAATAGTTACGTTAGTGCTTACTTGGAGATGATAATCACCATGATTGATTCACATAAAGATACCAAGATTTTGCAATATGGAACTTTAGAAATTCCTCTACACAAATTATCTGGTGCTCTATCAAAGCATTTCCAGGTCCGTTCTAGTATTTTTTTAGGTATTTTTTTAAAGGTGGTGTTGCTTTACATCTTGCCACAACTTTTGATAGAGGTTTGGAATGTTCATGACCACAGAGAAAATAGTATTTAGTTAGCAGCCATTCTGTGTTTATGGGCAAGGGAAGGAAAAGTAGAGAAGAGTGGAGAGCTGCCCTCTCTCCTTTGCTCTCTTAAAGTGTGGTGCCTGGACCTTTGTAGGAAAATGGACGTTTTTAGTTGTGATAGAAGCAGTACTCGTGTTGAAGAAGGTAGTTTGCTCTGCATTGTCTTAATTAGTATATCCATTGTTCTCTGTTGAAGCAGTAATATTTGTGCCCACAGATTAGTTTTGCTATTGTCTTTGTGTTGCTAAGTTTTATATTCATTTGACTTGAAAAGGAAATTTTGCAGAAAAAACAAGTTCAAATAACCTTTGTGAAGAAAGAATAGCAACAGATTTAACAGAAACCATTTTATTTAATATTGTGGATGTGCTGCTGAATCAGAATTCAGTGCAGTGTATGCCAGAGTTCTTCTGGAATGACCTCTCTAGCCCATTGTTCTATCTTTCCAATGCAAGCATCAGCAGAGGAAGAATTTTTATAAAGTAAAATCCACTCAATTTCACTCTTCAATATTACTTGAATATATGATTATGCTAATTTTTTTTAAAAATAGAATTATGCTAATTGCTTTCCATTTTTAGACTGATGCTGTTTGAAAAATATTCTTGGTATCTATTTGAAATATGTCTTTGTAATTATATACTATTAATCTTTGGTTATTTTCATTTTTAAACAGGCATAATAGGTATAAAATGCAGGGTAGAAGGTTCAATGTACCAGACTTTTATATTTTTTTCATTGACTCAAAGTGCATATAGGCAACCTGAGTAAAGACTAAGGAAGCTACATGAATATTGATTATTTTGAATTAAATGAAAACCTGCTACAATTCAAATGCAAAATACTGATTAAATGATCAAAACTATATTTCATACTCTAAACTCAAACCATTTACATTTCATTTATTCTTTGATAAAGCCTATACTCTGCTTTTGTGTATGCCCTTCCACCAAATGGTTTTCTGTATGATTTCTAATGAGGAACCGTGCTTTGAATTTGAATAATTTAGATTGCTGTGAAATTCAATATGGTAATGTAAAGTGGCATTTATTAACAAATCATGTTCTTAATTTATAGGAAGCATCTCTTCTGACTCAATTTTGAGCCCTGTTCCTGTACTAGAGAAAACAGAAATGGAAGATGAGGACAGGATAGATTCCAGTCATTCTTCCTTTACACTTGGAGATTCTGTGGCTAGCAAGACTGCTTCTGATAGATGTAGAAAAGAAGATAGTTTGACATCCCAGAATCAATATGCTTCATCCATACCATACCATAAAGCAGAGGGACAAACTTCTGAAGCAGAAAATCCAGATAGAGAGGAAAATTTCTCGACAGAGGATGGTATCAGCAACTTAGAAAGTTCTGCAAGTAGTTTGGAACATGGAGAAGTACCCATTGTAAGAAAGAGTGAAGAAGACAGAATGGAAATTTCTTGTGTATGTGAAACAAATTACATCATAATAGTAATATATTCTTGATTTAATGAAATATGAATGAGCGTTTTTCTGATGAGACCTGATATCCATATTAAAGCATTTAAGAATATGCTTGATTTTAATCAGATGATAATTTGAATGTGTTTTGAAGTGTTTAGGCAAGAGTGGCAATTTTGATCCGAAGCAGACTGTTTTTGGAGTTTGCTTATTGACATATTTTTCCCTGTTGTTTTAGATATCTAGTAATTTCACTTTATATTTGTGAATCGGAAGTGTCAGCAACTATTCTCAAAGCTATTCCCATATTCATTGCCTGCCAGTATGAGCAGGGCTGTGAACTTCACTTGTTTAGTATTCTTGGATTTTGGAAATGAACTAAAATATGTGAAGGAAAAAACTTGCAGGAAAAAATCCCAGTATTAAAAGGAATATATTTTCAATTTTTAAACAGTAGGTTTTAATCATGTTTTCTCTTTGGGCCACGTATAAACATATCCTCTCTTGCTCTTCGGCTATGATGCATGGTCAGCTTTGACTTCGGGATGCAAGATGAAAAATTAAGCTGTGGTGGTTGTCAGTAGCTTTTTGAGTGGTGAGCTGAATCTCAAATTGGCAGAGAGAAAGCGGGAAATCCACTGCCAAGTTGTGAGATTTCATGGGGAATATATTTTAGAAGCCAAACTAAAAATCGTGCTGACTCTTGCACATATGTGAACTGTAACGATTTTTTTTTCGATGTTGTAAGTTTTGATAATTTTGAATCCAGCCTTTCCATCGTAATAAGGAGCAGTACAAACATCTCAATGTTTAAATGTATTGGAGATTCTATCTCTTCCTGTGCCTTTCAACCACATTATATTTATATATTAGGTTTCAGATTTTCTGTAGTATTACTGCATGTTCTTTTTTTCCCTTTTAAGTGAAGAACTCTACTATACAAATGCAATTAAAAAAGCCTGACAATTCCCTTTTTACTTAATTACTAACTGTTCTAGACCATAAACCTGTCCTGTGCTTTGACCACATCTTCTGCCCTTTGCAGAAGGGTAAATATATGGTAAATATATGGTAAATAAATATATGGTAAATATAATGTTGTTCTATAACTTACTTCAAGGGGCTTGTGTATAATCTGCTAGGTTGGGTGTTGAGGCACAGAATGCTGTGGTCCATAAGAATTGTGTGAAACTCAGTCATTCCCAGTGTCCCTACTCTTCTTCTGGTCCTGAACCTCCAGACACCATTAATAACTCGTTTTCTTTGGGATTCCTCTAGTGGCACTTCAAGACTTTGAAGTGTTGGCCTTAATTCTTGAAGCTTGAATAACTTTAAACTTAATTTACACAGGGGTGTTTGAGGGAGGAAGTAGTTTCTTCATATACTAAATCAACATGTTAATAATTTATCAGGACTCTTGATTTCTTATCTCAACTCCAGATTTGTTTATTTTTTTTATTCTTGAGGAATTTTGGAATCTTTCACAAGCTAAGCCAGTGGGTTTCTGCTTCATTTTTTTAGGCACAGTTAGTGGCTGTATTGCACTACAGGTATGCAGAATTTTTTGCAGAAAATCAGGAGGATGCTGATCCTCCACTCAAATATCACATGAGCAAAACAGGATTTATGCTTTCTAATTTGGGAAGTGCTGTGGAAATTATACCTGAAATGATCTGTGTATGACAAGGATTGCACTTCTTAAATAAAAATGCATATTCTTAATTAGAGGCAAGTGTTGTATTGGTACATTAAAGACCCTTCAAGTATACTGTGGTAGTATTTACAGACTTGATATCTGTGTTTGTTTACAGAAGAATGTTTATGTTTTTCATAATTAATTATACAGAATTACATACTAAATTAGTTGCATCTTTTCGTTTCAGTCAGAAGAAGTTGAAACTAAGAAAATATCTAAGAGTTGGCGTTATCCACTATATAAACCCCCAGCTAGATCTCCAATGACTTTGGTTAAACAGCAGGCAACTAGTGATGAAGGTGAGTGAACTATTTAATGTATTTTTCTGATGATAACTGTATGCTTTTATAGGCATTTAGAGAGTCACTGCCTTGTGCAGACAGACTACGAAATCTAAGAAATGTTCCCAACATACGGGTTTCCTTCTCTGAAGTAAATGTAAAAACTAAATCTGCTTTACCCAGTAATCGTGTATACAGCCACCCAAAGTTGATGAATAAAGCTACTTTATTTTATCAAGTGTGACTTGTGAAGATTCTAGAAATGTGCATTAAAGGTATAGATCAAAATGGAAAACAAACACATTCCTGTTTCATATCACTCTACCATTTTAGTTCTGTAAACCACAAAAGTTTTGGGTGCTGTTTTCCAGAATCTCCTCAGTTAGCAGAGCTGGAGTTTAGTTCTCACACCCCCTAGATAGTTTGATAATCTGGAGCTGATGCCATGTCTGTCACTATGGGTCTGATTCCAACATCACTGCATGCTTCAGTGTTTACCTGCAGTTTTTTACCTGATTTTTTCCCTCTCAAATACATTTCATTAAGAGTAGCTGTTTCTTACAGCTGCAGATACATTTTCTAGACTTGAGAGACAGCATGCCTGTTAATTGATTCTTCTTGTAACTAAGCAGTATTATACTTTCAGTTGGCAAGTTAGGCATTGTTGAGCTACTGCTGTAGGTTCAATTGACCTCTCATCAATACATCTCCCTCCTTTTTTCAGCCCTGAAATAATTGATTTGTGTCTTCTGCCTCCCTAGTTTCAGAAAGCTTTCTCTTTCATTTTTTATCTGAGCTGCAGCTTTGCCAGGCATGATACTTCAATTAGCTGTTAAGCATCTTTATGAAAATTAGAAACAGCTTAGACCCATGATCTGTATCATATATGAGTATGTTTGAATACCTTGAGGGCTAGACAGAGCATATTTCAGAAAATGTTATGGTAATTTACAGGATGATATTAAGTTTCAACTAGTAAAGTAATTAAAGATTTAATATGGGGTAGGTTGCAGTAAAAGTGCTCTTTTTAAATTAGAGATTAAAGTCCTTTTGCCTGCTGATGCTTTCTCAACATTATGGTTGAAACACATTCTGGATTTCCTATTTACATGGACGTGTATGATATAATCTGGCTAGATGATGATATAATGATAGTTTTGAGTGAAGGATTTTTCTAATACCAAGACAATCTCCAGCTCATCCAGTAGTTTGCCAACTTCCTGGTGTATTAATGTTTTGTGAAAGTGGCAACATCCTGACAAGAAATCATATACCTTAAAGTCTTTCCTCTTTGCTTGATGATTGTCCTTCCAATAGGTAAGGGTGTATTTTGTTAGGAAAGTAAGAGCTGTCTTAGAATCAGTAGCCATTTGGCATGTCTGCTAACTGATTGAAGGAAGTAATTAAGAGTTTTATTGGACATGGCAAGTTTTGGTATTTCCTTGGTGGAACTGAATTATTATTTTCATGCATCTGTCTGTCATTGTAATCTAATTATTGGCTGACTTTTGTAAGAGCAGCAAAAGGGAAACTGTAGCGTTTGGGTGAGCAGGATGTTTACATCCAAGACAGAGATTGAAGAACTGATGAAGGAGACTGGCAAACTGTAGCCCCAGTAAGTTGCCTGACATATGATGGCATGAGGGCTAGATGATTTTCTGGTTTTTTTTTCAAGATTGTTTGTGTCAGATACTAGGGAAGTAATCAGTATCAATGTGCTTCTGATTACATTTGTTTTTATGAAGGTGCTTCATCCATATTCCAGATAGTAGTTAGTAGAAATGTAATTCAGCATTCATACTTAGTTCTTGTTCTCTGTGGTTTTGGGCAAAAATGATGCTGGCTGAGACTATGATAGTATAGTCTCTTGCTACAGTAATTTCTGATTGTGTCACAAGCGGGATTTATGTGTTGTACATTAGTTTGTATTTTAGTTTATCTGGATCCAGTAAATAATAACTGCAAACGAAATAAAGGAAGAAGATACAGGCTAGAGTTGTTGTGAAAAGTTAAGAAATTGAGGCATTTTATTTAATCTGCAACTCGTATCACTTTCTACAAGTTGGAAGGTGTTCTGATGGTTTGTGGCTATTTCTAATACAGATAATATATTTTCAAATTAATATATTTGAAGTCTTTCAGATACTAGGGTTCTATTAAGAAGTTTTTGTGAATAGACGTGATCAGCAGATGTTAATAACATGTAGACAGCATTCTTCTGACACTGTCAGCCATTTCAGAATTGTAATTTTGCAAATAGAATATCGTGTTGAACAGCATGCTTAAATCTTAGCAGAGACTTTCTGAATTCACTTTTAATACAGAGTTTATTGGCAGAAATAAATTTTGTTTACAGGATCACTTGGGCATTTGAGTTTTGTGCTTTCTTTTTATCACTGTATATTCTTAGATATGTTGTGTATTCCTTTATGAAAAATAATTAGCTTAATTGAATATTTGTTGTCTGTTGGTGTTATTTTTTTCACTCTCCCTGAAGCCTTTCCTTATGTATGTCTGACTTCTTGTGGAATTAATGCTTAAAAGATTGAGCACTGAGAAATACACTAGGGATTGGGGAATCAATCCTAGCAATTGTAGCTCAAGTTGCTGGTTTAAGGAATAAGTGCAGCAGTACAGTCTGGGCTGTATGTCACACTCAACATACTAACAATTTTTACATAATGAACCTTGGTCTTATACTCAATGCAGTATGTTAACTTGTGGTAATAATATTCTGTTGTATTTAATACAGTTGAATTTCTGCTCACTTAAGCAATAAAAAAGCAAATTCAGCAGAAGGAGAAGGCATACTAACTTTGCATGCACATTGATTGGTCCCAGAGATTTCTTTCCAGCACTGTTTGGTCATGCAACATTAGAAACTGTTTTTAAATTCAAGTTGACTAAAATTTCCCATTGCCCTAAATGATATAATGTATAGACTGAATTCAGTATGGGCCTCTTTGTGTATGTTTTTTAGTATTTTAAGTATAATTCAGAATTTCATAGTAATTTTGCTTTCATTAGTTTGTAAGATAAGGAAACAGAAAGAGAGAACTTCTGTAAATGGAAACAGTGACTTCTGCTATGAGAAGAAGCCTTGGTTTTTACATTCACTGTCAGCATCCTGTGAGACGTTCGTGATTTGATATTAGAAATCAAACCATTTAAGGCTTGTTTACTAACATCATAAATAGGCTAAGCTTGCTTAAATAGAGGAAAATTACACTTGTAGATGCAGTTACCATTGTTTTGTTTCAGAGCTTAAAATGGGATATTTTGCTTGAAGATTCTCACTTACTTCAGAAAGAAATGTTTTTTTCCTGGTGTTGCATAGGTAGATAAAAATTTGCTAACCAGTTGATAGAGGCATGTTTATATTTATCACATTAGTATTATAATTTCCAGTATTGCTTTTCCTCCCAATATTTTGTTGAATGAAGTTTTACTTCTTTAAAATACTTTGCTTTTGTGTGAGTATGGGTTAACCAAACACGTAGTTTATGTATGTTTTTCATATATCCTCATCATTTAGCACAGAAGAGTCCAGCACTATCTACCCCTTCAACAGTCTTAAGTGTGCTAGAAAAATGTATTTTCTGTAATTTTCTCTGGTACCTGTATTACTTCTGTTTTGTTTAAATTCAGTTTTCAAGGTATGATTGACGTAATTACAAAAAAGTTCTGATACTTGAGAAGCGTATGGTGTTCTAAAGACCCTAAGAAACCTTTTATAAAAATCTGGTATAATCTTTAGTAGGTATTTATGGAAAGGATGTGTTAAAGCGTCAAATAAATGCTTTTCCTGAATTTCCAGTACTCTTGTCAACCTTTGGACCAGCAGCTGATCTTCAGAAAGGGCAAGAACTGACAGCTTTTATTACCACTGTTGGCTCTAGTCCCTTGACATATTTAATGAGTAGCGGTTATCTAAGCCTTTTAGTCGACACCTATAGGATCTAAGATTAGCCAGTATTTTGATCAAAAGGGGAATATGAACCAATTCTTTTAACATTTATCGTCATTTACAGGACAGTGGTACATGTTGTGATCATTGAAGAGTCACTGTTCTCTAGATGAACCTTGCAGCTCTAATTATGCTGCTTTCTTAGCTTTAAAACATGGTACTTTACCTCATAAAGGAATGGATGGAATTACAGTCTTGTACAGAAAGGCATGTATAATTTCTCCTTATCAGGTGCCAGAATGAAAATTGATTTCCTGCTGCATTAGTGCAGCCTCTCAGTTGCCTTCTCAAGGGTAGCAGTGAAGTTGGTAGGCAAACTGGATGTGATGTTTATCAAGGAGACAGATATCTCTTTTGTAGAGTGATCTTTTGGAGCTGAGCTTCTCCATAGTTATGGTCCAAAGAAAAGCACAAAAACCCTATGACTTGCATTTATAAAGGATTAACTCATTTAGATATTGGTGAAGAGTATTGCCTAGTAAGTTATTCTAGTAATAACTTTAGTTTTTCAACTTGAAAAAAAACTTAACCCATAGAATTACCATTGCCTTTGTCAAAATCTGAAGCTGCATTGTAAACTGTTAGTATTGGAAGTGACTTAGTTTTAAAGCCAAAGGGATTTTGCTAATTGTCTTGGCTGAGAAGTGTACATAAGATATATATTTTAATATATAAAATAATTACATTTAATAAATTGATTCTTGAAGGAGTTTAAATGCAGTTGTTTTCTAGTGTAGGAAGTGTCTATGGAATATTTGTTTCAGTGATATGCAGTAACTGCAGCTTGAAGATACAAGTTTGTAATTCTAATTTGGGCATTGATTTGTCATGAATTTGGATCTGTGATTGTGTTTTGCATCTTCTATACTTAAGTACTTCTATACTTCTGTATTTTTGTATCTTATATACTGAACTTATGAAGAGGTCTTGGTTCAGTGAAGAACGACCTTGTTCCTCAAATTCCACTTGTGTCTTGCCCAGAGGAACTTGTGCTGGGATGGTATGTTGTAGGTTAGATTTGTGTTGCCTGAGAGATACAAAATAACCATAAAATAAGTTTCTTGGTACCTTTTTTTCTCTTTAGAGTAGTGTAAAACAGGAGTATGCTCTAACAACATAATAGTTGAATATTTATTTGATCATATAGTATCTGGCAGTATGGTCAGTGATGTTACATTTTAATTTCCAAAATAAGGAAGTACCACCAGGTAATTCTGTTGTATCTGAGGGACTCATTTTATTAACAGGCAAGACATGCCTGATGATGAGGGAGAAAGCTTTCGTTTTTTCCTCTTCAGTGTGTACTGTAGAAGACTGTGGTGTTTAATTAGTAACTCAGTAAGCATGTATATGGATGGCAGTATCAGTTCGTAAAAATTCCAGAGTAATTTTAGTTATTGATCAAGTTTTATTGTCCTAAGTACATTGATCACAAGCAGATTATATTAGAATGTAAAATACAATTTTTTTTTCATAAGAACTGGGAAAAATTACACAAGGGAATGGAATTGAGAAAGCAGCTGTTAATAAGTGCTATGAATTAAAGCTTTTCAATAGAGCAGATATCTGCTAATCTTTAGCTTGTACCAGACTAATCTTTAGTTTCGACTTGTAGTGGTTTTGTAGTGACAACTATGTTTTTTGCTGATAGGCTGTAGAGTAGATTCCAGCAGATCTTTTGTTTCTGCTTTGATTTTGCTGAGATGCCTCTTTGAACAGATTTATAAATACAGTTGCTATTATTTAAATTTATGCAGTGCAAAGACAGGTGAAATTGCTGGAATTGCTTTAATACATATAATATATATATATACACATATATACAACAATGGAAATTATGATACCAATATGCTGTAAATACTTCATTTGGCAGTCCATGCAGATTTAAGAACATCTCCCTTCCTGTAGCCTCCTGTCCACATTTTAAAAAAGTTGCCTGAAAAAAAGTTGCCTGACTAGTGAAACACCTCTAAGCTTGGTTTCTGGACATAGTAAGTAGCTATTTCTGGATAGGTCATAGACTTTAGTATGAGTAAGAATGTGTTGCTTGTGCTTCAGCTTAGGTAGCCAGAATAAGTAGACATCTTTGACAATTTGAACCTTAACTTCTAGTGTTAAATTCGTCATTCCATATGCACAAAAAAGTTGTGCATGTGGAATGTAGCTATTTAGGGAATGCTGTGAATGAAAGATTGGTTTTTACCCCTTGTAGTTATTTGGTATCTTTATGATCTAGTGTTTCAAATAGAGAATTATTTTGTTGCAGAAATTAGTGAGCAACCTAAAATTGTAATTTTCAAAAATAACAATGCTATAGTTCCATAAGACTAGTTTTTACAAATTATTTAAATGTAAACCGAATCTCTGTGCTATGAGTTGTCGGAGCTTTCTCTAAGTGAGTTTATTGGAATCATAGCAATGTAAATCAAATACATTTTAGTTACTTTGCAATTGGTTAGAGAGACGGATTGGGGTCCAGTACAGCCTGACAGAGTCATTTTACATATTCCACATATTGAAAGTGCAGTATAATAGGAATAACTTCGTATAAATTATACTATTTCACTGTTTCCTTTACTTGTTCTAATATGCTGTGTTAATTTCTCTTCTAACTTATGCACTAGTGCTCAGAAATAAATACCCAGCAACGTGTGAAGCCCTGCTTTTCTCTCTTTTCTTCAACTTCTTAGAATCTTTCAGTTTTTCATATTTATCCAAAGTATTGGTAGGATCAGTACTTCCTGCTTTCCATGAAAAATCATAGTCATAGTTTTCCCATCCCTCCTTTTCAAAGTTATTGGTGAGATTTTTCCAGCCTTTGCTAGTATTTATACTAGCTTTATTTACTGTTTTAAGTGGTAGTGGTCCTGTCTGCAGCCAGTCTTAATCACAACAAGGTTTTTTAAACTGGATTCTTATTTGTGGCTAACACCAAATCAGAAAGAATGTTTTTGCCAAAGTAACTCTTACTCCTTTAGTGAGTACTACCCACCCTCAGGAAAAGCCTACTCACTGTGCCAGTTAATATAGGAGTACAATACACTCTGACCAGGTTCTTCAAGATACTCTGTGTGTGGATGGTTTAGTGAATAATACAGGATTTTCATATTGAAATGATTTGAAATTACATGGGATTTCAATTTAGCAGAGTGATGCTTAAATTACAGTGAAGATACAAATTATGTTTAGCAGGATGTTGAATTTTAGTATACAGTTCAGTCAATAATACGATATAATATACAATACCAGTACAAATTACATTGTGCAAAGTGTAGCAATCACAATACACAGTTCAATCGCAAAACCAGTGTGAATTTGATTATGGGACTCTTATAATATGCTGAAGGAAAATCAGAGTATCCCAGTATCAAGTCTTCCAAATTGTCTTTTTAAAATGTTTTTTTTTTTTTTATGCTGAATCTTTCAAACTTTTCAAGACATTTTCAGATCTGCTACAACTGATGTCTTATGCTTTTTTATATTTAACTTTTTTTAAAAATTATTATTATTAAAGCACCCCATTGCTTTGTTTTGGGAGCTAAACCTGGTTTGATCCAGGAGCTCTTCAGCTTAACTTCTAGAGCTCTGATTCAATATAATTATTTTTACATGCAATTTTTATAAGAACGGAAGTATTAATAGCTAATTTGGCAATTAGGCTCTCTAACCAAAAGTGTATACATACTTCACATTACTTGTACTAAAAAGTCCCATACAAGAAATTAAGGTTCTTGAAGAATACAATAAATTGAAAAGTTTTCTGTTCATATTTTGCTATGAGATTTATATCTTTCATTACCAAAAAATAAAGGACAATTTCTGAAACTAAGTTTTGCTGATACACTGCTGGAACAGTAAAGTTTTCAAGTACAAGACTTTTTCCATACTGCCTCCTTTTTTATTTTTTTTATTTTTAAATTGTATTATTATTATTTCCTCCAGGACATTTGAAACTATAGATAATGCCTCCCAGGGCTGAGATTATGCTCAACTACCTGAAAAATAACAGATGCTTCTGTGCTCTTCATAGCGGAGAATGCTGCTCTACAATGCCAGGAAACATCAGTAGAACATAACCTCAAGCAGCAAAATCATTGTTGAGATTGGCAAAAGCAAATTGTACTGTATTAGTGTCTATGGCTTTTCACATCTGCTGGGTTAAATCAGCAAATGCTGGCAGCAGCCCTTTCTGCAAATGGCCCAAATGATTTCTGCCTGATAATTTGAATTTAACTTAGTAAGCAAAAACCATTCAAAGCATTAGCATTGTATGTTGGAGCAAGTTTCCCACAAACTGTTAAACCAGTAACATTAGTGAAAACCATTCATTTATTCATTCACTTACTCCCTTGGAAAGCAGCATAGTGACTGTTTAGAAATACTTTGCTATGGAAGGAGTTTCCTTTGTATCAAAACAGATCCTAGGCTATAATTTTCTTTTTGTTTACACAGTTTGTCTTAGTGAATTGTTTAACTTTTCTTAAATATGCAGAGTACAGATGCATATCACTTTCATGAGAACTGGTATTTCTGAAATTACATTATACAGATTAATTGATCCTATAGAAATATTGTTTTCAAGTATAAATATGATAGCAGGAACTATAATCAAGTTTAGCATTGCTAGTCACCTTGTTCTGTCAGTAATACTATGGCTGAATTATATGTGTTGTGGTTTAAGCCCAGCTGGCATCTAAGCACCACACAGTAGCTCACTCACTCTCCCACCAATCAGATCGGGGAGGCAATTGGATTATTCTTGTACCACTCACTGTCAGTGGTACAAGATGCAGGAAAGCCCTTGATGCTGTGCAAGCACTATTCAGCAATAACAAAAACATCTCTATACTATCAATACAATTTTTAGTACAAAACCAAAACACAACTCCATACTAGCTACTGTGAAGAAAATTAGCTCTACCCCAGCCAAAATCAGCACAATATGAAACAGTAATATTTATATCAGCTGCTTTGCATTTATTTAAAGTAGTAATTGTATCATCAAGTGTTTCTGCTTTTCTGTTGCAAAAAAGAGCCCTTGGTCTAACCCCTTAGGAAACAGAATATTTAACCTGATTATGGACTGTATCTGACAAAGTAATACCACAAAAACCATATTTGCAGTGAAGTAAAAATGTCCAAGTGGTTTAGGGAGATTCATGATCTCTGAGCACTGTTAATGGTGACAGTAAGATGCTTTTGCATACTTAGGAGTAGACAGCATTACATCATCCAGTTAATACATTTTTTGACTGGTATTAATCCATTTTAGACTTCAGCATGAATGTGTAATATATTTACAGCCAAAAAAATAACAGAAATTACAAGAAATGGACTTCATTCATACAACAGTGTTTAAAAACCATGTATACTAACAGACTTGCAAAATAAATACCTTTCATTGGTATTTGTCAGTGTGTCTATGTGTTATGCATGAATGCGCAATCTCTTGAACAGAGCTGTCAATTGAGGTGCAGATTTCTGTCATGGCTAGCAGGTTCACATCCTGTATTTTTCTTTTATTCTCTCTGACAGTGGGATGTATTTTGTACTGTAGTTGAGTTGAAAGTTTCTGTATGAAAGAGTACTAAGGATGCTTTATTCACTTTTGTCTTGGTTACCTCTCAATTTGAAATGTATGTTTCATGCTGAAAAACTGAAAAAAATGTTACACCAGAGTTCACACCGAGGAGTTCTGTTGTGCACCTGTGCAGTGTCCTGTTCATGCACTCACTGTCAGCGAATTGTGAGGAAGTGTTAGTGACTTGATCTGAGTCACAGCAGACACAGAAGTCAAGGTAGATTTCCCAGCTCCATTTCATGTGCTATGTAAAGAAAATGCTCTGTATAGACATACATTACGTTTCACACCACTGCATTGGCTGACCTTTATCTTTCAAATTGCCAGTCTTGGGCTCTTGGTAGGTGCTCTTAGAGCAAGGCCAAGTTATCACAACAAAGGTTTGATTGCATAAGGGTGCATATCCTAAAGTGTTGTTGGTTGGCAGCATTGCATAAGGGACTATTCTTCAAAACTTGCTCTACCAGAACTGAGAGCATTCTCATGCTCTTTCAGAAAAATGGCTATATGTATGATTATGAGTGAAACATCATGTTAATAGTGCTTCTTGAAATGGTATGTACTGGTCTTAAAAAGTAGATGCTTGTTTTTTAGCAGGGTGTGGGGGGCAGTGCATCTTTTGCTGTAGGAACAGATGCTTCCACCACAGTTTTTTCAGGTTTTGAGTACTTGCAATTGGCACTGATTCACAGCTGAAGTAAAAAGTATGCTTGCTTATGACACGAGGGTTTCTGCGATCTTTCAGTTAGTATTCTACAAATACTATAAATATATACTACAAATTCTTCTCTGTTCTTATTTGAGAATCCTCAGTTAAGGTGGATTTTGAAAGGAGCCAGCTGGAAGCTGCAGTTGTTTTGTGTCCTTCTAATAGACACATCTAATCAGAGCAACACTGAGCTCTCATGAGACCACTGAGTGTCTACCCTGAAACCGCATGTAACAATGTGAGTTGGGAAAACAAATTTTAGGCTGAGCCACTTGACTGCTCTTCAGCTGAGTAGTAAGTAATGAAAAGAGTGAGAAATAGTACTCTCTCTATATATAATGTTCATTACTAAATAGTAAGTAATGAAATGTAAGAAAATAAAAGGAGTCAGAAGCACTGGATAAACAGAAAAAAAAAAGAAATCTAAAAATCCCTTAATTTTTCCATAGTGTTTTTGGACATCGCTAGGACATTGGTAAGACATCGGTATTATCAAATGGACAAGTGAAGAAAGGCCATAAACTGTGCCAAGACAGCAGTGTTTATTACATAAAGTAACTGTATTCTCTATGCCTTCTCTTAAACAGTTGGAAAGCAGGTTTTTCTTTCAATTTCCTTGCCTGTTTTGGTTAACCTGATTCTCAGTTTTTGTTTAGGGTGCATAACTTCTCTGCCTACCTGGAAATCAGGAAGGTGCCTCCACTTGTACTACCAGAGAAGCTTATGTGGAAATGCTTCCTCTTACTGATGCTGGTGCACACACAGAAAAATAAAGCACACAAAATGAATCTGCCTAAGTTCCACTGTTATAGAATAGTTACACGAAAGATTGCATTCCTCACCATCCTGGTGAGGAAGTTGTTTAAGGCAGCATTGTCATGTTTTGTGCATGCTTTGTAGTGGGGTCATGTACTCTGTAACTTGTTTTTTAATACAAATTTCTTTAGAAATTTGATTATTTCAGTGTGGGTGAGTGAATGTTGATTATAAGGAGATGAAATAATATTTCTGAAGTCCTTGAAAGATGATAATTTAGGCTCAAGGTTGCCCAGGAATTTCCTGAGGAGAACTGAAATTTATGAGCCTTACAGTAGTGATAACTGAGTATCAGACAAAGCTTGTAATCCTTAGGAATGTCTGTTCTATGTCTTTTATTCTATTCTAATGTCTTCTCTTAATTTTGTATCCTGTTAGTGAACCCTTCAGTACTGGATTAGGGAGCTTTCCTCTGAAAAGAGGATGGATATTTTTCCTTTCTTGTTATGGTGGAGAAGGGTGAGGGGTTGCATGGTGTAATATACCAGAGGATCATATCAGAGAGCTTGTGTAGTTCATGCAGAGACAGAAGACTGCGGTAAGGATCATGAAGGAGACAGTCACACCTCAAAGGACGTAAAAGGACATAGAATTCAGAATTATAGATGTTAGAGATCAGAAGTAAATGAATGAGGAGCTTTTGCTAGAAGTCAACAGCTAGCTGGAAGTGCTCTAAACATAATGTAAAGGAGAAAAAATGTATTAAAATAGTGTTAAATTTTTATGAGTTTGTGAAAGATAGAGTCTGGTACAGATACATATGACATCTTGTCCTTGGTTTCTTTTGGAATGAAGTTCAAAAATAAGTATAAACTCCTGAAAGCAACAAAAGGCTGTTAAAGCCAGCTTTATTATTGTGTCTCATGTTCTTTTCAAGTTCTTGGTTGGGAAAGCTTTTGTAAATATCACACAAGAGAGAACTGAAATTATGGAGTTTATATGAAATTAAGGTGTAAATACTGTTTTCATTTAAACCAGAACCCATATAGTAATGAACTCAGCAGCCTGCTGTAGGCAGTGAAAAGGCAGAACACTGTATGAAAGAACTACCGTTATCAACCCAGAATTGGTTTCAGGACTACAAATATGACGATAGATTTTCAAATAAAGAAGAGCATTATAGGCTGAGGTTCTGGGCAAAGGCTTCAACTGTCATGGGAGAATTATTCAGCAGTAGTAAGGAGTGGTGCAATCAAAGGATGTCAGTTTCAAAGGGGATAATGGGTGTGGAAGATAATTCAAACCTTCACAACAAATTCTGTGTGCCACTTTGTTTTCTTCATAAGGGAGAATCAAGCTCTGAATTTTCTGTGAGATCACAACTATAATGAAAATATTTAAAATAATAATACAAGCTCCTGATGGAAAATAGTGTAAAAGAAAAAATTTTAAAAAGTACCTGTAAGGCTGAAGCTGCTTGTAAGATGGCTCTTTAAAGGAAAATTTAAATTGATAGGAAGAGAAGTAGAGAAATAGCTTTCAGAGCTATGTGTTTTACAGTTCTTTAAAATTGCAAGCAGAAGAAACAATATGATTGGACAGATTTTTTTAAGCAGAAACTTTGTTTTGCTTTTAACTTACAAAGTAAGTAGTTAAAAAAGTTATAAAAGTAATGCTGGCATTTTATATGCTTGTCTTCTCCTTGTGTTCAGCTGTTTTTTCACTGGTGTTCTTTTGAAGCTAAGATAGCCAAGTTTTTCACTAGAAACTTCTGCTGCTAAATATTGACAGCTTTTTTGCTGTTGTTTCCTTTGTGACCTTCTGCCCAGATTATTGGCAAATGTTTATTGAATTAGTATTAGTTCTTTTGAGAAACTATAAAAATGGATTAAAAACCACATGCAGGATATATTTTTTTTAATTAATATTACATTTGGCTTGCTTGTACACAAAGATTTTAGTCAGTATTTATTCAACACTGCTAAAAATATTGTCAGTTTTTTAGTGGTTTTGTAACAATGTGTGACGTTTTTCATAGGAGATCCATAAAGCCTCTGCTTTTTCATAAAGTGGATAAAGCGGTCATGGGCTGAAGGAATGTAATGAATCAGCTTAACGTACTTAAATGTTTCTCTGTGTTGGAATTTTCTTCTTCTGAAGTGAACAGTTTTTATTAAATACATCATTAGAAAAGGATGGTATGCTCTAGACTTTTTGTTGTCTGAATATTTAATTGAAATCTTTTCACATTTTCCTTTCCTCATTCACATAATTATTCTGATTGATTCCTACATGCCTTCTCATTAATTGTGAAAGATTTAATAGGCACTGTCCCTATGATCCAGCATGCTTCTACTACATGCATCTTCTTCTTAGATGTGATTGTTCCCCATTACTCCTTGGCTATAATGTTTGCCCTTTTTTCCCCTTTGGAAAATGAGTGTCACTCTCCATGACGATTTTGTCAGATGCCATCCTGTACGAGTAGAATGCTTTGTCTGGTACTGCTGCTGGGATACAATATATTCCATCCATAAAGAATTTGGGGCTGTGTGCATGGAGGGAGAGAGGATAGAGTTTGTAGGCATTAAAGAGACAGTGGGAGAGTTAGACATACTGTTATTGATATGAATACAAATTGTAAATGGTAGGGCTATTTATGCTTTATGTGGAGCAGTCAGCTCATGACAGAGATGTCAGAGCACCTAATTGTGGGTTTTTCCTTACACAATATTCTTTTAGACTTCTGCATCCATATTTGCTCACAGACTTCTTGTAAGATTGTTTGATCTTTGTTAGCACACATGACAGATTCATTGTTGTTTATCTTCATTCCATGACTATAATATAGCCATTGTTTGCTTTCTTTTAGAACTGCCTGAGACTACCTTAATTGAAGAGAAAGTTCAAGAGTCAGAGGCATGGGCCAAACCTCTGGTCTACCTGTGGCAGACAAGACCACCCAATTTCAATGCTGAAAAAGAATACAATGCAGCTTGTGCAAAAAAGGAGCCTCACTGTGCCATTTGCACTCTTCTTATGCCATACTATAGGGTAAGCAATATTCTCACAGCTTCGTCTCTGGATGAAGTGTGAAATAGCTGCCTGGCTACTTAATTTCCAGAAATTATAAAAAAGATAAACTTAAGTATTTCATTTGTAAGAGAAATAAACAAACTCGTGCATTAAAATTAGAACTGATACTTTGTTCACCTACATCTATCCTTGGCTGCAGATGCTGTATGCCTCCTACTACCATTTATGTTGGGTTTCTCAGTGTGTGTGTGTATTTTCCCTTGAAATTATACTTTTTGTTGTGGTGAGCCCAGGTAGGTTTGTATCTTCTAGCTATTTCCTTATATGTCCATCTCCGAATACTTTTTATCAGAGCCTCTTTTATGCTGCCTTTGTTCAGTTTTGAGGAAATAAGTTTTTTCACAGTACTTAGGCCTTCTCATGAAAAATATTCCCTCAGAAACAGTCTAATGCAGAGCACTCTTTGACACTATCTTATGGAATTAATGTGTCAAATGGCAAGTAAAAATGGTGTTGTAGTACTATGTTGCTAATTTGGAAGGTGCTAAACTGGAATTTCCTCAGCATGGTTACCAGGACAAAAGCCTTTATTGCACTGGACTGAGTTAAATGGCCCAAGAGGTACAGTACCACTGAACACCACTGCAATAACACTGGTTTGCAGGCTGAGTGCTATTCCAGATGTCACAGTTATTTGGAACAATCAAGGTGGGATGACTATGATAAATACTTAGAAGTAGTTAATTTTCTCGTGAAACTGTTAACACTTGGTATGAAAGTTGGGGGGGGGGTTGGAATAGTTGCATCATTGCCATAAAGAAGAGTAAAACTCTCCTTTCTTTTACTTAAAGATAGATTTTATTTATTTTCCAGTCAGACAATCAGGATGAAGAAAACCCTACTTTCAGTGAAGCAAACTCAGCAGAAACACTGATGGCAGAAAATGTGAAGACTAAACCTCTTATTCCAGAGATGTGTTTCATTTATAGTGAAGAAAACACCGAAAACTATCCATCAAATGCCTTTGTTGAAGAAGATGGAACAAGTCTTCTGATTTCCTGTGCAAAGTGTTGCATACGGGTTCATGCAAGTAAGTAATCTAATTGTTCTGTTGCCAGAAATGTAATTTTAAATTTTGCTTTATTGATAAATAATAGTTAGCTAGGCTTTTAGCATGTCTTTAAAAGTACTTGAGGAGCATTTCCATTTGTGGTGCTTCAATCACTGGCTAATTTTTTTTCAAAACTGCATATTTTCTGTAATGTATGGTTGCTGTGAAAATATTGAAGAATTAACTGTCTTGTCAATGATCACAAACTTCTGATTATTTTTTCTGTCTAGTGATTTAATTATTCTTTTGCTTCTCTATTTTAAATCACTGTGCAATGCTATTGTGTCCTTATTAAGTAGTTAGGGTGAAATTCTCCTGGAGGACTTTTGAATATTGCTATAAAATTTGGGGATCCAGTATTTTCCTTTACTTAGCATTTTTTTTATTGCAAGGGTAACTGATGAATGCATGGATTTTTCTGCAGTATCTCCTAAAGAGTGTAGAACTGTAATAGTTAAGTCTAAGAAGTCCATGAGATATTTGGAAAGATGGTACATTTTCCAGAATAAATGCCAGTACATTAAGTCAAATTTTACTTAAGAGAGAGTTGGTGATAAGATATTGCAATGACAAAAATAAGAAATTCATTGTGATTTTGGTTTTTTGGGTGCTTGTAGTTTTTGTTGTTCAGTTTCATTTGCTGGGGATTTGTTTTGGTTTTCTTATGGGGGTTTTTGTGAGTTCTTTTTATTTAGGTTTTGGGAAGATATACTTTATAGACTATGACATCAGCAGTAAGCCTAGGTTGTAAAAGTCTCCTTTGTCACAGGAGAGACATGTTTTATTAAGGTTTATGTATAATTTAATTGTGTTACATCATTGATAAAAAGGCAGAATACAATAATCAATCTAGCTCTCTTATTCTAGGTTGCTATGGTGTTCCTTCTCATGAAATCCATAATGAATGGTTGTGTTCTCGATGCAGAAAAGAAGCCTGGGCAGCTGTAAGTTGTTTAGTTATCTAACAAAGTGGAGATTTAGGGAAGAAAAAAAGGTAGTATGATCATTATTTCATGTGATATGTAGCCTGCGTATTTTTTCTGATCATGCTTGCTGGGGAAAAACTGTTTGTAAAATATGAGAATATTTCAGTGCAAAATGTAATGGCATTTTGATAGAAAAACTTGGAGTAGTTTCATGGACTCATGAAAAGGATTGGCTAACAGGATGTAGTTTTATTAAAAACATTGCTCAAGCAAACAAGTGGAAATTAAAATGCATGTAAAAGAGAGAAAAAGTGAGATATGTCCTAAATAGGTAGAACCCAATTTTCGTCTTTCGTTGGTTACCAGAATATCCAATTACACCTTCCTTTTCAGACAGTCGTGAATTTGAGGATCTTCTGAAATACTTTTGTGACTGTTGTTCTAGATTCAGGTGAATATCAAGGGGAAAAGTGTAAGTCTTTTGCTATGGGCTCAGAATTTAATTATCAGTTAAACAAATGGGGTTAGAAAGCCCTTCTACTCTATCAAAAATTGAAAAAAATTAATTTCTTTCAGGGAAACTACAGCTATGATGTAGAAGTAGGGAAGTTCTAAGGAGCACATCCTTATTTGTGAAATACCATTTGCGACTAAATCACATATTTTTTGTTAATGACAATGAAAAATATAAGATGTTGCCTTGGGACCTGATATTAACTGCAATATAAAAATAACACATTTGAGTGGAAACTAGGAATGTCTTTCGACTCTAGTACATTTTTTAAAAGCCACTGAAAAAATCGTAAAACAAAATCCAGTCTTAAAATTTGTTAATTATGTGTTGTAGAAAGGATTCTAAAATTGTTCTGAGGTTTTAAGGTTACAGATAATCTTGAAGTGGTCATTTAGATGGCAGCAGTTAGCGAATGATACGAACAATGGTGAAGTGTCTGATGAGTCATTTATATTAACACCTGTGCAAAACATTAATTGGAGAAGAATTATTCACATTTTACTGAATAAGTCTGGGGTTATTCCCGCACGATGCATATAACTTTCTGATAATAAGGAAAACCTGAATTTAAGGGAAATTACTTTTCTTAGCCAAACTATTTCAGGAGATGAGATGAAGTAGTGAAAGATATATCAAAACCATATGGGAGTTGGCTAAATGAAAATTTTATGTGATGAGGTTTTAGAACTGATGACATGTTAACTTCGTGATCAGAGTGGTCACAACTGCAGCTGGCAACAGGAACTACTGCTTAGGTAGAGTCTGCCATATTATGTGTGCATAGCTGACAACTCCTAAGTACCCTCCCTAGCTCTGCTGAACTTCATATGATTTATTTTTCGATGAAGTTTAACACTTTGGTAGCGTCACATTACGTAAACTCCTCTAGTTCCTGTGCAATCATATTGAACTTCTAAAGTAGACCAGTTTAGATTTCCACAAGCACACTCTAGAAATGGTAGAGAAGGCCCAGTGTATTTCTGCACTTTATAAGTTAGCTAACAAGAAGATAATAGGACTAACAAGAAGATAATAGGAAGAGAGCAGCATTTTCACCATGCAAAGATAGACAATATGTGTTACTGAACATTTGGACATTTGGACAATTTTTTTAACATGAGCTTTACCTGTCACATATTTAACTGAATTGCTGTAATTTTTTGTGTGTATTGATAATTGTACAGTTGAATTTCTAAAGCTACAAAATCATCTTTGTGTAGCTCTGTTTTGGTAACCAGAATGAAATGAATTTATAGCCTAAGATAGTCCTTCATTCAGAAATGCGTGTGGAATAAAGTTCCATTCTTAATGCCTTAAGTCATCATTAGGTTGGAAAGTTTTAATGAAATATTGAAGATTGAGTAGACCTTTAGACTATTATTATGTTTACTTACAAACTTGTCCTCTTGTCTGCTGTCTTTTAGTCTTTGTTACTACATGTCATTCACATGCAAATGTGAGCTGTTCTTTTTCACCTGCAAAATGTAGGAGTAATAGATAGTGGTCATCTGCTACCCAAGATAAATAGCAGAAATCCAGCTGTTTCAGGGAAGTGAATAATGCTTTGTTAAATACATACATGTGAATGATAACAAATTCACTTTTTTAATAATATGGTCTTTCAGAAGTTTTGACATGCTGATCTTGCAGTAATAGCAATCTCAGAGCTATTAGTGATTACAGGAGTTTGCAGAGCTTAGGTGAGGTGACATGAGCCTGGAAAATATGTTGTTTTTTAAAAAGATGCGGAATGGATGACGTGAGGAAGTAGGTGGCAGTCAACCTATCTCAGATAACAAGAAAAATATTGAACAAGTGCTGAATCTATCAATTTCTAAAAACCTATATACAGTGACATAATATAAAGAGGTATCTATTGAAGAACAGGCCACTGCTTTTTTTGCTGTGGCAGATCATGGGAGTAAGGAATAAGCAAAATATTTCATGAATCCTAACTTTCAGATGCTTTTGATAATATTTTAAATTCTAATATTGGCAGTGGCAGAAGAGAGATGATGAAAATAATATTTGGCAAACATAGCAATATGGATTTGCTCTCAACCTTAATATCTCAGACCACCAACCATCATTCTCATAGGACTCTTAAAACCATGAAGAGAATAAATTTCTGGGCATCATTTGCTGATTATTTTCCATGTCATTATGGAGCATATGTGGAAATCTAAACTGGTCTGCGTTAAGAGTTTAAGATGATTGCACAGGAACTAGAGTAGTTTACGTAATGTGATGCTACCAAAGTGTTAAACTTTATTGAAAAATAAATCATATGAAGTTCAGCAGAGCTAGGGAGGGTACTTAGGAGTTGTCAGCTATGCACACATAATATGGCAGACTCTACCTAAGCAGTAGTTCCTGTTGCCAGCTGCAGTTGTGACCACTCTGGTCACGAAGTGAACGTGTCATCAGTTCTATAGAATATAAAACATCACATGAGGATACTTAAGCTTTGTACTAGAAGCAAAGCCCGAAAAAGATCCATGGAACAATCTTTCTGCTATTTTCAGCTTTAGTAAGAGTCCAGCTGAAGAACTGTAGCAGTGGAGATCAAATATTCAAAAAACCATGATGGAAGATATAGGAGTTGCAACTGAAATTACAAGAAACCAGAATTCTTTTAATCATTCCTGATAGCTGTCAATCATTCCATAAGGGAGGATTGAAAAGATTTAATCTTCTTAGTATAGTGGGGGGAAGGCAGAAAGAAAAAAAAGTCACATTCTGTAATGTAAAATTATGTCTGTATAATTAAGAGTAACATAAGTAATTGCCATTCTGGAATTTTTTCCTCTTGTGTCTAATCAGATTGACTCTAGGAATAACTTTTTACCCATTACCCTTCATATTTTCCATGTGACTCCTTGTAAGAAAGGGAATCTGTTTTTTTAGGGACAAGATGACTTACAGTGACATTAAGCTGCATCAGCAGAAGTTAATATTAATACCACGACTTTTTATTAATTATTATTTCTAAAACTAGTGAACGATAGGGCTAGGGTATATAGAGATTTTATAGAAGCTATTCCATTATGATTTTTAAAAACATATTATGGAAACATTTTTCAGGAATAGTTGAAGAAGACTTGATTGTGCCTTGAGGCAGAATGATAAAATAGACATTGAATTTTGTTTTTTCTATAGTTCTTGTTTGCTTGTTTGGATAGTATTATTCATTGCAAGCAGTGTGGGTGTAGTTGTCTTTGGGGAGAACTTTACTAGTTTGGTATCCAACTTAAATATGCTAGTGTATTTTTGCTTGTGTGGAACCTCAGTCCTGACATCAGCATGGTAATAATTGCTGATATGTATTTCATCCTATTTGTCATTTTAGAGTAATGTTTCTGTCCCTTCAGAGTTTGGATGATAACCTTAGCCTATCCTAACAACTTTCACTTCAAAATAGTATGATACTTTTATCTAATCCTGGAATTATACTTAAGATAATATGGTTCTCTTTTAACCAATCTTCTGTACTTTAAAAATGACAAGTTGCTTAAATATACTGCTATTCCAAAGTGCTAACTTCCCTTTTAAAAATCAGCAATTCAAGTTAGTCTTACCATCCTGCAGCCTAAAGTTTTATGCTTCCTTTGAATTAAATGCATATGTTTCTTTTCTCAATCAATTTTTAAATTTGCATATTTTTTTTATATAATCATAGAATACCAGGTTGAAAGGGGACCTCAAGAATCATCTGTTCCAACGTCTCTTGGCAAAATCACAGTCTAGACAAGATGTCCTAACACCCTGTTCAGATGAATTTCAAGTGTCCACCGTAGGGAAGCTCACTGGTTCTCTTGGGAGATTATTGCAATAATTTTTGCTGTGAAATTTTTTCCTCTTGTGTCTAATGAGATTGTCTCCAGGAATAACGTGTACCCATTACCCCTCATATTTTCCATGTGACTCCTTGTAAGAAGGGGAATCTCCATCTTCTTTGTAGCCACCCTTTAAATATTGGAACCTGATCAAGTCTCCCCTAAGCCTTTATTCATGGCTGAACAAATGACTTCCCAGTCCTTTGGTTATCTATATGGCCCTTCTGTGGACCTCTTCAGCCCACCTATACCTTTTTTGACCAAAACTAAACACAAACTGTGTTTTCTGTACCTGTTGTTTTACATATATTATTTTAATTGTATTTTAACTTGCTGTGTAGTAACATAAGTCTCTCTGGAGAGGGAGATGAAATGAAAGAAAATTCCTTATTTGCACAACCTTTTTTTTTTTACTGTAGGGAATATAGTGTGAGTGTATTCTACATTCCAACTGACACAGTTGAGACATCAAGTTTCTACATGAATTAAATAAAAAATCACATTAATTTTTTTTTCTGGATAATCGTTACTAAAAAACTGCAGCTGTTGCAGAAGATCTAAAACAGAATTAGCTCTCTGTGGGAATTACATATACACGTGCCTTACAAAATTTACTGTTTTTATCTCAGAAGAGTGCACAGTATGGGAAGATTTAGTTATTAGGAAATACCGACTCCCTGAAAATCCAGCTTCCTGGATGTTTGAAATTGTTTTCCCTACACTTCATATTGATTCCTAGGAGAAGGAGATTAAGCTGAAGATGACCCACCTGAGAAGTTCCCTTCTGGCTAAGGCATTAAATCCTGAAGAGAAGGTTGATTGGAAAACAAGGAGAAAGAAAGTTTTGTGTAATGAAGAATATAATGGAAGTTATGAAACATTGGTACAACCTTGTTTCAGAGTTCATTTCTTAGGAGGAAAAATTCCTTCTCATTCCTCTGCTTACAAAAATTGTTTAAATTCTGCTAAATTATACTTCCTTAAAATCACAGCAGTTATGTTAACTTCATAGAAAATTTGGTCTCTGTTAGGCTTCTGTATATCAGTGTGACTTTGCAAAGCAATGAAGCGTGAGAGCACTATAGGAATGAGAGTTGTCTTAATAGCTAAATCGAACTTTATTATGTGTGGATCCCAACTATGAACATTATTAGCTTACAGAAAAAGAAAAATACCTATATGGATTTAGATTGACAGAGCCAGACTTTTCCTTGATGCTATTCCAGTTTATATTATCAGAGGAAACCGATTTTGAGATTCAGAAGCATACTGTTTTCTTGCAGTTTCAGCATGTTTAAGTGGCTGAAGTACTATGTTTTACAATATTTTATGTCAAATTTTCACCCTCTAGGATGTTCATGATACATAATACGTCTTTATATTCTACTAGGCACTAGGTCCTGATAACAGTTATTGACAAAAGAGAAGAGTGATACAAAATGGTCCATGCTAATGGACAAAAATGGCCATAAATCAATCCCCCAAAACAATATAAAAAATAAAATTATATTTAATAAGTCGTCTGCATGGATCCTGAAAGTGTAACTGAATTCATAAAGTGCCTTGATTGAGAATAAACGCCTCATTAATCTTAAATGCTTCAGCTAGAAAAAGTTAGTGAAGTCAGGAAGAGTAATGACTGGCATTACAGAGAATGCAACATACTGTACAATGAACAAAGATGTGGTCACCCAATAGCTATAATACAGAAACATGGAGTACCTTTGTTATTTAGACAACAAAGGTTTTGGGACAGGAAAGAAATAGAAAGAAGAGCAAGTCAGGAAACAGGTAAATACACTTCAGTGGCTTGCTTCATGGTCAAGTAGATTGTGATCATAAGGCTACTAAGGAGGCTGCATGACTTTTCACAAGTGATTCTTGTGTTGTTCTCCACAGCACTGCAGAAACTGTTAAGTACCCAATCTGGTTAGCTGGCACTGATTTTGAGAACAGATCCTATGTTGAAATAGCTTAGCAGAATTTCTTTTTCTATAGATGAGCTTTTTCATGCTTTGTATATTACTTATCAATAATCAGTCTTTGGGTTTATTGGCATTTATGCTTAGAGTAGCTCTTTATGTAATTTGAAGGATTTTTAGTTTCTTTTTCCCAAAGGCATCAGAAAAGTGGTGTGTAAGAGCTTTTCCACATTCCTGCTCACAAACTGCCCTATTCCACTGTACTGAAAATAATTATTTTGAATGTTCTTTTTTGTAGTGGTGCCCTTCTTGCTGATACGGTGTCATAATTTCCATTATAAGCTGCTGTTTTCAGAGCCTGTTATCTGCCAAAATTAACTCAATACATGTGAGTTGGTGATACAGTGTCTTAATTTTCAGATTTTTCTACCAAGCTTTAAATGCATTTGTATATTGTTAATAAAAGAAACTATTAGAAGAATCTGGCTATAATAGAAAAATTAAAACCCTAAATATTTCTGTGGGGTTTTTTTTTCAGAAAAATAAGACCTGATGATTATTTTTAAAAATACTTATTTTTTATTTTTTTAAAATCTCGATTTTTGCAAACCTTCTCTGCAAATAAGTTGACTTATTGGGAGAATTTTAATGCTGATGATAACCATGTATGGGCTCAGATCTGGGGAGCATTGTATTTCCTTCTGATTTTGATATTATACTAGTAACAGGATATTTATTGCTTGCAAAACTCAGCCTTTGAAACAACATATTTTAACAGGTTTGTAAGTATAAGGTTTCTCTGATGCTGTCACAGAAGCCAAACTGAAGACCATTAAACTCAGAAAATATGTTTTTAATGTAAGTGCCATAAGGCTCAAACCCAAAGTTCATTTTGACCTTTCATTGCCTTCATTGGAGTTTGCCAGATCAACCTTCGCCACTGATACCCATGTCAAAAGGCTTGACAGCTTTGGTTGCCTCCAGCTATGTGGGTATTCTCATATTACAGGGAAGAGATTCCCTGCAGGGTGAATTATGATTTCAGTCAGATGTAGTTTAAATCTGGTCCTGCTTGGAGATGGAATTGGTCCAGAGAACCTCCCTCAAACTCATCCAGTCTTAATTTACCTCAAACACCATATCTGATCTCTAGAGGTAATGCTGCAAAGTCACTGAGAGGAAAAACATGCTATAAAAAAACCCAGTAGCAGGATATCTTGACCTGGCTATCTTGTATTATGCTTCTTTCTTAAAGGTACAGTTTTTCTTCTGCAGGTGCTCAGGTTAAAATCTAATATTTGCTACCTACAATAATGGGAATAAGCCTACATATTTTTTGTCATATATAAATATATATTAGATATACCATCATTCCTCTTTTGTTTACTAAGCATTTAGTCTTAGTGTTCAAAGAATCACGGAAGTGTTGTAAGGGACCTTATGGATAATTTAGTCCAAAACCCTATCATGGACATGGTCTTTCACTAGACCAGGTTGCTCAGGGCCACATCCAATCTTGAGTATTTCCAGGAATGTCTGGAATTTCCAGGAATATCTACGACTTCTCTGAGCAACCAACGTGTTCCAGTGTCCCACCACCCTCATTATGAAGAATTTCTTTCTTACATAGCCTAGACCTACCCTCTTTCAGTTTGAAGCCTTGTCTTCTCATCCTTCTTGTAGCCCCCTTTAGGTAATTGAAGGTGCTATATGGTCTCCCTGAAGCTTTCTCTTCTCCAGGCTGAGCAACCCCAACTCTCTCAGCCTGTCTCCACAGGAGAGGTCCTCCAGCCTCCTGATCTTTTTATTGGTGTTCTGTGGACCCACTTCAGGAGGTCTTTTGTTGTGGTCCCAGAGCTGGATGCAGAACTCCAGGTGGAATGTCTTTGAGGGCCAGGATCACCTCCATTGACCTAATTACCACACTATTTGTGATGCAAGCCAAGATGTGGCTGGCTTTCTAGGTTGTGAGCCTGCTCACAATGAGCTTCCTGTCAACCAGCAGCCCCAGCTCTTTCTCACCAGGGCTGGCCTTGATCGATTCTCCACCCAGCCTGTATTTGTTCTTGGAATTGCCCCAGGTGTTTTCCTCTGTGCAGAAGTGATTGTTGCAGTCTCTCTATATTTTGCAGGAAGATTGATCAGTTTTGTATTTTCAATGGCTTATTTATTAATGTTTTGGGAAAGGTAATCTCATTCCTTTTGACTCCTCTTCAAAGGAGAAAGTGTCATCTTTCTTGTTCAATTGTATGGGAACAGTTGCTCTTTCTACTATAAGGATTTTCTAGATCTGAGTGACTAAAAACCACTATGACAGAAAATACTTCAACTTCAGGAATCTAATGGTCTCCATTTTATACTTTATGGATGTGTTTTACTTCATGTATGCGCATTATAGGGAGAAAGGACACATAGTACCCCTCCTGTCAAGTTGTGAGAGTTTTTTTACTCCAGTTACCCAAACGAGTATTTTGATTCTCATTTCAGTCTCAGCATCAGTTTTCATTCCTTCTCTGGCTGTGGAATTGTCTCCATATTCCCATTTTCCATCTCAACCCCCCTTTCCTGTCATTTTGAAGTCTTCTTATCCTAGCCAGCTCTCTCCTGCTCTTTGTGGTGTTGGACATCACTATTAATAATGCTATGGACAGTGTAGTGAAACACTGCACTGTTACAGTACTACACTTCTCTTTATACTGTTGCTTTACATTGGTATGAGAGCTGCAACTGCAAGGAAATTTTTGGCTATCCCTAAGTCAAGGGCAGGGCAGACTGAATGTTTGCAGGATTAGATTACTAAAATGTGGAAATTAAATAGCTGATAATTTGTAAACTTTAAATTCCCAAAGGTGCATGTCTTGAACAGACTTGGATGCACCTGAAAGAGTAAAATGTTCATCCATAAAAAAAAGTGTGGCCATCTTCTATTTTCAAGAACATACTTTTAAGCTTGCAGCCCAAGATCTTTCTACATGTTAAATAGAAATTAGCCTGTGGTTGGTATCTCATGGAATTACTCAGCCTCCATAATCAGTGTGAACTTTAATCACTTAAAATAAAAATGAAGGTTGTGACTTCTACTGGTAGAATCTAGCAGCTCTGTTAAGAATGGTGCTTCTTGTCAGGAAACTGAATCTGAATCTTCTACTAGATGAACATAAATTTTTCTGCAGTTTATTATTTTTTGCAAATATTTTGTCACTAAAAAAAAGAAGTTTGTCTCTGAAGGTAATAGCTCAAAGTGGATACAGTAGTAGACTTTGAATTGAAATTCAGTAATTTCAAAAGCTATTTTCCAAGCGAAAATCATTCCCTTGGTGTAGAAAGATTAGCATATTCATTAGTGGACCATTGCTGAAAACAACATTTTCAGGAGAAACACCAACCCATTTCTCTTTCCACAAGGATAAATATAGACACAATTATGAATAAGCTGGGAAAAGGAGATAGCTAAAATGCAGCAATGCCATATCCAAATGCACATCTGTGTTAATACTACTGGGAGTGTGACCTTGGGCTTTACAATGCAGTGGAGAGAAGAGGTTGAAGACTAAGGATATCTATTTTCAGTTCAAAGGTTTCTATCTATAAAGCTAACCAGAATGGCTTGAAGAAAACAAAATAGGTTTAACAGCCAAAGCCCTACAATTTTTATCTATTTGACTTAGCTGTAGCAGAGTTGAACATTAGATGACTGTTTTGATTAGTTGTTTTTAGAGGAGACTAGTAAATTGGCATTATTGTGACACATCTTTGGAGCTGTTGACTCTTGAAACTATTTTGACCTCTTATTAGAAATATTTCAGGGGAAAAAAACCAAACCCGAAACCTTTCCTAACCACTTTTCCTAGGTTTTTAGATGCTAGGTTGAAGTCAGTTGACTTGAGCTGATGAAAAAAGGGTGGAAATACATTATTTAGTGAATAGGTAGTGTCATACTTGATGCTTAAGACGTTATCAAGGGGTAGTGACTTTAAATTGTTGGAGGGTTTAAATTAGGTGTAAGGAAGAAGTTCTTGAGGCTTACCAGAAAAGTGGTGGATGCCCCATCGCTGTAAGTGTGCAAAGCCGGGTTGGATGGGGCTCTGAGTGAGCAACCTGGCCTAGGAAGGTGTCCAGGCCCATTGCAGTGGAGTTGGACTAGATGATCTGTTCTTTCCAATTTACCACACCACAACAGCTTATTAAGTGAGTGATAATATATTAGTAAAGTTGCTTTTTTTTTTTTTTTTTTTTTTTTTTTTTGATCATGAATTGGGAAAATTATATATATATGATATGCAATATATATTTCAATGTGTGCTGCGTGCCAAGGATTTGTATTTTCCTTAATATCGAGGTAGTGTTTCTGCACATGAAGGTTTAAAACTGCAGGTTATGTAGAGCAGTAAGATGTGCCTTAAAATTAAACTGAAGTTTATTCTAGTCTGTTATTATCTCTTTCACAGCAAGAAATTAATACCCGATGAAGAATATGTGTCTTGAGCAGGCATTTCTAATGCTTTCCCAGTCTCCTATGATGTGGAAATAAAAAATTGTCTTAGCCAAAGGCAGTATCTTTCTATTTCCTTAGTAAAAAGTAACCTTTGTTGGATTTCTTTTTCATGAACTTAGGCAGATTCTTTCTCAACTACTGTAAAATTTTAGCACCCACATCTGGCAAACAGACACATACTGTGTGAAGAATCTTTCTGGGTTTTTTTTTGTTTTTGTTTGTTTCTTTGTTTTGAATCTGCTACTAGTTTCCTTCAACAGCAACTACCTTCTTATTGAAGTACCTAGTCAAGCCCTTTACCAAGTCTCATTTTTTCAGTTGCATCTGTCAAACATTTAGTCTTTTTACAGTCTTTTTACTGACTTGACCAGCCACAGCCTTCTGGTTATCCCTTTTGCAGAAACTGTTGCAGGAGATGTTAGCTGAAGACAAGCTGCTTTTGTCTTATTTTTTTATGGGGCCTGTGAAGTAAGGGAAGTCAGAAATGAACAAGATCTTAATAAATTACTGAGATAAAACTCAGTAACTTACCTTGGAAAACAAGAGATAATTAGAGAAAATTACAAGATACTGAAGCTAGAATACAGACAAAGAATTATGGAGCAGTGATGTCAGCTGCTGCTGTAGAAAATATCCTGGAGATTATTGTCCATGTGCTGCACAAGTCATGGCTGTGTAAGCACATATCCCCAGATACGGGATAAAAATGAAACATATTTTGCCTGACATCACTGAAGATCTCTTCTCATTGCATTTCAGAAGGGAAAACGTTGCCACAGATGAAGTCAGTTAGGTGGAAAAATTGTAGTTGTTTAACTGACTAAAGGTCTATAGATGGAAAAAGTCAAAAAAGGAAAGGGACAAATGGGGCTTTTCATGTTTATCAAGCATAAAGTAAAAAGGAAAAGGTTTAAGCAGGGAATCTGCTTGCTAGTTTAAATTAAAAGCTCCCTAATGGCATAGATGCCAAAGAGCTGGAAGAGATTATTAGATTGCTTGTAGAAACTACATTTTAAGAGGAAATTTTTGAAAATGTGTCAAGCACAATTCATTAAGAGTAATATATGTTTTATTTTACCCTGTCTTTCACATAAGCTTGAATTTCTTTTTCATTTAACTGGATAAATGTAATTATCTGGAGATGCTATTGTAATTTGCAGGGCCTTAGCAAAGATGAAATAGCAGTTTAACAAGAAAAGGGATTGTGTAGTGCATGGTCATAGTTTTCAATAAAAATAACTGTTAGATGACTTAATATATATTCCTCTGCTATGTCTTGGCAGAATTCTACTGCCTTGCTGTGTCAGACAGCTTCCTGTCTCCTATGGAGACAGCTATTGCTGATGAAGTAGGTACGGGAATATGGAAGTGTGAGAACTGCTTTTTGTAAGGGTTGCTGTGAATATGACTGAATTTTGTCAGACACTAAAAAATTACTCAAAGATAAGCAAATTTTAAAATATGAGTGTAAACAGGCTTGGGTTTTGTGTAATATTTATCCATGCAACAAAAATTAATATGCAGCTTTGCCTGAGTAGTGACATACTCTTCCAAAAAAGGTGATCCATCTTTTGGATGTATATACCAAAGGAAGCATGGTTAATTCACACTGACTTGGGGGTTTTCCATCAATTTCTTGAAGTGATCCAAGCAGAGAAGTGGGATTAGGAGTGCTGGTTGCAAAAATGTTTCCTTGAAAGCAAGGGGAAACATTTAGTCCAGAAAGAGTGAATATGATATGTATTGCTATGAAAAAAAAATCTCCATCATTTCCACAAGAAAACTGAAAGATTAAGGAATGCTACTGTATAAAACTTGTGAATTTTATAGAAATATCTTACTTTATACAGGTACTGGCAGAGAGAAAGCCTTCTTGTATTTCTAGAATGTTACGGAGATTTTTTAAGGAGATGAGCAATTTTAAATGGTCTAAGATTTAATTTAGATAAGTATAAAATAATATGCTTATGAAATTATTATTTAATGCAATACAAATGACAGAATTACTTGTTTAAGGGATTTGCAAAGTAATAATGAATTAGAGATTGGCTACCTTCTGAGGTGATGCTTTATAAAGAAATACATTCTTTTCCCGATTTTTACATAATAGGCTGACAGCAGGTAGACAGGGATGCACAGATATGCTCTTTCTCTTTGAGAATACAGAACCACAGAATCATAGAAGAGTTTGTGTTGGAAGGGACCTTTAAAGGTTATTTAGTCCAAATTTCCTGCCATGAGCAGGGACACTCTCTATTAGACCAGTTTGCTCAGAGCCCTGTATGACCTGACCTTGAATGTTTCCATGGATGGAGCATCCACTGCCTCTCTGGGCAGTCTGGTCCAGTGTTCCACTGCCGTTACCATCAAAAACTTTTCCTTATGTCTCATCTATATTTGAAACCATTTCTCCTTCTAAAATGTTTTTCCCCATCTTTTTTATAAACCCTCTTTAAGTATTGAAAGGCCACAATGAGGTTTTCCCAAAGCCTTCTCTACTTTTCTCCAGGCTGAACAGCTCTCTCAGCCTGTCTTCATAGGAGAGGTGCTTTTGGAGCACTGGACTACCTCGGCAGGTCTATGTCCTTCATGGATAATAACATTGATAATAATTTCTAGTTCATATGTTATTTCACTGCCACCCATGGCATGTATACATTTGTTAGGAATATTAGTCTTCGTAAATGTCAGGTCCTCGGAGTTCTCATTAATTGTAGTATATTGAGACAAGCTAATAGCCATGTCGCCTGTATATAGGAAAATGTATTGCAATGCAGGCATAATAAACAAAATCGTTTTAATGGGCTTTAAACCTGTGTTCCTACCCACACAGTTTTGTTATGAGCACTGGTGAAATTGACTAGTTCTTAAGGATTTAATTGCTTATAACCTGTGTCCAGCAGACAGTGAACAAGTACCCACCAACACTTTCTGCTCACCAAAGATACATATGGGTGTTTTTCTAGAGGACATAATATTTGTTCCTATAGGTCCTGCATAAGGGTAATCTTTTTATAGCTTCTGATTGAGGGTATTTAGAGCCACCTTCTTTTTTGCTTGAGCTGCTCTCCTCCATTAAAATTTCCCTCTTTTTTATCTGTTTTTTTCCCTATTTTTAACCTAATGTCAAAGCTCTGTAGTTAGCAGGTAAAGATATTACTTCTGTCTCTTCCTGTGCTGTTTCAGCTTAATTTGTTTGTAAAATTTATTTGTGAAATTTTTTTAGGGCCTTGGATTCTCAGTCTCGTCACATTAGTAAGTTACACAGCAGATGACCTAATGTAAGTTTTCTGTAAAAGTGAAAAAATATTGAAAAATATCCATTAAAGGTAGAAAAATGTCATCATATTTCATGTAACAAATTTTTGAGTAAAGTGACCTAAGAATGTTAAAGCTCTTAAAATAGGAGCAAATGTACTCTTTGTTTTGCAAAGCAGAGTTGAAGTATTTTTGTGGCCAATGTTAGGAAGGTGCTCAGATTAAAAAGAATTTATGAAGAACCCTCTGAACTTTCACATTTGAAAGCAGAGAATGAAGGTTTTTCCCTGCAAAGGTTTTGTGATTAGTTAGACTTATGCTCTTTTCCCCAGTCTGCAGATGTTATTCTATGTCTAAATTGTAAAAGTTCATGCTCTGCAGAACTGCTGTCTTGGCTTAAGACAGTTTAAAGAGCTGGACACTCTAAAATGAGTTACCTCCTCTTAGTTTCAGCCAATCTCTTTCCACCCATAAGGAACGAATGTGAGTAAACATAAGTGAAAAAATAACAGTCTACTAACAAGCAAAACAGCAACAAGCAAAGAAACCCCAAAAACCAGTAAATAATCACTAGATACAAAATCACGAATTCTCACGAAGCCCTGGGAAACAAAGAGACCCAGAGTGGTGGAAATAGCATTTACAAGATGGTGCCCTCCAGGGTGCCTGTGTGGCTTGAAAGACACAGGGAGAATGGCATGAACTCTCTACCCCATGATAGTTCAGTCAACCACACCATCTGGGAGACAAAGGGAAAGAAAGGTGGTGGACAGAGAGAGCCTTCCTGGGAAAGCAGGAGCTTTTGGAGCTGCTCTGGTGGCAGATAAGTACCCATGCATGTGGCATCAGCACCACCACCTGCTGCCTCCTCCTGATGCCTGCTGGTCTCTGCTGGAGTTGGTGCTGATGTCCACCACACTGCACAAGTGTTCAGGGAGGGAGAGGAACTGGTCTGTCAGATGTGGAGTGACCTGGTTCCTGGAAGGGGTGCAGGGATGACTCTGAAACAGGTTTTTATTGCAATATGCTGTTTTTCCAAGTGGCTACTATTGCAAGCCCAGAAAAAAAACCAACTTTACTGAAAGTGGTATAGTTTTGAGCCTTTGAGTTCCCTGATTTAATAGTCAACGTTTACTTTTAGAAAGGGAAGTGTGATCTGGAACATATTAGGTCCCATCCTAAGGTTGTGGATAGAATAATGAACCTCAATTCTATTCTTTGAAACTCTGCAATAATATTCAGTAGATAAAAGAGTGCTCCATAAGAGAATGTTCTGTTCTTCATGGTCTTGGTTGGTAAAGGAAAACTTTTGTGCTTGAATAGCAAAGAATGTCCAATTGTCACAAGAAAGCAGTTTTCTATGATTAGGAAAGATGTTTTTCATAGGAAATGTAATATATCATTCAAATAAATTTCTTGCAGACATTTGTGGTCTTCATAATTTTTAAGATAAGATCAGACTGGAATGTAACAGAAAGTTCTTTGGTGTTTTACTTTGTTTATGTTTTTGTTTGATTTGCTTGTTTGTTGTCCTGCAAGGGCAACTTAAATGCAGGGATTCAAAAGACATGGTCTCATATAGGTATACTGTCACAGAATATCTTGACTCTATTTTGTACATTTGTTCTTTTAGAAAAACAGGCGTGAAGAGGAATAGCTATGGTCAAAACCCTTTTTCATCAGCTCCTTTCAAGGGATAAGAGATAAAAAAGAGAAATAAAGGGAAAGAATAGATTCAGAAATTGAGGAGACTGAAGAGGAGAAGTGAGGGGTTGGAAAGACAAAAACAATGTATCTGTTCAAAAGCTCAGTTTTAAGTAGAGGTAGGAAAAGCTGTGTTTTTTTTAGCAAGTTATCTGGGGACTGCTGAACACCTTGCCGAGTGCCCTGAAAGAGATGGAGTTGTACTGAAGATCAAAGCAGTGAAGCTATACTGCATGGAAAAGAAAAAGAAAAAAAAAAATTTAAGCTAGATCAATACCTTATGGGTCAGTTTCTCCTTAACTTTTGTTAAAATCATTATGTGCCATAGTGCTTGGTTTTACCTTTGTAAAATGTGTGGCAGTGTCCAGCCTTTCTACAGCAATACTGATTGAAAATGTTGGGGATTTTTTTTTTTGGGGTGTTGATTTTGTTTGGGGTTTTTTATTATATTTCAGAGTGATTCTATCACTTTATCTTTTTTCTTTTGGTTGTATGAGTTGTTTCTCTTTTTTTACTGTATCCTCTTCTTCCTCTGGACGGAAATGATATGCTTGTAAATGGCAGTTTATAACCCAGTAATTAATTGCTTTAGCAGTTTGCTTTATCCTCAAGATCAGATGAATAGAACTGATTTGTAAACCATCATTAAAACTCACTTCTTCTACTCTATTTTTATTTTTAGGAATGTTGTCTCTGCAATTTGAGAGGTGGTGCATTAAAGCAGACTACTGACAAAAAGTAAGTAATATGTTCTTCAGGACTGTATGTGCTTATTTTATTTCCAGTCCATTCCCACATGCAAAGCATTTGCAACCTGAATTATTTGACAGTGTTCCTTTAAGCTGAATCTTACTTTATTGAAATGTGGCACTGGCATTTTATTAAATAGTTAGACAGTAAAATGTACATTTGTTTTAGTATTTGCAAATGCTTGCTTGTTCCAGATTTTAATCTGCTGGCCTTTTTGCAAAGAAAGTAAATGAGAGAGCTCATTTAACATTGTTTGCATGTCTTATCAAACAGCAAAATGTATTTTCTTCTTTGCTCCTGAAAATTACAATACAATCCTTTTGAACTTCTAAACCCAGTATTTTCAATGAATTAATTTTAATCATGTCGAAATAATTTTAAATTCTGAAGGGTTGTTTTTTTCAAGCAGGTTTTTTGAAAAAGTTTTTTTTTTCATTTTTGTCATACACTGTCAAAAATAGTTTTGTTGCTGACATCATGCTATTACTCTATCTGGCTGATAGAAACTATAGCAAGTAACCCTATCAGCTAAAGTGGAAAATGTTGCAGCTAAATGTTTTTTCAAGCCCAATAGTAGAATAGTCTTCATGCATTTTGGATAATTTCGTAATTAATTAGCTCATCTTAGTAGCTTAGCAATATCGTGTGGACGTCTTTCTTTCGTACTTTGGAATGCAGTGGTAAGACATAATCTAGGTATGACATTCTTTTTCACTTACCAGGAAAGGAAGTGGAAAGAATTTGTTTATCAGTGGTTTGCAATTGATTTCATTACTCTTGTCCAGTTAGGAGAAAGATTTTTGTTTAACTCAGGCCATATCTTACCTTCAGAAAACATTATTATTGTAGCTATTTTAATGGAGATTTTTGCCAGTGCATTAAAATTCTCAGCTGATTTTTAGTTCTGCTTTAAATTCCCTTAAATTTATTACTTGGTTTAATGCTAAATACAAAGAGAATGACGAAAATATTATCTGAATAGAATTTGTTATGCCCTTTTGATATTTGCTGCTGGTAGCTTCTGTGTTGCATCTTTGTATATCAGTTTAACTTTTTTTGAAGTATCTCATAAGATACATTATGAGGAAAATGCACAGAGGTTTACATAAAATCACTTTTCTTGTATAATTGTTTGTAAGGTTTTTGGGTTTACATTTTATCACTCTGTAGGTTATTTTTTTGGATTTATGAAATGGGATTTCTGTAAAACCAGTTGAACTCTTTTTTTTGTGTTTCTGTAACACCTTAGAGTTGTTACACATTGTGGAATTTTTAATCTGTCTTTCAGCGTTAGCTATCATTTTGAAATTCTGAGTTTTCAGAAAAGTATGTTACAATTTAACCTTTTTTCCTCCAACAGCTGTAAAATCTAGCATATGCATTCTCCTTTGCTCCTTTACTCTCTACATAATAATTAGAAATACAGGAAGAGCATGTCATACTTTTAAAAGCTAATGGATCAGACTGGTATGTGGGCATGCAGTAAGCCATTTGCTGTATGGGAAGGCTGAGATTCCTTCTTTTCAGCAGAACACAGGAATTGTTTTTACTCTGTTAGGCTGAGAGATGTCAGAGGATAAATGTTTAGTTGAAGATTGATTGAAGAGGCATTTTCTTTATAGCATTTCTGTCTCATAAAGCTTAGATGGTAATGTGGTTTAGCAGGTGGACAGGTCACAATGAGAAGGCTATTATAAAAAATGTTTTAAAAAGTCTCAACTTTATGTAAGTTAAAACATGAAGAAACTGTTACTATAATTAAAGGATGGATCTGCAAGCTTTATCTGTTTTTATTTGGGCTGAACTGTATAACTTGCTAATTGATATGTCGTCTTTATGTACAGGTCTTATTTCACACTTCGACCAGTACAACTTCAAAATACCATGACATGAGTTTGTTTGGTCCCTGTGTATCATATTATATTTTTGCAGATGTTTTTGTCAAAGATGACTTAGTAAAATATTGCTGCTCTAGTGCAGGAAAGAGAAATTATTTTTGTTTTCTGCATTACCCTCCATCTCCTTCAGCTTCAGCCCACGTTCCTGTTAATCTGCTAAGATGCTTGTGTAATGTGTGTTTCTTCAAAATGTAATAGAAGTGGAGTGAGGCAAGCACTCAGAGCGTAGAGAAGTAGAGTAAATGAAGTAATGAAACAGACATACAGTAAATGACAGGGAATAAGGCAAATATGAGTAAAAAAATTGAAACGTTTTCCTTTATTCAGATTTACTTTTTGTCTACCCCAGAAAGATTTTAGAAGTAGCCTCAGAAGGCTGCTCTTTGATAATGAAAGTGTTGTTAGCGTCTCTTGTGCTTCATGAAATACACAGTTTCAGTATTAATTTCAGGCTTTTTAAAGTGTCTTTTAGCTTTTCTTATTTTGAGATTCATGTATTGTGAGGATTTGGAGTGCTTTCTGATGCATATAGGAAGCATGTAGTATCACCTGACAAACCTCCTGACGTTCCATTGAAGTCTTGAATGTAACACTGGTCCTAGGCATTTGCAGGTGCTTTCGCTACCAAAGGTGATCCAGTTCATGGTGGGCATTGCAGTGGTGGCTTGATCACTTTGCTGTTTGGATGCTGTTGTGTCTACAGACAGAAGGCCTTGATAACATTGGCATTTCATTTTGCATTTTGATAGATACATGATTGATTGTAATTATGTTTGTTATGTAAGAATAGTTTCTCAGGTCTGAATAATATTAATAATGGCTAATAAATGCTGTAGATGATAAATTACACATGAACCAAATAGTGTGGTGCTTATGTATATGCCTGAATAGCATGCCTACAAGAACTTCTTACTTAAATAAAAAGTAAAATGTGCTTTAAAATTGTTGCAATAAAATCTCAGTCCGAAAATTTATTGACACAAAATGCTAGTGTTGCAAGGTTTGTTAAAATGTGTAAATGAAGCTAAGGAAGGCCTAATAAGGAAGTAACCACAGATGGGTATGTTTAAGAAAGCCAAACGAAACCAAAAGCAAAAGCCAAATACATAGCAAGCAACAACTTCAGCACTTGTATTTCTGTGAGTTTTTTTGGTGGTATTTTTGACTTGCCACTTTTCACAGGTGGGCACATGTAATATGTGCAATTGCCATCCCAGAAGTCAGATTTGGTAATGTCACAGAGCGTACTCCGATAGACACTAGCAGAATACCCTTGCAAAGATTAAAATTGGTGAGTAGTATATTAATATGTGCTCCATAAATGCATTGCTATTAAGGTGTTCCAGTATTTGAATGTATTAAAAATCTGAACTGTGATGGTTATTGCCAGGTAAAGAGCAGTAAGTTTTGTTTAAGGTAAGAAATAAATAACAAGGGTTTTACTCAGATGGACCTTTTGAAACACAGTGACAGTTCATTAACAGTGGTAACAGTCTTTGGTATTCTATTAAATGTAGTTCAAACCTGTTCTTTCCTAAGAGAAGAGTAACAAACTTACCAATATCAACTGTGAAAGTTTCATTTTTGGGGTTGTATTGTTGATGAAACCTAAAAAGGCAGGGAATAAAACGCAGTACATATTTGTGAGGTCTTTTTATTATTGATTTTTACCTCAACTATTTATGAATGTGAAAGGATGTGTGATCTGTTTGTTGCATGGTATCTCTGCCATCAGAGTATTGCAAAATATGTATACACTAAACCACACATTAAACAGTCTTGTTCAGGAACACTGATGTACTCTAGAAAAGGATATGCACAAGTGTAAAATGTGTTTTTTGTGGTTTATACAATAATTACTTAATTTGTCAGTGTGTGCATGACTGTGATGTTGTCAGATAGAAAGTGATTAGTGGTCCGTTCAAGGTCTTAGAGGAAATGTAAGTTTTCTAGATCACCCCACACTGTTTCCAGTGTGGTTCTTGGTGTACCTTACCTTCTACTCACTTATTTTGAACTATTAATATTTTCGCTCTTTACTTTAATTCCCTTTTTTTCCATTAATTATTTTTTTGTTTTTGTAGCTGTATGTTTATATATGGAAATGCAGCTTGGAGTGCTTTAAAATTGACAGCCTGTCCTTTAAGTGGTAATCTGTTTTGAATTTTTGTTCAGAATTTAAAAAAAAATTGGTTTTCATGCGTCCTTTAAAAACAATTTAAAATACATATGTAAAGAATGTATATATATAACATAAAAATATAAGGCGACTTGAAAATTGCTAATTCAAGATTTGAAAACACAGTAATCTTGGAAACATTATTGGAAACAACCTCCAAGGTCATCAAGTCCAACCTTTGACTGAATAACATAAAGCCCACTGGGCACACCTTGTCTCAATCTGCCATATCTGAACCTTTTCCAGGAATGGTGACATCACCCAGCTTCCCTGCGGAGGCTGTTCCAAAGCTTAACCACCCTTCCAGTAAAGAAATTTCTCCTGCTATTGAACCTAACTTCCTCTGGGACAGTTTGAGGACATTATGTCTTGTCCTACTGCTTTTTACTTGGCAGAAGAGGCTACCAAACCCTCATTTCAGGCGGTTGTAGAGGGTAATAAGGTTCCTCTTGAGCCTTCTTTTCCCAGCTCCCTCAGCCACTTCTCACAGGACTTGTACTCCAGGCCCTTCCCTAGATTTGCTGCACTTCTCTGGCCATATCTGAACACCTCAATATCCTTCTTGGATCACAGGTTTAAAAGTGCAGTCTCACTAGTGCCAAGTACAGGGGACAATCCCTGCCCTGCTCCAGCTGGCCACACTATTGCTGGTACAGGCCAGGATGCCATTGGCCTTCTTGGACACCTGGTCAGGTCATGGGCAGGAGCCAGCACTGGCCTTGTTGGACCCCACACCACTGGCCTTGGCCCATGGATCCAGCCTGTCCAGATCCTTCTGCAGAACCTTCCTGCCCTCTGGCAGATCAACCCTCCCACACAGCTTGGTGTCATGTCACCTGCAAACAGACTGAGGGTGCTCTTGATCCGCTTGGCCAGGTCATAAAGATATTAAAGATAAGTGGCCCTGATTCTTGGGGAACAGCACTTGTGGCTGGCCACCAACTGGATTTAAATTAATTAATTAATTAATAATCAGATGTTGAAATGTATTCTGTGGACTGTCCATGAATTAAACACTGTAAGACTAACAGGAACCTTTTGGAAAAGGCTTGAATTAATTTGGAGCCAGTGGAGCCAGCCAGTTTCTGAAATTATGTGACTTACAAACCTAGTTTTTTTCTGCTGAATATGAAGAAATTATGTTAATCACTTATGAACAGTTGAGAAATTTTTATATGTTCTTATAATTTTCCTTCAGTGGATAGAATATTGCTTTTAGTCCTTAGTGATTTTTTAGTTCTTGATGCCTTCTTCAACATAAAATGACTTTAAACCACTTGTATTGTGTACAGCTGTATATAAACCTATGGTGTCCTGCAAATCTATAACCGTTTAGAAATAGACTGCTTGCATTTCTTAACACTGTTTTTTAAAGAAAAGTTTGTATATTTGTGTGGAATGAGTGTTGTGAAGAAGGAACTCGGCTGAATACAGTTTCTACTGTAAGAGAGGCTTTATAACAGCTGTAAATGTAGTAGTGCTGCAGGTAGTAGACCACCTTTCTGTGAGGGAAGGAAGCACTAGAATCCTGGTTGGCTCATTATGCCTTATTATTCCAGGATTTAATTTCTGACATTAAATTTATAATTAAATAACTAGATTTGTATTAGTTTAAGGAAAGTAGGCAGTTCGACTATTTCAAAAGGCTCTGTAATGATGTAATGCCAATGGACCAATAAAATGTTGCTTCTTGGGTAAAGGAGCAGAAAAAAAAAATCTGCCCTAAAATCACCAGCAGGCTTTCTGCTTTTAAATTTTGATTTTGTTGCAAGTAATTTACTGCATCTGATGATTTTACCCTGCTCTGTTTCAGAGTAACTATCCTAGCTAAACTGTGCTTCCTGAATGACATGATATGAAATTATGTTATTCTGTATTTTAAAAATAAAAACAAATACGTATATGTATGCCTATATGTATACATATGCATATACATAGTAGAATTGCATGGATAGTTTTATTTTCTCTAATACACTATAAATCAGGTACTTATTGTAACATATTCCTCTTGTTTCCTGAAACATGGAGTTCCTACTTTTCTAAAAAGTTTGCTGACAATAGTCTTCTGTGCATATTCTAGCCTTGTATATATTTGCCACATTATTCTCAATTCACACATGATCTTTAAGTTAGTCTTCACTTCCTGACTGTTGATGCTACAGAAAAACAAGCTCTCATACCCACTAGCACTGTATATTTTTCCTCAGGGGAATCCCAGGGATTATATGCAAATTTATTCTTTCTTTAGGAATTCCTGCTGCTTCTTTCCTCCAGTCAACTCCACTGCATACTTACCTTTTATTCCTTTCCACTACCATTTGCTCTATACCTGAGAGTAGACAGTTGATACCGTCTGTCTAGCTGTTAATTTCTGTAAAAGCATAGTGAATTTTTCACATCTGGGAATATGTGAGCAATTGATGCAGGTCAGCTTTGTCCTTTGAAATTGTAGGGACTGTCAGTGCTGCTCTTCAACAGCAAATTCCAGCTTCACAGCTATCCTATTTGATACATTAAGGACACCTTTCTTCATCTCTCTCCACAATTCAAGCAAGAGGGTTACCAGAGCAAAAGCAAGATTTGTACATAATTCCTTGATATTGGACCTTCATAAGCAGTAATTTAATAATTTAAAATAATTTAAACAATTAATTTTGGGTCTATTTTTATAATCCATTTTGTGATAAAGTGTGAGGTATGTAATACATAAATGTGGTCTTCCCTACTGTGCCACCTCTCCTTTAAAAAATTTGGGATGTTAGTGTTTCATTAATTTTTTTTTTTAATGAGCAAAACATAGTGGAAAAAAATATAAAATAATAGATTAAGTACTAGCATGCAGCCATACCAAAAATAGATATTACACTGTAGGAGCAAATGGTTCTAGTTGTTTGAAACATTTTCTATCTGTGTTCCTGTTCCTCCTCCCTGAAGTAGTAAGAAGTAGTAAGAAGCCCAAATAAGCAGAATATCTGCTATTTTCAGAGATCTGTAGAGGAGAACCTGACATTTTCTTTAATGTAGCATCTACAAAGGAACAGCAAAGGAAGTAAAAAGCCAACATTTAAATTTTTATACAAATTAAAAAAATCTGTGTAAATAGGAGCATATTGGTAGGCTTTTTTTATTGCTTAGCTAGTAGATGTAGTGATTGCAGTTAGTTTCAATTCACTAGAGATTTTGGGTTGAAATCAGTGTGTTTCCTGTCAGTCTTGCCATTATTAAGTATTCAAGATATACTAATTTCTTCCAGTTCACTATTTTTATCATACTAATAGTAGTTTATAGCTTTAAAATGGTTTTATTCAACTGTTTCACGTTTGCAAATTACTGGGTTGTTATAGCATGCCAGTGTTTTCATATTTCCCTAGCTTTTTCAGTAGGTTATGTGTCATGTATTATCACTGCTGAAAACTTATGTGACAGTGAAAAAAACATTAAATCTTTTGAATTTTTTTCCTGAATGCAAGTAGACAAAATAAATAGAATATTTGACTGCTTTTTTTTCATAGGGGAAGAAAAGAGTGTGATACACTCAGTTGAAATCACTTCTAATTTAGGGGTATAAACTCATGATATTGTTGGACTTCAGCTGACTGTTCATGTGAAAGCAAAAGAACTCCTAGGCAACTCCTTAGCATGTGCTGCATGCTACAAAGATGCTATAACCTGTAGGCTCTCCATGTTATGTCTGTGATTATACATGTTCCCTTTTTTTTTTTTTATTTTCCTCAAATATATTTGAATGGAGAAATGAAATTATCCTGGTCTTCTTTTGTCAGAGAGTCGGGCTTTCTTTCTTCATTTTATGATGCGCACATCCATCAGGCACTTTGAGCTGGAATAGCCACATGGAATGACAATTTGTAATTACCAAGCTAGGAAATAAATAAGTTGAATATGGACATTTAAGTACAGGTTCTAAAATGAAATGGCTGAAGGGACGTACCTTACCATATCACACACATTGTAAACCAATATTTTGCATAAACTGTGGTATGCTAGTTGTTTTGTGGACACATAGTTCAGCTGGTTTTCTCTTCCAGTGGTCTCCAGGTTTAACGACAGACATGAGCTAGTGTGAAAACAGGAAATACAGATGCTAACTTAAGTACTTCTGATCATATTGAAAATATCAGGAGCAGATAAAAGAGAGGCAAAGTTGCTGAGAAGTGATGGGATGCAGGGGCACCACTTTAAATTTGTGTAAATGTAAAGGCAGAGTTGTAGCTAATGACAAGTTGGAGGAAGCGTGTAATTTGTAGAATTCATGCTGTGAATGAGTATGGTGTCAGCTTCCATCCAAGTGCTGTTAAACGGCATCAAACAGTTTACCCAAAGCAGATAAAGCTTGGGCTTCCAGCTGAGTTTAGTTTTATTTAATTTATTTTTTGCCTTGTTTCATTTGTCTTTAGTCTCCAAGAGAAGCTTGGTGTGTGCTTAGGCTTTTAAAATTCCATTTTTCCTTGACTATTTTTATATACGGGGCTTTGGGTCATAGTCAATGATAAAACTCAGTTTTACTTTGGGAAGGGAAAAGCTTTTCCCCAAGTACCTAGATAGTCTCTGTTTTCAAAAGAGTGTTAATTACTCAGCTCTAATTAAAAATATAAATTATAGCTGCATAAAAAATCTCTGGAGATAAAAAATTCAGACTGACCTCTCAAATATCAAATCAGCCTTTGAAAGAAAGTGCTCTCTTGTCTGTTTTTCTATTTTAATAAAACACAGGACTTAGAATTAAATAAAAGCGCTTGTGTTAGTATATGGCCAAAGAATTCAAGCCAACAGGAATATTGAGCCTAGTGTCATTCAGCCTTGCCAGGCATGTGACTTATAATGAATTTAGACCTTGTGAATGAGAGTGTTTAAACGTTTCATCAATTACAACAGAAATACTTAAATAGAATCATTAGCATCTCTTCCTAGACCTATGTATTTTGAGGTGTCAGCTCTAAAAGAATGATTTCAGTAGAATATATATCAACTTCATAGTGAAATACCTTATCTCCTTTTGGTATTATGTTGTAAAATGCTTGGGTATTAGATTGACTTTGTCTTTATAAGCAGTTGCTGCAATGCTGTACTGAAATGTGCACATGCGATGCCTTTGTTTCTCTATCTTTAGAGTTTTCTATTATTTTGATACTTGAAATACTATTTCTCCAACAAAATAGAGGTAGAAAATGAGTTTTGGAATAGCTGAAGTTGCCCTGAAGCTTTTGATGACCTCAGATTTGTATTTGACAAGTGAACCGAGTATAACCACAAGTGTACTCTGACTGAAGAACATTATTTTGAAAAGAAATCTAGTGTGATGATGACTGATCTACAAGCCTTTCAGAATCTGGCTGAAACCATAAAGGTTTTTTAGAAGGCTGTACATTTTAAAATTTGCACCTGAAGGCAAATAATAGTAAGCTTGAAAGCTGAAGATTATAGTATTGAAAGGTACATCAATTCTAAAAATATAGAGGTTTCTCAGTGGTATGGCACTGAAGAATGGATTCAAAGCAAAAATTTGTACGGGCTTTTAAAAGAATGGGCACATATTCTCCTGCATGTCATTCTGTTTTAATGATTAAAAAGGATTAAAGACATTTGAGGACAGTACTCATCTAATCTTTTCTAATTTGTAATGAAATTCATTTGTTAAACTACAGTGAGCTACTAGAGCTATTGCAGCTGTGTTTGTGGAAAAGTAGAGAAGCACTTGCAATGATGTATACCAGTGTTGATATGCGTTTCTGGTAATACAAAGAAGTATTGATTACTTCTCCGTGTTTCCAAAAATATTGCTGGAAGGGCCATTGAGTAGAATCGTTATGCCGAAGATGCAATCATATATTAACTAGATCATTGCACACATTCACAGGCAATGGGACCAAAATAGAGAGAAATCTTGAGCCAGATTTTAAGATATTTCCAAATTGCTTTATAACGGTTTGTGAAATAGCTTTTAGTAATATACTTGACTTTAAAAAGTGTTAAACTAAAAAATAATGCAATAGTTGATTACTGCAATATATAATTTATTAAAAGTGTAGTGACTCATTGCTATCATGTACAAAACAGGGTTTACTATATATTATTTAGTCATAGTGTTCATTGGGTTTTTAATAAGGATATTAAAAGAACATAGTTTCCTGGCTGTATAGTACTTACTGTCAGAATAATGTGCAGATCCTATTGCAAACTGTCAAGTTTGTATCTTGCAGTGGTATGGTACTATCAAGTCTTACGAAAGATATGGCAAATGCTAGAAATGCATTACTATAATTATGTCTGCAGACATGAGCAGAAAGAGACATAAATATGTCTGCTGTTGTAAGTGTAGTAACTGTCAAGGATTAAATGAGTCCAGTGTATGCAGAAATTAGAAATCTGGAGAAAGAAAACTGGCTCCAGGTTTGTATCTGTAAGAAAGAATTTACAGACACCAGAATCCAGGAAAATTTGTCTCAGAATGTTACATGCACAAGTTATGTGCATGGTTTTTGTTTGTATAGTGGTTGAATACATGTCATAGTTTTAAATGTAAATTAAAACTGAAAAATTCTTCTGTAATTTTGTATCACATCTCTGTTCAGGCTAGGGACAATCCCAGATATCAGTACAAGCTGGTGGATAAATAGCTTGACAGCAACCTGCAGAGAATGACTTGGGAGTACAGGGGATAAAGCTGGACACAAGCTGTCAACGTGCACTTTCAACCCAAAAAGCCAACAAGCCAAGTGCATCCTAGGCTGAATGAAATGCAGCATGCCCAGCAGGTCAAGAGAGGGACCTTTGTCCTCTCTCTGCTTTTGTGAGAGTACTCCCATCTGGAATAGTTCATCCAGTTCTGGGGTTTCCCAGAACAAGAAAAAATAATGGACCTGTTAAAATGTGTCCAAGACAAGAATGGTCAAAGGGCTGGAGCACCTCTGCTCTGAAGAGAGGCTGAGAAGACTGAAGCTTTTCAGCCTGGAGAAGAGAAAGCTCTGGTGAAAACTTACTGAGGCCTTTTAATACTTAAAAGGAACTTCTGAGAAAGATAGGGAAAGATTTTTTTACCAGGACCTTCAGTGACAGGACTACCAGGAAGTTTTTTATACTAAAAGAAGGTAGATATAGGTGGGATAGAAGGAAGACCTTTTTTCTTACACTAAAAGTTATACCACTTCATATAATGGTATAATGCTGAAGCAGGCTGCCCACAGAACTTGTGTCTGCCTCATCATTGGACGTATTCAAGATCAAGTTGTGTGGGGCTTTGAGCAAACTGGTTGAGTGGCAGTGGAGCTGCAACTATATGATCTGGAAAGATTTTCTCAAACCCAAACTGTTTAAAGATGGACATGAAACATGTAGGGACTTACAAGGAATAAAACAGTAATGAGCTGGTCACCCACTGATGTGTGAGGAACTGTTGGGTTTTTAAAAATGTGTATAGAGTCAGTAGCACAGCAAAATTTATTCAAAACTGCTTTAGACTTGCATATAATAAAAAAGTAAATTTCTAAAAGATTGAACAATACAGCTTTATGGTGTCATAAACCCAACTGGCAATAATTGCAGTGATGCTCTGGTTAAAATCCCCTTACCCTGGATACAAAGGTGATCCCCTTACCTTGGATGCAAGGATTGTAGAAAATATCCTCTGTTATATATATACATTTAAAAAGAGTGTAATATTCTCTTTCCTCCAGTCAGTGGGCACTTTTCGTGATTGCCATGACTTTTCAGATATCATGGAGAGTGGCTTGGCAATCAGCCAATTTTATTAGGACACTGGGATGCATCTCACTGGCTCCTATGGACTTGTTCAGGTCCCCCCCCCCCCCCCCCCTGGGCCCCCCCCCCCCCGATCTGCTGGTTCACTGGGTATGACTTCAATTCCCCAGTTCCTGTCTTCAGGTTCAGGGATTTCAGAGATGTGGGAAGAGTGATTACTAATGAACACTGAGGCAAACAAAAGTATTGAGTACCTCACATTTTCTTTAATCTTCCTTCTGACCAATGTGCCTATAGAAGCCATTTTTACTATTCTTTGTATCCCTTGCCAAATTCAGCTCCAGCTATACCTTAGCTTTCCTAATCTTGTTCCTCCACAACCAGACAGCACTTCTCTTTTCTTCCCAGGATACCCTGATTCCATGTCCAGTGCTTTTCCCAGCAAAAATTACACGCCGCTCCTTCTTGCTAGTTACTTATGCTGCATGCCATTTCATGGATTTCATGTATTTTAAGGATAGAATGATGAATAATTGAAACATTTATTACTTGGACATAATTGGAAATAGTTCAAAACTCAGTTCAGTGAGAATTTTTAGCTTTCAGCAGTTAAATTTGGATTTTTAGTACCTTAAACTAATGTTTTCCTGTTGTTTCCCTTACTTAAAGTTCTCTGCCGCAGGGCATTTTTGTGGTGATCCTTGGAACAGTACTGCGAGACCTGTTCCCTGAAGGGAAAATGGTCCAGTTCAGATTATAAACTTGAGAACTTGTCTTCATGATCAGACACTGTTTTTTCTTTAGGAAGCTGAATGCTTTTTGAACTAATATTCGTAAGGAGCTGCTGAAGAAAGTTGTAAGTTTATTTGCACAGCAAATTCTGGGGATTTAAAGTTACTCAAGTTAATGTTCATTTTAAAGAGAAAAGGAATGATAGCTGAGCTGCTGCCTGGGGTTACTTTTTTTTTCTATTGGCTGAAGTAGCTCTCTTTGTGCTTTCTATATATGCAATTTCCAAGAAAAAGGATAAGGTATCAGTTTTAGATAAACTTTTATTGGTGGAAAAATGGCATGGTCTTTTAGAGACTAGTGATTTGTCCTGCCTTTTTTACTGTGCAGCTTTTTAAACATGTAATTTATTTCATGATACTGTTTTGTTTGGGAACCCTCTGTTACCAGGAGAAGGTATGGTCTCTTAGACAGCTGCCATAGCTTGCATAGAGTTGAGTCTCTTAAATGCCCTGAATGACAGACAACACCATTTTGTTTCTGGAGAAGTGGCTTATTTTCCCTGTACATGTAGTGGTGTGAGATCATTTGCTAGGCACATCCAATATGTTTAACTGTGTGGTCTTTAGGAATGGCTGTGTGTTGTTTTTGTTATCAGCAAGCATTACATCTGTCTCGTCAGCTCTGAACTTAAGCAGCTTACTTATTCCTTGCACCTTATCGCAGCAGGGCACTTGGCAAGCTGAGAGACTACACTGTCCAAGTCTGACAAATGTAAATCTTAAAGCAATGTCAACATCATAAGGATGGCACTGCAGCCTACATCATCTTCCAATTTGTCCAGTAGCCTATCTTTTACAGAGTGACACTGTGACAGAAACTTCTCTTGGTGGAGAGTCAATGTTCCTGTCTGCTTTTTCAGCAGAGAAGGAAGGGAATGTGTCAGAAGGTTTCATAACAGAATCACACATAGATTGTCACGGAGCTCATAAAATGAGTAATGAATATGTTAAGTTCATAGTTCAGAAAATTTAATTTTATGAAACTGGGCAGATACAAGGGCATATGAGCACAAGTGGAGGCTGCAGAAAATATCCTGTATTTGAAAAATTATATATTCCTCTGCATTTTTCACATCAGAGCAATAGTAGGAGACATGTTCTTGAGCAAGTTTACATCAGCTTGACTGTAAAAAAAGAAGCCATTACAAATACAAACTTTTTTTAAAAGGCCTTCTTATCGTGACGAAGAGATAATATATAGGAACCTTAGTCTTTAGCCTGGTGTCTCATGTTTGTCATCCCCTTAATAGGAAGGTAGCCATCTACATTACCTTTCAATGTTAAGGCAACATATTCTCCATAGAAGTGGTGGCTGGAGCGAGAAAGTGGAACATGCAGCAGAAAAATTCATGTTACCTGGTACTGTGTGATATTCTGCTAGCCATCTGTCTATAGCTTTTTGGTTTTCTTCTACAGTATTAAAAATAAATTCCTTGATGACAGAGGAATTGCAGTCTTGAAATAGGGCAGCACTTACATGAATTTGGAGAAATTCCAGATCTCTGACTAAGATGGCTTGACTTATATCGCAGATGTCCTTTTGGTTGTGAGCCTTTTGCTTTTTGGCCATCATGGAAGAGCATTTCTGTCCTTGTGAGAGGTGTTTGCATTTTATAACTGATACCTGCTGGCTGGGTAATTTGGCTGCTGTAACAGATTTTGCAGTATAGACTCAGCATATCCAGAACTACTTGTAATGCCTGGGCACTTCCCAATTCATCATAGTTTCAAGATACCACATCTATCTGAAAAATACTGTGGTCACTATGAAAGTTGCCTTTGATACAACTGTCATGTCTCTTTTTCCCTTAGGAGTTTTCTGTTTGCAGTAGTCCCATCTAGTTCTTTAACTAGTCATGGTGAAAATTATCTCATTATAGCAAGTAGAAATCTGATAGCTTTTAAATAGAAATTGAGAATTTGCAGCTCTCTCCTGGATGTGATTTGTTAGGTAAGTGGAAAACATAGGAGAGGAAGGTTTACTGTATGTGTCTGCCATTCCTTCCAGAATCACAGAATTATTTAGGTTAAAAAAGACCTCTGAGATAATCGAGTCCAACCCTTGACCAAATACCACCTTGTCAACCAGACCATGGCACTGAGTGCCACATCCAGTCTTTCCTTAGACACTCCAGGGATTGTAACTCCACCACTTCCCTGGGTTGTATGTTTCCAATGTTTAAAAACCTCTTAACCATTACCATGAATTTATCTTGAAGAATTTATCTTGTTCTACCTGAACCTCCCCTGGAGCAGCTTGAGGCTGTGTCATCTTGTGGTTGCTATTTACATGGGAGAAAAAGCTGACCCTCACTTGACTATGACCTTTCAAGGAGTTGTAGAGAGTAATAAGACCTCCCCTGAGCCTCCTTTTCTCCAATCTCAGCTCCCTCAGCCACTCTTCATAGGACTTACTCTTCAAATACTTCACCAGCTTTGTTCTGGACTTGCTCTACCTTCTTCTCAGTGTCTTTAATGAAGTGATGTCTTTCTTAATACAGGAAACTACAGTTTAGTTTTTTGGGTGCTGTCTTTCAGTCTGTTTGGGTGATTTCCTTGTTTATACAGCTGAGTAATTGTGACTAGCCTACAAGCAGGTGTCAGAGGAGTACTTGCTGGTGAAACATTTGTATAATTCAGAACTTTGTGCTGTCCTAGAAGCTTTATGTAAATTACAAACATTTGTTCCAGTATTTCCAGATATATGTGACTCAGCCATTTTTTATTATGATTTTCAAAGTAAGTGGAACAAAATGACAGCTTATAGATTATGAGAGCTGATAAACAGCGTAGACATAAGGGAGATATACTAGATGTTTATCCCATGCTATCGGATTATTTAAAAAGAGGAAAATTAAGATCAAAGTCGTGTCAGTCTGAGCCTAATGAAATGGTTAGTGGGCAGTCAGTGGGATGGGATTATGGATGAAACTTGGTAGACTTTCAGTATATCTGATCTGTATGAAAGGAGAGTTGATGTTGCAAACTGATTTTCTTCTTGTTTTAGATCAGAAGGCAGGAATTGACCTATCACTCAGTATAGAACCTTGAACTGTAGAGCATTTTGTAAGAAAAACAGCCAATGGCTAAATATTTTTTACCATAGTGATTATTGTTTGAGAGAAAAGAGAAAACTTTAAAGTGCAAATGAGCACTGCATCTAAACTACAGGAAGAAGATGCATAACATGAATATATTGAGAGGAATGAGTAGAGTCCATATAGTTCATTTGGGGTAGCCAGATCCATAATTTTTAATGGTTTAGTTTCTAAATTTTTGTTTTCCTCAGTGCAACAAAATCTGAGCATAAAATAGCTGTACTGGAAATGTTTTTGTTCTTAAACTAACATCATAACATTTTCTAGTATTACTTAGTTTTGTTAATAGAACTAAATATATGTAAATGAATATCATCTTTGTATGTGTAGTAAATTGCTTTTGTCACTATGAGAATAGTAGTAGAATTGGTAAAATGGGGATCTCATTGGTGATCTTCTTGGCTTGCTTATTTGTCTAGCTGTTCAAAATTAAAACTTACAGAGCACTGTGTACTGATTACACCGTAAAAATCCTTCTTTGTTTTTTATCTCAATAACACTTTTCTTTATTTAATGTATGTGATCACCCAATTAACTCAACCTAGGTATAGAAAACACAGTTTTTGGATCCTAAAGATTTTATTATGCATCACATAGATGCCTATATGTTGATGACTGTCAACTGAAAAAACATTAAAGAAACCACCCGTTACTTTTGCTCTGCATTTTGTCACTGTGCTATCGCGTGATGGTAATCCTCTGTGGTATATTACATACCCATTGCTTTGAAGTTTTCATGGGCTGGTAAATATTTGTGTAAATATGGTAACCATTACATTCCAGGTGGATCAAAGGTATTGCAAAGACCCTTTCCTTTCACATCAGTAAAATGATTTTATGTTAATACTTGGCTAAGTTTTTGTATTTACTTTTGTTTGCATGTAGATCTTTGATGTAGTTCCCCATCAATCACAGAGCCTCTCAAGTAGTTCTGAAATGATGTAAAGGATACCCACATACTACCTTATCTTTCCTCTGAGGGGTGAAAATTCTGAGTATGTTGTAGTAATCCTTCCCCTTCCCCTTCTTGCCTTGTTTTTACCAGCTCAATCTGGGCAACAAGTTTTGATAGTACATGCTGTTCCTTGAGAGTGCAAAGTGGTTAAGATAGTAGGTGATCCAAACTCTTGAGTGATGAAGCGGGTCCTGTAAAAACTGTCTTCTGTGCTAACAGGTTTATTGTGAAAATTTTCACTATGCGCGGGCTTATGGATCTGAGCTTAGCTGAAAGCTGACCCTTGGTCAAGGAAGTACTTGGGAGTGAAAAAGCTTAAACTTGTGTAGTTATTCTTTAGGAATGTGTTTAAGGAGTAAGGAATGACCATAATGTACTGTTAGACATGTTTGAGAGCTTACCAACATCTCACCTGATTTTTTTTGATTTATGTTTTTACTTAAAATGGAAACATTTCTTAAGATCCTGGGATTTTCTTTAGAGCTGTATAGAGGGTTTTATGTTGTGAAGAAGCATAGTGCTTCATGGAAATACAGGATTATTTTTAAAGGAAGGAAGAATATTTAGTTTAAATTAAAACTTGACTTCACTTCTTTTTCTGGCTTTTAAAAAGATTGGAACATTTATCTTAATTTTGGTTTCTTTTATTTTTTGTGATTAGAAAGTTCATGTCTTTCATTTAGAAATTATCAAAATGGCAGTTGTCAGTAGGTGTCACATCTGACAATTTATTTTTTCTTACATTTCTATATCACTGATTTGTGTTTCATAGGAACTTCTTGATATTATTTAGATTTCTTAGGTACAGCTTCTCTTACAGATTTAAAATTTTGCTGCTTTCCTTAGGATTTGATTGGAAGGTCAGATTACTTCACTGCATAATCGTGAGAAGTGATGTTGCTAAACAGAGCAAAGTTTTATGGATCTGCGTATTTAACTATAAAGAAGAAATTCACAGTGGTGATCAGAACAGTTTAATATAGTGAAATTTTAAGAATGAGGGTTTGAAGAATAAACTATGTTAATCAGGGTTTTTTCTAGATTAATCACCAGTGTGAACATAAAAATAAGTTAATTTTTTAAAATCAGAGTAGCAGTATACAGTCTTTTCTGCTTTTATTACATGTGCTGGTGCTGTATTATAGGTGTAAACAATGTGATTCATTTATTTTGTGGCAAGGTTATAAATCACTGAATTTTGTATACTGCAATTCCTTGGTAGATCTTTATTCTAAAATAATTAGGAAGGTGAATATCTAAATCTCCACAATAGTTACAGCTTGTAACTTAGGGAAGGTTGGGAATGCACCACATAGAGCTTTTGGTGAATTATCTGACTTCTGTACTTAATTTGTAATGAAATTGCTTTTTATCTAAACAGAAAGCTTCAGGCTTTTCAAATACCTGCTAAATGGCAAATCTTAAGCAGTAAACTTGAAAGGGAAAGACTCTAGATAACCAGAGTGATAGTTCATGGGTTAAAGTCTTAGTACAGAATTAGATAAACCAATTGCCAAGGTAAGCTTCTCCAGAGCTGACCAGGTCCTCAGTGGAGCAGCAGATCACGGTACACATCAGGGTTTTCTGAGGCAGGGGAGTGCCAGAGAACAGAGACACCCACACAGGTCTAGTGGCTCTCAGGAGAGATGCTTACAAGGTCTGAGCATTGCCAGAGGAATTATGGCCACCTACGTATGTCTGCAAAACAGCCTGAGGAATGTGAGTTACCAGGGAATGGTGCAGCAGTTACTGCAGAGTAATGCAGTAATTGTGCAGAGGGATGCACAATAAAGGTGTTGACACCTTATCAGTTCAAATAGTGAGTTGGTGATCATCATCCTCCCAGGAGGTGACCATCATCCTCCTAGCTCCTAACAGAATCTAGGAGGATGATGCTAGGAGGATATAGCTAGGAGCTGTATCTTCTGCACTAACCAGAACTGATGTAGCTGCCCAGAATAAGTTCCCAATAAAACATGCAGCTGTTCAGATCTCAGGGTGCAGAGCATGTGTTGCATTAAGAGTGATGCAAATTCTTCTGTTGTGTTAAATTTGGCAGAAAATAAACTCCCTTGCATTATAGCTGTTCTCTGACATCAGAGAGATTGGGAGCTGCTAGGCTTACATACTAAGTGATGGCCAATTAAACACTAAGCAACAGAAATGGAGAGCCAAGTGGCAGCATAAATCTGGTTGGGTTCAATGAGAACTACCATGATTATGGATTTACAAACAGTGTGATATACTGTACGCCTGGTTGCAAACAGTGAACTCTTGTGGCAGGACTTAGAAGTGTGGCAACATTCAGTAACTCGAATGGCCAGGTGCAAATGGTGAGCAGCAGAAATGCAGGTTCTTACTGGTTTGACGGTGATGTATACACTGTCTACAGAAGGACATGTGAATACCTAAAATATGAATAATAGAGCCAACAACAAATACAGTTCATTTTGAGATGAATATATCTTGCTACATGTATGATGGCAAACACAAGCTTTCTTTCTGAATTTCCTGAAGAAGCACCTGGTAGAGCTTACTGAATAGTCATACCTGTGGGGGAGGAGATAGGTATAGCCTGTTGATCATCCCAGAATACGAAGGTGAAATCTCCTGTCATCCATCTCCACTTACACTACACCTACAATGGGTGTTTCTGAGGGAGAGGAGAAGGTTAAATTACAGTTGTAATTTCATGTTTAGGTGGAGTTTGGTTGATTTTAGGCATTAGCATATGTGAGGGTGTAAAAAGTAGTATATGTTTCAGAGTTAGAGAAACACAGAAACACAGAATGGGTCAGGCTGGAAGGGACCCAGTACTCAAGCAGGGTTACCCTAGAGCACATTGCAGAGGATTGCTCCAGATGGTTCATTTAACAACAGGCCAGCATTTAGCAATGGGCCCACTTTATCCTTTGTTTTCCTTTTGTAATTGATGTATTTGAAGGATCCACTTTTGTTATCCTTGATACCCTTGTCCAGATTTAATTCCGCATGGGCCTTTGTTTTTCGTGTCTCATTTCCACTTACTCTGACAACCTCTCTAAATTCATTCCAAGTGACCTGACCCTGCTACCAGTTCCTGTGTATTTCCTGCTTATCGCTGAGTAATGAGAGAAGCTCTTTGTTTATACATCAAGGGGTCTTTTTTCCCCTTTCTTGCACATTTGGAAGCATTGTTCTTGAGTCTGGAGGAAGCTCAATGTCTTCAACCCCTTTACTCTGCAGGGTCGGTTCCTATGGAATTCTTCCAAGAAGATTCCTGAAGAAGCTAAAGTTAGCTCTTCTGAAGTCTGTGGTTGTGGCTAATTGCTGCCCTGCTTTCTCCTCATCTGGAATTGAATTCCACACTCTCATGGCCACACCTCCAGCAAGGCCTTCCCTGTTTGTTAGCATTGCTTGAGCAGCACACCATTGCCTGGGGGATCCTCCACTACCTGTGTCAGGAAATTGTCACCCGTGCTTTCCAGGAACCTCCTGGGCTGTTTGTGTTTCACTGTGTTGGCTCTGCAGCAGATGTCAGGGGAGCTAAAGTCCCCCCAAAAAACCAGGGCCTGTGACTTTGAGGCTGCTTCAGATGCCTGTAGATGGCCTCATTTGTTTCTTTGTACTTCTCAAGACAGCCTGTAGCAAAAAGTTTATGTACAGTTAATGAAGCAAAGTTCAGCTTTCAATCACCATTTTGGATCATTTGTCTTAATTCTCAAAAGCTGCATTGTTTTTAACAGAGTCTGCCTACTTTCCATATCATGCTATCCTTTGTTGTATGTTTCTCTTGGAGTGGTACACCCAGCTACTTCGGTGTTGTTGCTCATAAGGTTGTCCCTGGTGAACTGTAGCAAACACATGCACTCATTCTTGCTGAACTTCAGTTTTCGGTATTTTCCCCAGAGCATTGCAGGGCCTTTGCTCAGTAAGCAGCGGGCAGTAGTGAGAACCGTGGTGTGAGGTGTGACAAAGCACGTATCTGTGCAGTCTGGTGTGTCAGAGTTTTGTGAGGAAGTAAAAAGGTGAAGGAGCATTAGGAAGCTTTTCTGAGACAGAAACCGAGAAAGCCAGAAAAAAAGTACAAGATCAAGGGGATCCTGTATCCTCCAATTACCAGGCAGAAAGCAGTAACTTACAAGAGTTAATGGAGGTGAGTGTATGGTTGAGGTGGCAGGCAAATCTCCTCCTTTCCCACCTTGCCTTTCCAGATGCCTTAGTCCCTGGATACAAGGCTCTGAGTATGGAAGCTCATCAGTTGATGATGTGGATGATGGTCTGTCTATACCAGTGGTGTTTCCAAGGACAGAAAGGCCTACACTTTATATCAAGACTACCTTCAAGAGGAAGAAATGTATCTCATCTCAAAAGCTGCAGTGTTAGATATGTTGGGACAAAATAATGAAATAGTTTTGTAAATCTGCTTTACGTTAAGTATTTTCTGGAGAACCTCATCCTTACTAAAAGTGAATATAAAATTTTTAAAAATACTCATTTCTCTAGATTTTTTGAAGAATTGGTGGAATTTTTTGTACTCAATGAAGCTGTATTCAGGCTTATTTGGGACTGAAGGATAGGGGGCACTGCTTCTTTAGAACAAGTGTAGCATTATAGGAGATATCATCTGTACATGCAGGGTGAAATTAAAAATAAGCATATATTAATGAGCATTTGAGATAGAAGTTAATAGAAGTTAGTTAGGTTTACATTATAAATGAAATATCTCAAGCCAATGACTTAAAAAGGAAAAAAAGACTGAAAATTGTACCATAAGTGACACATATGGTACATTTTGTTTAATTCAGTACAGTTTTTGATTTAACGATAATAAAATGACCAAAACCTGCCAATAAATGAAATTTCTTTTTTTCTTTCTTTTTACATCTCTCTCACTCTCTTGAAAGCTGGTATGATTATGCTATTTTATCTTCAAATTGAACAGAAAGCTAAAGATAATTTGCTAATATAATTCAATCAGCGATTAATATATATATCCATCTATGTATAACTTGTTATTATTATTCTAATAAATTGAGATTGCTGTTCTCAGCAACTTCTGGTTTACACAGTAAAGTTTTTCCAGATTAATAAAATTCTTACCATCCCTAAAATTCATCCCTTAAAAGGGAGAAGCTTCTATGTATAGCATTTAAATGCAAAACATTTAGTAAAAATATCAATGAAGAAAACAGAGATCTCGTGTTGGTCTGCAGGAGAATCCTGCAGAAGGTGGATATCTGTTCAACCCTGACTAGACTACTCTACAGCTCCATTTTTGTTGCCTGTTACTGCTTCACTGTAATCACTTGACCCATTGAGGAAAGGATATATTCAAAATTTCTGTCTTAGTGTTAAGCAATCCAAAATATGTCATACGAAATTGATATATGCAGTGGAGTAAACTGTGATGTCAAGCAGCAGTCACATTCACATTATTATGCAGACATAATATCTCTGTAGATATGTAAAGACAGTTATGGTAGACGCTGTCACTGGAGAAGTATGCAGTTCTATGTGTTTGAGCTGTCTGTGTAGCTCCAAGATGTCTCCAAAAATTCCATGACAGTAAGTATAATGTGGTTGAATAATAGCTGTATTGCATTTGCTGGGAATTAAGAGAACAATTTGTAAGAATTGCATGCCTTTTGTCTAGAAGACAAAACTATCCTTGATGATGTAAATCAATACCAGATACAGCTGGAATACAAATGAAAACCTGGCAGTTCTTCACAGCCAGCCAGGAAATAGAATGAGATGTGTAATAAAGCTCTGCAAGAATTGTTACAGAGTGGTTCTAAACCAATTTTCTATTTTTTTATTAATTTGCATGCTAATGCTAAAATACTTGATTTTTTTTTCTTCTGTTGTGTAAAATCCTGAATTCGAATGTCCCTATATGTTCTTGTTTTTGCCATGAAATCAAATGTGCTGTCTGCAGAGATTATGCAGAAGACTTCTTAAGCTTCAGGAATCTTCTGCAACCTATCTTACTAAATTATGACAGAAACCTGTTATAATTTTTGTTCCAATTTTTGTACTTCAGACTTCATAATTCCCCAAAAGAGTTACAATATCATGCAGCTTCAATTAGCAGATGAAGAAAAAAGCTTAATTACCTTCTGCAAGTCTGAGGCTGCTGATTTATGACTTACTTGAAACTCAGATGATGGATTTGCAGAATATTATTTATTTTTTAAAAAATATATCTAGTGATCAGTGACAAGACCCAAGGGAATGGCATCAAGCTGGGGAGGTTTAGGTTGGATATTAGGAAAAGCTTCTTTACCCAGTGATTGTGCATTGGAACAGCTCCCCAGGGACGAGGTTACAGCACCAGCCTGACACAGCTCAGAAAGCGTTTGGACAATGTGCTCAGGCACATGGAGTTATTCTTGGAGTATCCTGCACAGGGCCAGGAGCTGAACTGAATGATCCTGGAGGGTCCCTTCCAACTCAGAATATTCTCTGATTCTATGACATACTTTTGACTTAGTAAGAAAAGTAAGATTTGCTGATCATTCTATTTTCCAAACAATGCATTCAGTTTGAAGCAAACTGCATTTCCTGCAATGCACCAGCATTTTAGTAATGGTCACAGAACTGTGTTTCACACTCAATTACTACCGTGTAGTCCATGGAATTTTATTATTTGTACAGTCTTACAATTTTATGTAATTGTTAATTGTTTATATTTGAAAAGTAACCCCAAAAATAGAAGGAAAAGTAGCAGGAAAAAATAATCTTAAATAAGAAAAACATGCCATAAGCAAAACACAGAGCATATATCAATATTGGTGTTACTGGAAACATTGCCAATTATCACAGAGCATTTACATTTAAAATGCTATACTAAGTATATATCGTAACCCTGCTCTGTGAGCATTATCACAGTTTTTCCTTAAAAGTTATTTTGAAGGAGTATTTTTTACTAACAATTTGACTCACATCAGCTAGGAATAACCTTTTCAAATGTTGACCTCAAGAGAGATCCATTTCTTAGTTTTCAGGCGTATTTATGATGAGCATACCAGACATGCCACCCTGGAAGCTCAAAATACTAAAAAGCTATTTTGATGTGAAAAAGATGCTAAAAGACCTTTGCCACAGTCATATTTCCTCTATAAAGTGTAAAAGCTTGGATGAGCACTATCATTAAAAATTCCATATATTGAAGAATAAAATGTAGATGTTCTCTAAGAAAGGCTTCATTGCTATGTCCTGGGGGGAAGGCATAATGGAAAAGTTACTCATTTAAATGTCTGTACATTTTTGATACTGTTGGTATTATAGCACAAATAAGTACTTCAGCCAAAATGACGCAAGGGCAGCAGAAAACCTTATACCACCTTATACCAAGAGCCAGAAGTCTTGCAGAACCAAGTTACCACAACTCGTGTCCCATAATGCTGACACTCATAGCTGAATCATGGAGTATACAAGTTCTTAGTCAATTCCTGAGTATATAGCATAATTGTAACATCTGAATGCTACCTGTTTGTATTTTTATAGCTTTTTAAGATGATTGCTTTCAATATCAAATTTTGGTTACTCCATTTCAATATGTTTTTTTTCATGATTTTCAATAGCATCATATTCCTATAATCTGTATTTTATCCATGGCACCATTTTTGTCTTCAGGTTGATTATTTTGAGGTTTTTTTACGGAGTTACTCATTCCCTGATTCTTTATGCAGATAGTAAAAACATACTACCTAAAACCTGTAGGAGCCCTGATCTTTGAAATAGTAGCATTTAGCACTTCAGAGATCATGAACCCCTTTACATATGGTTTATATTCCATTCACGTCCTTACTCAATTTTTATTGTGCTGTTATTCCTTACAGTTGCTGCTGAGCTTTTTTTCCAAAACTATCCATAAAGAAATTCTTCCTTTATTTTAAGAAGCTTTTGAATTTGATATTTGTGATAAGAAAATAAAAAGGGAGATTGTTTTCTGAAACCATGAAATGAATCAAATCCTTTAAAAAGACATTATAAATATTAATGGATACATTTTGCATTTTTTCTTTATCATAGTGTTATTGAAAATATTGCTATTTTCTAGTTCTGTTACAGTGTGCTAATTGAGAACTTAGGCATGAAGTCAAAATGACTAGTTATCACTAGTAATAAAAATGATTCTATTTAATAATCTGAGATCTCATAAGGCACATGGATTTCATGTCCTATGAGGTGCTACAATGGCATGATTTTAGAATAGAATTAAGATACTGTTTTTAAAGGTAGGATTGTGAGAAAATTTTATTTCCTTAAGACTTGTCTTTTATATAATCTAAACATATTTCATATGTTTTATAATGATAAAGCCGAAAAAATAGTTTCAGCCTACTGCACCAATTCTTAGAAACAGGGTTGCTACTATCTCACCATCCAAAAATAAAAATAAATAAAAAAATAAACTCAAGTTATGGGGGGCACAGTGTTACAAAAGTCTGCTTTCCTGAAATTCATGTTACAAATCATTAGCACTTTAAATCAATGAAGAGCCAGTTTTGAATAACCTTGCTTCTCAAACCGCAGTACATTTAAATAGGGGAGTAATTTGCATTATACCAGAGATCTCTTATGTGAGTATCATCTTATGTTGTGTCTAGTACTTGATGCTTCTCACAAGATGTAACTTACAGTTAGGTGTATCTTTCATATTTTGAAGGGCAGAAAAAGAGAAGGAAGGGAATCAGTGTGAAAGAGGAAGGGAGTTGTGATGTAATAGCATGGGATATAGGGTGGGAAATAAGACCTCAGCAATAACAAACTGAACAGCTTTACAATTATTTCTCCTGTAACTCTGCCCCAGGCATGGAGAGGTGTAGTTTCTTGGTCCTTTCTTCCTCAGGTGGTAAACCTGAGGTGTTTTCTTGGTTTCTATGTGTGTGCTTGCTGAAGGGAGGAGATGTACTATTGGTAGCAGAGGTGAAGTGTGTACAGCCCTCAAATGCAACTTAGAAACTGACTTTCTCAGTTATAGAACTGAGACTGATTCCTACCTTAGCCAGGTCTCTTCCCTGGTTTTGCCTGACCAAGCTGCATGCTGCAGCAAATCTACAAGTAGGAGTAATTTAATACTTTCTCCTTACTGATGCACTGAGAAGGTGGGAAAAGATAAGAACCCTCCTTTTTCAATCACTGCTTCTTGAATTGCTCCTTGAATTACACATTTGTTTTTACTGGTATGATTATGTAGCTATTAGGTATGTGGGTGGACTTGTTGCATGTAGTGTTAGTCACGAATAAATCTGTGTTCTTTCATTGTTCTATATCTGTCCTGATTTCAGCTGGAACAGAGTTCATTTTCTTTTTAGTAGCTGATGCAGTGCTGTGTTTTTGATTTAGTATGAACATAATGTTGATAGGACTTTTTGTGTCCCATAGCAGTTGAGGAAGTGCACAAGAAGCTGTGAGGGAGCAAGGCCAGGACTGGTGACCTGAGCAGGCTAAAGGACTATTAATATCATAGAATGTCATGCCCACTATATATAAAGTGGGAGAGTTATCTGGTACAGGAGCTGATCACTATTTGGGGACAGATTTAGGATCAGTTAGTGGTTGGTGAGAAACTGTCTTGTTCATAACTTGTTTTTCTTGGGTTTTATATTTCTCTATCTCTCCTTTTCGTAACCACTGTTATTGCTGTTATTGTATCATTAGTATTATTAGTATCACTATATTTTACTTTTTTTCAGTTGTTAAATGTTCTTATCTAAAATCCTTGTGTTTTGCCTTTTTTCTGGTTCCTCTCCCAGTTCCCTCAGGGAGTAGAGAGGAGTGAGGAAGTCGCTGCTTTGTGCTTAGTTACCAGCTAGGGTTGAGCCCTGACAATATATTCCTTCAAGGAGTATGGAGGAATTGTTTTGATTTCCGGGCTGAGGAACAGGATGAATTCTTACTCCATAATTAGTAATCAGGATGTACTTCTGAACACATTAAAGAGAAAGCAATTATTCTAGAAAAAGACTAGAAATATGCATGTCCCTGTAAGGTATGTCCCAGATAGCTACTGCCCTATTAACAGTAAGAGCACTTACCACTTACTTGTGTAGTTGTAGTAAAATGCAACATATGCTTAATTGTTTTCAATAAATTGAAAAATTTCAGAAAATAATAAACATATTTTGAGACAATTATATTAATTTTCTTGGGTGTCGTGAAATTTTTGCGTGTTCTTGGATGTGCAGAAAAAGAGCATGGTTCAATCTGAAACAGCCATTTTAGTTTTCTAAAGCACTATACAATGTGCTGCAGAAAGCATTGAGAAGAATGTTGTCAAAGGATAAAATAGTGCAGGCCTCATCTATTTTCTTGGCTGTTAATAAATATTTGAAGTTTTTTTACAGAGGTATCTGTGACCTGCTTTTTAAAATTGTTGAGAAGTTCAAAAGCTAATTTTTGGATTTTGTTTTATATTCTAGAAATAATTCTGATTATTATCAAAAATCATGTTTAAACTCCTGTAACTAAAAGGAGCCTTGAGTTGTCACTGATTGTGTCTAAACCTGAGAAAAGAAGTATAATTCCAAACTCATTGTTCTGTAACTACTTAAAATTTGCAGCAAAACTGGATGCATTATGGCTCTCTTAACTCCTTTGTTTTATAAGAACCTGCATAAACATGGACTATAGGAGGACTTGTAACATCCTCTATTTAGGCCTATGTACTAAAAAATTGGAATAGGGTGAGTTGTTATGTGCATTTTCTCCCTGGAACCAGCTGTATCATCCTTGTAAAATAAGTTTATATTAATGCATTTATATCTTACTGCATTCTGTTTGAGTAAGCTATGTCTATCAACCAGTGAAATCCATCAGTTGCTCTCCGTGGAATACAAAATACACAAAATTCATCTCCAGAAAAACTGACTGATTTATCAAATGTGGTAGCTTTTTAATACTCCTTTTTGATTTTTAGGGGAAATTTACAGGGACACTTCATGAATCAAAGTTTGAACGTATTTTTCTGGGGAAAAAATGGGAAGTATGGGAAAAAATGATTGTTTTTTTATTCATTAATGAAGGCAGCATATTAAAAGAGACATCAAAACACAATAGACAATTAAAATATTCTCAGCTCTTGCCAAAGCAAAAGTAGCATGTTCCTTTTATTTCAATATCTTTTCAAAGCATTCTGTTTTCATGAAAATCTGTTTTGCTGGAAATTCACTGTGGCAGAAAACAGCATTATGCATTTGAGCAGATGCACTGGCTCACTGCATTAAAGATGGACACCTGGGGTCTTGCATTAGACTTGTAGAGAATATGGAAATACTGCACTTTAAAACAGATAGGTAGAAAGTAGGTGAGTGTGGATTTTCAGATTCTCTAATTAACAAACTTTGGGCAATATGAGTATGTGACTCTTTACATTCTCTAGAATTACTCTTTAAAATGTCGAGTTTCTTTTTGTTTCAATGCACAGCTCTGGAGGGACGAGAAAATGAAATTTTTGCTGTAGAGGTCTTCCTGAAGATCTCTGGAGTCTGTATTGCTGGTAACTAGCATCTGTAAGGAATGTGTCATAGTTATCAATTTTTGTCTGGTAGTTTTGATAAACTACCTTATCAGTATCTTTCAGTATCTTTCACTTTGTCCTAGCTTTAAGCACAGGTCAGTTACTCTTTATCATACTTGTCATATTAATTATCAGTTATGATGTTTCTGCATATTGACAAGCGCTTGAAAATAGTAATTATGGTTGCTCTTGTTTGAAGCTCCACACTTCAAACAAGTTTTCTGTGTGGATTTTTTTTAGATAATTTACCCTACTGTGTAATTTAAAGCATGCACTGTGGCAAAATCAATGTGTCTTAGGTTGCACATGCTCGTTAGATAAAGGCCTGAATATTTTGCCTTACACATTAATAATAAGTGCTAATGCAGTGTCAGTATGAGCAGAAGAGACCTCATGAAGTCTTGTCATTCAAATAATCTACGTTGTGCTCTTTGGTCTGCCCTGATTAAGATCTTTCTGTCATGCCAAACTCAAGTGTTCTGGTTCAGGTTTCAGATGTGTTGGTTAATTTATTGAAAAACTCACATTGGAAAAGTTGTGAGGCAATACAGACTCATGATGTCATGTTTCAAGAGTCACAGTTCATATGCCTACTCTAACACTTCTTGCACTGCTAAAAGGCAGCTGCTGCTTTGTTGTTTGTTGTAATATCCAGGTGGGGGTATGTGTACTGCTTCCTTTGCCTGGGGTTGAATTAGTTAGCACCTAAGAACTTTCCAAGTTGCGCTTAGGGACCTCTCCTCTGCCTCCTGTATCTTCCAGAGGTATTTAGTAAAACGTGTCTTTTCTTGAAGAAATTCTCCTCTCTTAGCAAATGAACAGTCTGATTCCGTTTCAATAAATGTCTGTGAGCACTAAACTAAGTATAAAGAGTTGTAATGGCAATTTCATAATGAGTGATAACTTAGTGGTATGTAATTCCATGGATTTCCTTCCTTGTGCAGCTTGGAAAAATAAGAGAATAAAATACGAGAATGAAAAAATAAGAGAATAAAATAAGAGAAAAATACCCCAAAAGTATTTAAATTCTCTAGTGCTCATTACTTTTGAAATTTGCTTGTTTTTTCTGTGAAAAATTACTTTGTCTTAATTTCTGCTGTAAAAGTTTCACGCAGTTGTACTGGATGTATTTGCTACATTTTAGTTTTTTGTCACGTTTGCTGAATTGAAAAATCTGCAAAAATTAATGTGGAGAAATTGTACCTAATCATGGACAAGCTGTATCATTTGTCTCCAGCAAACAGAAGGAGCAGAAATAATGCCCAGCTAATGCAAGATGAATCATATTTATTCTAAACTCAACGTTTCTACAGTATTGAAATTTAAATGCCTTTTGTCAGAGCACTGAAATACATACTGTCATGTTTTCACTAATGGGAACCACAATAAGCACATTATTACTCTTTTTGAGTCTCTGTCTTTGGCTTTTTGTTGATCTTCTGAAATCCACAGGGCCTGGAAAGACTATTAAAATTATGAACAATCTTGACCATAACGGAAATTACTTAAACACTGAGAAAAGACTTTATTAAATTATACTGAACTTTCCACAAATATAGAACATACATACCTCTCCCCATCTCCAATATTTTCTAATTATTGACTGTTTATTGTACTGGGCAGGATTTTATTACTTGCTTTTGGTTACTATATTGTATATTAATTTAAGTGAGAGAAACTTGATTAGATATTTACTGCCACTTTAGTAGTATTGGTAGTTACTGAATATAGAGCTTCAATACTTTATATTTTCATATATCCTCTTATGTATTCTACCATCTTTTGGAGGACTCAGGGGTGTTTGAAGGAAAGAATAGAAGGTCAGTTGTGAAAAACCCAGCTGAAGACAAAGAAGCTACTCAAACTGTTAATTTGTAAATCAAGAGTAGATACAAGATTGTTGCACATATGCAGTCATATTTCTTTTAATTTTTATTGACAATTGAGAGGACCACATTGCTTATTTAAAATATGGTCATGTACCCTTGAAAAATACCACATATTTTGAGTTTAAAAGTTCCTAGAAGATTTACTTAGGTCTTCACTTTTTCTTCAACTTGGAGGTCTTTGTGTGTCTGATTAATTACTAAGTCAAATTATTAAGTCAAAAGAAGATGATTATTATTATTATTATTATTATTATTATTATTATTTCTCATGCTGCTGTTGATAGTTGATAGGAAAGTAATGTCTAGAGAGGAACTTCAATAAAAGCAAAGATCTTAAATTTAAAAGGTCTTGGCTCTGTGCTTATAGAGTGAAACAGGTTCAGGTTGAAATGACCTCAAGTAGTGAAAACAGTGAGTGACAGAAATCATCTAAGAAAGACCTCTGAAAATGCTACAAGGATTCATGACTTTGAATGAGCTCTTTCAGAAGTGTATTAAACAAAATGAAAGAAGCAAACAAGTGTCTGGAACTCATTTGCAAACCAGTTTGTAAACTGTCAGTTCAGTGTGCAAAGTGTACTGTATAAATATATGTAGTAAATATATGTACCTATATATGTAGGCATGAAAGTGCACAATTGGTGTGTTTTTTTTTTTTTTGGTTTTGGTTTTTTTTTTTTTAAATAATACAAAACTAATCAAACTGATACCGACTAGACGACTCAAAATTGCCTAGAGTAGTTCACGATAGTTCATACAGAGTCTTGATTTCTGGCACTGGAAATTACATGCTAGCCATGGTAGTGGAATTGGGTTTCCAAGAAGCTTCACCTGGCTTTGTATAACTTATCACCAGGATCCCAGAATGCATTTTCTAGAGCAAAAACCAAAATTTCAATGATTTTGTTCAAAACAGATATTTGCCTGATTGCTGATAACTAAACTCTTCTCCACTTAATAGTCATTAATTTTCAGCTCTAAATCACACAATTCTTTATATCCAGTATCTCCAGAGCAAAGGGATGTAGAGGAAATTTACAAGAGTTTACACTTTTCTTGAACATTAACATAAAGAAATACAGGATTGCTGTTTTAAAGAATGAATGATGAGAAATAGAATTTTTTTTAAATTTCACATTAGGAGAAAGCAGCTTTACTTTTGCTTTTTAATTGGTTATGTTCTTTGCCTTTTTCTGACTTGGCGATGACTGTCTCTAAGAACTTAGTGTGATCTGCTGATTTCTACTATATTTCTCTGGATAAACTTCCTCGAAGCTTAAAAACTGGCTGTTGATCATAAATTAAAAATATGAGTAAAATGATGGTGTAAAATGAGAGAAATAAAAGACTCTACAGTATTTCAGCATGAAGCAGTGAGAGCAATAAAACATAGACTTCAAATCCTAAATATTATAAAGATTCTATATCCTTTTCCTTTTTCAGCTTTCCTTTGTTCCTTTATGAATAGTTCTGTAAAAAGTTCAAACCCAGCTTTTTAAATGCATGATTTCCAAATGTGACCTCCTCAATGCTGAAGCTGCTATTTTTAGAGAAGTTAAAAGTGAAAGGTGGATTATTGTTACAGAGATTTGTGTCAACCCCACCAGCAAGAAGTGGGCAATTGCCAGTTTTATCATCTACAGACTTGACTGATCTCCAGGACTTCAAAGAAATCAGTTTTTCTTCCAGAGATCTCTTTGTCTTTTCTGTGGTATACAGATGCTCAGTATTGCCTACTGTCTGATATCAGCTACAGTGAGCTCTCTCACAAGTGAGTCCTAAGTGTCCTCTCAGGCACTGCTCTGAGGGTGCTGTGCTGGTACATGCTATATGAAGGTTTATACTGTCTGCACCCCCCCCTCCAAAATCACGGGGGTTTATTAGTCTGTGTTGGTTTTGCATGGGTTGATTTTTTGATGAGAAGAGAAGAAGCCAGCCATGGAAGTGATTTTTCTGTGGCAAGCTGCTAGAAGCTTCCTCCCTGCCTGGCAAAATGAATTTTGGGCTGGCTCTGAAAATAGGCATGCTCCTAAGCCAATTAGAGAAGTTAGTAATGCCTCTGTGATGACATACTTAAGAAAGGTAAAAACACGGGCAACTGTCCTTCTTTCAAGGGGTGGGGAGGCAGCCGCCAAGGGACCATCCTGTCACAGCTGCTGTGGGATGTTATGGCATGGCTACTGGGGGCCATCACGGTGCCAGGAGCAGCACTGAGACTGGGAGCGGCCATACCATCTCAGTATCGTTTGCAGTGAACTCTGCCTGTTAGCTGCTTATAGCCGGCTGTGCTGTGAAGAGAGGGGCAGAAGTGGCAGCAGTAGCTTTGGCTTTTGGTGACCTGCATGAAGAGAGGCTCTGAATGCAGCCGGTGCTGCGGTGGCTGGCACTGCGCTGTGCCTGTGGGGAACCACATGGCCAACAGTGAGAAGCATGGTGAGCAATTCCTCTGTGCAGAGCCCAAACAGGGTCAACCTTCCAACACTGCAGAACTCTATAAAAACTTTTCAATTGATAGAACTTGAGAACAAATGAACTTAGGGACAATTTTCTCCCGGGTAAGAAAAAAGGAAAAGGTGAAAACACGCAGAGAGAGCAACATGGCCATACTAAGGTTGGTGAAAAGGAGGGAGGGGGAGGAGGAGGTGCTCTGGGCATTGGAACTGAGATTCTTCTGCAAGCCATGGTGAGGACTATAACAACAGTTTCCCTGTAGTTCATGAAGTGCAGGGGGGGATGTAGAGGGTCCACTCATATCCCATGAGAAAGGGTGGTCACGCTGGAGCATGTGGATGCCGAAAAGCTGTAATTTAGTGGGAAGCTCAAACAGAGAGAGAAGACCCTTGCTTCCACAGATAGAGAAAGAGGACCCTTGCTTTCAAACTAGAACAGCTCATCCTTAAAAGATTACACCTGATGAACTAATTACCCACACAAACTGTTGTGGGAAAACTGCTTTGCCCGTGGGAGGGACTTGGGTTACAGCAGGTCAGGCAGGACTGCTACTCTTGAAAATCAGAACCATGTTGGAGAAATTCACAGAGAACTGTCTCCTGTGGGAAGGACCCCATGATGTAACAAAAGAGACTCCTCTCCCAAAGTGAACTGAAGGAAGATGTTTAAAAGTGACAAGCTGACTAAAAAACCCATGTTTTGACTCCCCGTGCTGTCAATGGGAAGGAAAAAAGTGTTGAGGGGGGCAGGGGGAAAGGTGTTCTAAATGTTTATTTTAGTGCTTATTATTCTTTTAATAAGAATAATCTTATTCTTTTAATTCTGTTAACAATTTTTTTTTCTTTATACCTTCTATAAGTTTTGAGCCTGTTTTTTTCTCCTAATGCTTACCTCACCCTGTTAGGCTTTTAATTCTTCTTTCCCCCTCCCCTCCTCTGCTCAACTATAGCAGAAGAGAATGAGGGAATGATTTTTTGTGGGTGCCTGGCTTCTAGCCAGTGTCCAACCATGATATAGTGGTAATGTTGCACAGACCTGTGGAAATAAGTATTTTAGTGATTCACAGTTGCACATAAAGTTTGACTATCACGAGTGCCTCCATATCACTGTATTAACTGTTCTATACTGTGATACTTCAGGCATCCAAATATCCATGTCTTTTTTCTCTAGTCTTGAGTCACTAGGTTGTGTTTAACAAATTTACAATGTATGGGGTGCAAAATTCTCTGCGCTGTTATCAGTTCAAGGATAAACATTTAAAATGTGTTTAGGGATAAAACATAGTATACTGGATCAATCGGAGGTTATTTAGGAGCTGAAACAAGTAAGCTGTGTTTTGAAATATTACACGTCTGCTCTAAAAATTTATCAAGTTGCTTAGACAAATGAGTGGCATGTTAAAATCCGTGTTCGTTGTTCCAGTCAGACTCTAGTTTATTAAAGGGTTTAGCTGAATTTTGGACAAGTGATAAAAAAATATTTTCTGTGATAGACAAGTTTTCCAAAGTTTACCAATTACTTGGCAGGGCTGTGTTTGCAAATTGTAGTTGTATTTCTTTCTGGAAATAACAGCTATTACTTTTTATATGACATGTCTTCAGACTGAGAGGTGTCCTTCCTTCACCTGACTTCTGTAATGTATTATGCCATTAAGACACAATGAGGCATCTTTTAGTGGTCCATTAACAAAGGAGTTGGTTGTACTGTGTGGAGAGAAAGAGAGTCTTCCAGAAGTCTAACAAGTCAAAAAGAAGTTTAGAAAATGGGTGTCAAAAGTCAGGCTATATGCTACACGTTCTTCCTATTCTGTGATTTTTGAAATATTGTACTTTCACACTTTTCTGCATATCGTTGCTGATAGTCTTTGGTGGGAGATTTTTAAAAATTGCTTTTAAAATTAGATCTGTACTTAGGAGTTTGTGTCCCCGTGAATGAGTCCTGCATTAATGAAAATGTTTGTGATACAAATGCAGTAGGAAAGAAGCTCTCCAGATTGGACAACTAGGCCAGTGGACCAGGCCCAGGTCTTATTAATTTAATGAAGTTCCGTTTGCACTGGTAAATGGATTATGCTTTTTGGGAAAGAAAAGTATGCAGCCAGATGGCAAAGATGCAAAAACATGTATTTTAAAATCTTAACAAAATAGTTTGCATGCTACATGGGTCCACTTAGACCAAATAGATGAGTCAGTAAACACACTGAACAGGTAATCAGCTTATAAAAATTTTCTTTCTGTAATGCAGTTTTATTGGACTGGACATCAAAGTGGAAGAGAGACCAGCTTGACCTTCAATACCAGTCACTGCTAAATAATCAGCACTAAACAAATTAATTCCATGTCCATCAAGGATACAAAGTATTTCCCAGAGCAGGAAATTGTAGAATGGAAAACATTGAAGAGAAAATATTAGGAAAAGTGTAACTTCATTCAAACCTAATCACTGCATCTGAAAAGCTAGTTAAAGGACAGGATACTGGATAAATTACAAATATAAACATTAGACATACATGTTTCTGTATGAAGCAAAATTTGAGTTGTGTACAAGAAATAGCAGTACAAAATACAATCAGATGTTACCCATAGGGGTATCCCTGTTGAAAATACCCAAGACACACATTCATTTTTGTTCAGGTTCTTTTAGAACTGCATTGTTTCACTTTTCAATTTACTTTTAGAATGAGAAATACATTTGAATGATTTGATACATTCAAATAAATAGTATTCAAAGCCTCTTTATATAAGGAATTAGAACTGATACTGCAGAAAGTCAGTAATTGCAGACCTTTGTAATATTTTTTCATTATTCTGATACAAAATCTATGTTCATACATAAATTTCCACACCCTTCATTATTTGTAGTGAGATGCCCTATGAGCTTCTCACTGAAGTTTTACATGTACATACCAGATATTTTTGATTTTCCTAGGGGTTTCATATAGTATTGCATTTCTAGGTGTAACCATAGAGTGGTCCAAGTTCAGCAGGGGGAGGAAGCCCATTTTGTCTGAATTTGTCAGAATCATATTCTTGGGAAGCATTGGAACATTAGTCTGTCCTTTAAGCCATTTCTCTTATTATATGATGTCTCGGCCTCCAATATCATCAATGGCACTAAGACACTGCATTAAATAAATATATATTTAAGCTATTGTATTCTTTAACTTTAACGGAGTTTCTGAAACATGTTTGAAAAATATCTATAGTCTGAGTCCTTAGGACAAAAATAATTTAAATCTGGATGTGTTTGATGCAGTAATAAAACCCAGTGTTGATTCTCAGAAAACTGTGGAAATAAAATCAAAAACAGTTAAAGACATGTGCTAGTTTGGCTAGTATTGGGGTGTATATTTTCTATTATTCTATTAACAAATAGAATTCTAATTCTATTTAACAAAATAATTAACAAAATTCTAATTAACACAAAATGCGTTATGTGTGAAATTTGGCTTAACTGGTAATAATTTATATAAAAAGGTGTTTTCTTTCCCCATTTCCTCCCTTTCTACCTTTCTCCTCTTTCCCATCACTTTATCTGCCTTCTTCTTTTACCCTACTTTTATCCTCCTTCTATCTCTTTTTCCTTCGTTTCCTCCACCTTTTCACTCAGCTTTACTCCTGCCTTTCCCCCCTTCCCCTCTTCTACCCTTCCTCTATCTCTCTCTCTGTCTCTCTGCTTTTTTTTCCTATAAATATGAAAAATTCTCCATCTCTTCCCATGTCTGAGCAAGATAAATGAACTAATTTAAAATATTTATCATGCCTCATCTGTCCACTCCAGAAGCTGTCAATGAACTTGGATTGGGAGCTTTCATGCCAATAGTCTGCAGTGAGAAGTTGTAGTATTTTGAAATAAGAATGTTGTTTCCATGGCAAACTTGGAATGCTTTGCAGCTATGCTGACATCCACATACTTTTGGGTTTATGCAAGAAGGATGATACTTTCTTAACTAAAGAAAGTATATGATACTTTCTTAACCAAAAGGTCATTTGCTTACATGTCCACAATAAAGATATCATACTGTACTTTTATTTTTTTTTAATCTCTTGAGGAAAGTAAGAGAAAAAAATTAAAGATGGAGGGGCAAAAACTATTTTAAATACAATGCTTCTGCATTTTTTGCCAATAATTATTTTAACCAGTAAATATATTAATAACTAATATGTTTCAGTCTAGAGAGAACAATGATTTGTTGAATTTTTATCATAGATAAATACTCTAAGGCAAGACTCACCCCCTTATGTGTCTGATTCTCTGAATATTTACTTAGTGAAATTAGTACAGAACTTAGAAATGAAGGAAACATTTAGAAATAGCTTTCTGTTTCTGAGATACTACAACTGATTCATTTTAGATTGTAGAATTTTTATAAATTTCTTATACATAATACATTTTAATATGTCTTAAAAAATACCATACAGTTTTTGGCTGTTCAAATTTTCTGGTTAGGTATAATGCTGACATCAACTCTGCTGAAAAGCAAGTTTTGACTTTTGGGTAAAAGCTTCAGAAAAAATCTTTTCTGTGTGAGCTATGAGGTCCCTCAGGCTTTTTAGGACCGAAAAGTAAACTTTCTGTGATACAGTGCATGTTAAACTTATGTGTGTCTTGACCCCATCCTCAAGCAAAAAAAAAAATTCCGAACAACAAGAATGAAAAAAATAAGCCGACACCAAACAAAAAGTACCCCATACAGCTGTAACTCTGAAATATCCCTCTATTCCAAGTTTTGACTTATTTGGTTGTTTATATGCTATTTTTATTACTTGGAAATGGCACGACTCACATTTGCTCAGTTTACTGTAGGGATGGCAGATATTTCATGGCCACTAAGTACACTAAATGTTTTTATTAATCCTAATTTTCTAGTAGTGTATTCTGTCCACAGCAGCTTCCCTTCAACAGAGAACAACTTGACAAGCAGCTGTAGCCTCATTCAGTGTGCTTCACAAGCACAATATTTTCCTTCCCAGAGACAAAGTGCATTCACCTACATAATTGGCCATGACCCCTTCTCGCCCAGAGGACATATACTGAAGTCCATTCCTGTCATCTAATCTTTTAAGATGCAAAGCAGCACATTACTGTCATGCTAGTAGGTAGAAGGAATGTTGATATGCATGCTTTTATTGTCATCAGAGGTTTCTTTTTGAGCCTGTCGGAGATTCTTGTTTCTGAGTATTGAAACTTGAGTATCTTACATTCTGTACAATTGTTCTTTAGTAACACTTTTTTTTTTGGTGTCTGTGTGGAAATACATTTTTAGTTTATGGATATTACCATACTGACTTGCCATTCTCAAAAAGATAATTTATTAGATGGTGGTACCTTTATTTTGATGAAAACTGTCTTTGCATTTCTTAATTTCATAAATTCTTTCTGAGATATTGCTAAGAATATAATCTGTTCAATGCTGTATCCTGGTGCCCTAATTTTAATTGCTATCTTACTAGAATGGCAAATTTCTGTGTGTTTGGATGTGTTTATATGAAGTACCATAATGCAATTATTAAAAAATAAACTATGTAGAAGCAGTGCAGATTTCTGTACTATGTATAAATAATATTACTCAGAGCAATACTTTGCATTAAATGGCAGCTCATGAAATATTGGAACCTGAAATGGCCATACAGGGTCTTAAAGTTCTATATTCATTGTCTGTTAAAGACTCTTCTGAGTTGGCAAATTTTAGATGTCTTCTCTAAATACTTTGTGCAGCTGTAGTCTATTTTATGGAGAAACTGTCTCTTTTGAAATTGAATAATACAAAGTCTGCCGCTGGAATTTAGCTTGATTGGCTTTGCAGGAAAACCAGTGGGGATCATGATGGAGAAGTTAAGCATGAATCAACAGTGTGCCCTTGCAGCAGGGGACAGACTGCATCCAGGCCATCATTTGTAATAGTGTAGCTGTGAGGCCCAGGGTATTGATCCATCCTTGCCTTTTATTTGACTATTGTTATGACAGCACCTGGTCTGCCTTTTATTGACATGTGGGAGCAAGTCCAATGAAAAGTCACTGAGATGGTCAGGTCTGGAGTACAGAATGTATACAGAGGGACTGAAGAAACTGGGTGTGTTCAGCCTGGAAAAGAGACACCTTTTGCAAAGATTTCACTGCTGCTTATACAGAGGTAATCAGAGGATACAGGCAAGAGGGAGAGGGATGCTTGTTGGAGGTGTGGGGTGGTAGCTTGAGAGGCAAAGAACACAAATCAGAACATGGTAAATTCCAGTGCTGTAAAAAGAGATTTTTACTGTGAAAGGTGATAGTTGAATACTTGAACAGGTGCCCAGCAAGGCTGAAGGATCCTTGTCCTTGTAGATGTTCAGAAGTCAGCTGGATGGGCCTTATGCAACCTGATTTAGGTCTGCCTTGTCAGTGCTGTTCTACATGAGCTCTGGAGGTCCCCACTAACCTCCGATATTCTTTGGAATAGTTTTTCACTTTTTTTGTACAGTTGTTTTGTCTCTCTGCCACGCAGTGGGGTTTAGAAATGTGTGACTGAATGACTGTAGTGCAGAAAAAAACCTGGACTTGACCACTGCCTTAAATTTCAGTAATGCCTATAGGAATCAGCTGGAAAAAGTGCAGTTAAAGTATAATAGTGGGGATGCCTGGAGGCTGCAGCAGTGAGGCAGTGAAATGATGCCTCATCACCTTTTCAGCCTAAATGGCATTTCACAGCTTGTCAGATATTTTAGCCTTAGTGTAAATGGCGAATCTATTCTAACTGGTCTATGCAAATTGGAAGGAAAGTTTTAATAGAAAGGCTTTCTTCCTGAAGAATAAAGAAAAGGAGATTCTTTCTTTCCAATCTCCTGTATTAGTCTTCTTGAAATTTTGCCCTTCCAATACTAGCATCAGTCATTTCTTGTTCATTTCAGGATGCCTGAAAGATGCACTGAATACAGGCACAGTGCTTCTTAAAAAAAATAAATTAAAACAAATTTAATTCTGTGTGTTTGTTATAGTACAATCTGGAGGATAAAAGGTGAAAATCATGAGGGAAAAAATCCACAAGATCTGCAACATTTCAAACCTACAGGGGAAGAAACATGGTCAGGAAAAAAGATTTGGTTTGTCTCTAATAAAAATGTGTTTAAAAAATACATGACTATGTGAAAACTACAAGATAAAATCTTGAGAGTCTCCTTGTAAACTTTGGGCTCACAGCACCTATTACTATTTTTGAGAGCAGGTGGATATTAACTGGATAAAGAAGAGTTAGGATGATTAAATTCTCAGTGTCAGCTGATGTATATGAATCTGGAAGAAAGAGGCGCTTATTCTTGTGTTCAGTTAATATGTGTTAGCAGAATATTCCCTATGTACATGAGGATTCTTCTTTTTAAAGAAGGTGTTGGTGATTAATGTTTTCCATTTAGTAATTGTAAATAAAACTGAGGAGATACTAGAGATATGTTTATATGGTATTTTCATCGGTAGATCTCTGTGGTAGGATTAGAGACATCTCAAGTACTTTTGGAGTATCTCTGACAGTGTAGAGTGCTAATGGTACTGCTCCATCCTGAAAAAACTAGGGACTTAATGGCAGTGCTTATTCCAATGGTGTTGGAATGTCATGAATTTGAGAACTTCAAGAATACTAAAAATAAATATGCAGCAGTTTATTTCTCAAGAGGTGGCATAGCCATAGATGTGGTGATTGTGAGACCACAGCTGAAGCTCTAACAGGGCCTTTTATTTCTTACCTTTCTGCCTCACAATACCTGTTTTACCAGCTACTGAATCTGCATAGTGTATCACAGAAGCACAAATCCTTTCATGTACTTTCAAAATAAGTACTTCTTCACCAAGGGTTTTGTTTTCTTTGATTCTTTTTCCTTCTCTTTTAACCTACCGTTTAATGACTTTCAATCACACGAGCCATGCTTCAGGAAAACTATATTTTTCTTACCTCTGCACTATATTTTGTCTTTTTTGTCCCTCTCCTATTAATTAAAAGTTATTATTACCTTAACAGTTTGGTTGAAATAATTGATGGATACTGTATTTATATGTGATTTTGGGAAGTCCTGGTAGTTTTTTATCAGCTGTTAAAACTGTATTTTAAATCAACATATATATCTGTCACGATTTCCATATCTTTTCATGTTTAATTCAAATGAAACAACTTAAAAGTTCATTCATTGGGAGTAGTCACAAAACAACATTGTCACAGAGTTATTAGAGAATAGGATTACTGTCTCTAATTGCTGCTGATGCATAAGTGTTATGTTTCCTTCTCTGCTGAAATTTACAACTGTAAAGGAATTTTGCCTACATCTAGATAATGTCTGCCATCTTTAATTTGCCATCGCCCCATTCTGTAGGCAGACTTACTGAATAGTATGAAATCACAAATCGTTTTCTGCAAGCTCTATGGCTTTTCCCCCTGAGGTACTGGTTGTTGCATTTGAAATACCAGAGAGATGCAAAATAGTCTCTTGGTACTTCCTCTAACAACATTCCTAGTTAATTTTATATAATTGCCTGAACATGCTGAACAGTGAAGTAGAATATATCATCTAACAAACTCTTTCTTCACATGTTCTGATGCTGTCAGTTTCATAGCTCCAATACTCATCTTGGTTGAAATTAATTAGGAATAAAGGGAAACATAAAGTGTAAAATCAGTAATGAGTTTGTTTCCATAGAAACATACCATGCTCTCTGCCAAAATTAAGTCCTGACTTTGTATTCTAAAAGATAGTTGTGCAGGCAACATGTGCTCACTGATCTGCAGATAATGTGTCAAATGTCTTCATCGTATTCATCTTCTGACTGTGCCACGCATCGTTAACAAATCTCTGTGCCAGTAACTTGCTGCCAGCCCTTGCTGTAATCTTTGTCACTTTTATTCCATGTTCTGGCTTTGAAATGGAGAAGGAAAAGATTAGTTTCTCTGTGCATTTTATATTGTAACAGGTTATCACAGCTGATAAGCTTGTGAACCTCCTTCCGCCAATATTCTCTATAAAATCTTTGCTCTGCTAAAAATTTATGCGTATCTATGGGTAGTATTGCTTACAGTAGAGCTGACTTTTCATATCTAGGGTGTGGTTATATATAATAGCAATTTTTGCTTGTCTGGTAATATAAATTTTGAAGCAAAGTGGGTTCATCATGAAATGAAGATATGATAAAGCAGACATTATAGAAAAAAACAGGTGATTTTTCATTAATTTTCTTAATTTTTCAGTAGTGTCTCTATCTTAATATTTCAAATGATACATAGAAGGCAATAAACCAGGAAATATATAAAAGAGGGTGAGAATATACAAGTCAGTTACTGACTAGTAGTTACTAACCATCTGCAGCAGCAGCAGGAGCAGCAGAACTCTTATGGAATGATTTTTAGTAATATTTGAAAATCTAATAATTTTTTGAGGCTCTCTTGAAATAGCTTCTTTTTGTAGCATTTAATGCTTTACTACAGTGAACTCGTTCACTTAAGTAATTTTGATTGCCAAGACGTAGAGATAATTTTGGGGAGAAATTAATACTCAAAATTGTTTCCTAAAATCCATCCCTGGCTTTTTGCTGTGACCTCAGCCTGTGCTTATTTTCATAAATCCGTCCATCAGAAAACACTGCTACTGTGATTAATTCATGATCCTTTCAGGGACTGGAATTTTTTCCTCATTTTGAGGGAAGCAATGTCTAAATCTTTAAAAAAGGATGCATAAAAATTATTTGAAAAGTTACCAGTGGGCTGTCTTTTGCAAAATGCTGACATCCAGTTTCCTCAAACTTGTTCTTTAAAATCCATTCTGTTTATAGATTTACAGACTATTAACATGAAAGAGCTATTCCGTGATGATGAAATTCATTTGCAGCAGAATATTTTTCTTTTGGGGAGCAAAAAGAGGTCATTTCACAATCTAGAAAATTGTAGTACATTGCTCTGTCCTATATTCTTAAATCTCCAGTTATATAAACAATTTTATTTATTCTCCAATTCATTTTGCATCTGGATCTCTGATTAAGATTGATCCTCAGCTACTTTCCCCTCAGTCTCTGCTTTGCACTAATATCTAGCAATCATTAAATCGAAATGACATTCTTTCTAGCTGTCTAGAATTGCTTTAGCTGGTAGGAACAGCTGTAGTTTCAAACTACTGAAAAACTGTCATTTGGGAATTGAATTAGCATTATGGTATTTTAGAAAATGTGTTCATGGTATGTCAAGTTTGTTCGTTTCAAAAGTAGTAACTTGCATACCTAAATAGGTTTGTCCTGACAGAGAAGTGTTTGGACCTTTTGTTTTTCAGGAATAGTTTGGGATTGTAAAATGAAGGAATCGTCCATTCTTTCATTTTACAAACTTATGAAAGTCATAATTCAGGGAAGAGCTGGGGGGAGAGTGAAACCTCGGTCTTCACAGCTAGTAGTTCCCTTTCTTCTCTTGAGATTCGGATGCCTTTTTCCTTGGGTCACTTTAAGTGGGATTGTTTTAATTCTTTATTTTTTGTACATTTGCATCATCTTCCCCTTTTTTTTTTTTTTTCATGTATCACCACACTATAATAAATGATATTAACGTATGAAAAAAGTTTTTAAAAAAAATTAAGTTCACATGTTGTAAAACCCCAAGTGAGAGTATGAGAAATCCATTATTTTTCAAAAGCCAGGGAGGGAAGGAATTGCCTGTATAGGCCAGACACAGTGCAGTTCAGTTTACTACTTATAGCTAATATACAATTTGGTATGTAGTTCAGCTAATAGTCCAAAAGTGTATGTAAAACAGATTTTTTTTTATAGCTTGCTCTGCTTTGGGTTTATGTGTTCTAATTTTATTTATCAATTAAAATGGATTGAGTATTTGATGTATAGTTTCAAATATGAAGGGGCTTTTTCTCTTACATCTGAATGGGGGACCACATTGCCTTAATACAGTTATACAAGCTGTAGTTTGCTTGAACACTGGACTTTTATGTGTACTTTTCAAAATTCATGCCTCAGTTTGAGTCATTGTAAAGCTGAGATACATCTACATCATCCTCAGTGTCATGCTTGTACAAAGGACATAGCACTTTATATAAAATAAGAAAGATATTTCTTTATTTGCAAATCTTGATTTGCAAATTATTTTCCTGCATTCTTGAAAGAAGAATGGTTTTCATAATTTTTCTCCCCTCCTTAAGCACAGGGAGGCCTTTTTTTCTTTTCGTGCATGAACAGTAACATATTTCCACCTGTTCATATTCATGACTTAATCCTTTTTGATACCTAAAGAGTGTATGAGTGTAGCACAAAAGATTAATGTGGGTTTGGAGTTAACTGATGTAACAATTACCCTCCTTGTATTTGCCAGTGAGATAGATTTATTGCATGGCTAAAATGGGATTTTTTTCACTTTCATCATGCAAACTTTGGTCTGCATTCACAGAAATAGTTAAGACCAAGCAGTGTTCCTTTTATATAAGAGTAAATTTGAGGCAACTTAACTCTTCATCAAAATTACACTTATTTTACACCAACATGACTGAAATAAGAATGTAGTCAATGGTAATTGGACAGTTTGTTTTTTTACTATTTTTAAAATAATTATTTTGTATTTTAATAATTATTTTCAGTACTTTCAAGTTGAAACTCTGAAAAGCATTGTGAGAAATGTTTCCTCAAACTATGCCAGTTCGTCAGACATGTTGTCACAAGTTCTCTTACAGGGAGGGATGAACTTTTATCCTAATTTCTAAGGATTGGCTATGGCTATGCCATTTAATTTGTCACATTTTCAGTTCTCATGACTACATCTCCAGCTTCCCTTTCAGCATTTCTTGCTGTCTTATGTAATACTGATTTTATTTTTTGCAGCTTTTCTACTTCTGGAAGGTAATAAACTTTAAAATATTAACTTCAAAGAGCAACTGAGTGTATATAGAGTTGTAAGTTCATCTTTTTTCTGAAGCTTTACTCACTATGTGGTGTAGTTTTAGATTTTTGCATTTCCCGAAGTGTTATAATACTTTAGTAAGATACAGGAGAAATTTACAGCCATATTTTAATGTTAACATATTTGCTTCCATGTGCATGTGCAGCCAATAATTTAAGGGAGACCAGCATTTCCTGCTGTACTGTTACAATTTCTTTAGTTGATGCTGGTTGAGCTGTACTTTACTTTATTCCTTTTCCTCATTCTCTACATTTTTGTTTGAACTGCATTTTCAGGGTGTTTATTTCAGAACATGTGGAATTTTTTTGTGTGCAGTCTTGGTTTTGGGGTTTTTTGTTTTGTTGTGTGGTTGTTTGGGGTTGTGGTTGGTTGATTTTCTTTGTTTTGGGTTTTTTTAATAGTCATAAGTGCTTTGGTCTTTCTTCTTCCATTAATCTGATTGTTGACTTTGTGTCTATCTGTATGAAAAAGCATTCAAGAGGAGCTGTGTTATTTATATGAACTAAGTATCTAGATATTGCACATACTAGATGTCAATTGTATTTTCTATGTGGAATTTTCACTTAGTAAGTTCTGAATATGTATATATAAAAGAAATCTCTAAGCTCCCTTGGAAAACAGTTACTCTGCTTACCTGTAAATGATCTCATGCACATGAATACAAACACGCAACAAGATGTCAGCCCATGAGTGAAATTTCTGAAGCATTTCTTTTAATGACAAATTGTCTTTACCTCTTACTAGTCTTTAAACCCAATGGTGCTACAGTAGATCTGAATTCAGGCCCCTTTTAGTGAATGATAGCTAAAATTTTTCCCTAAGTGTAGATGCTAGGGACTACTCTTAATTTCTGCTTGTGCAAAGCAATGCAGGCAGTTCGCTTTCAAAGGGTGAAAGTTCACTTTCTGTCCTCAAAGGGTGAACATGAGGGCAGAACTTGAAGAGTATTTCACATTCAGGTTGATACAGGAACTAGAACCAGTGAGCTTGACAGGGCTAGCCCTTACCAAAAGTATTATTTCTGTCACAAACTGCTTGCCAGAAGCCATTGAAACTATTTAAGTACTGAATTATGCAATAAAATTTCTTCTGGTTTTATGCAAAATATGAAAATCAAGAAACGATAGAGAATAAAGTTCTTTGGTCACCTCTGAATAAGAATTAGATGTGAGTTAACAGTAAACACTTTGAATTATTAATCATGCAGCAAAAACGCACAAAAATTATTTTTACTTATGTTCTCAATATAGGCAGATGAGTTTGTTTAGCAATTTGGTGGGCAGCAAATTTAGAAGAAATGGAAGTAAGCAATATTCCAAGAATATGTTTTATTGAATTCATTGTTTTGTGTCATTGCATAAAAACTGTTTATAATAGCTGAAATAATTTCATGATCATCAATAACATTTGTATTTTTATTAGCCGTGATGAGAGATATCAGAAGATAATTCTCATATGTGATATAAAACAGTTGTCCACAGAAATTGCTGAAGTAATTATTCTATCTAGTATGCTTGTTAATGCCTTATGGTACAGTTCATCTTGTACTGTATATTAGAACCTATTCACCAGACTTAGTTAACATAGCTTATGTCCCTTTGTCTTCTTTTCCTATTGGCTCATTACTTGTGCCACTTAGAAAATAGTGACGTTATTTTGATGTGGTCTTCTTTTTGGCAAAAGGGAAAAAAACCCCAACAGTGTTTGATACCAGTAAGGCTGTTGACATGGTGTTTGAATATATGACATGAGGAAATACAGGCTACTGTATTGACATTATGTTAAGTACTCAACCAATGAAAACCAGGCTAAAAAATAGAAATGGTCTTAGGAACAGCCTTCAGCTGTAGAATTATGCATAGGCTTGAGCTAAAGAAAATGTCTCTAACTTAGAGGCGATTTATCTGCTGTAACAGGCTATCTGAGGATGTTGTAGAAACTGTTTCTTGAATGTGTTAGATTAGCCATTTTACAAAGACATATATTTAGTCTAGCTTCATAGTGGGGAGCTAAGTCAAATATATATGGAAGTCCTGTTTAGCCTGACATTTTAGTCAGGCCTATTCTCTTTATTTTTGAGTCTTGCTGTTGTTTTTAGTATCAAAATCATGTAGAAGGTTTTTGATTTACCAATTTTAGGAGGAGTAGGTTCATTTTCAGAGTATGGAATTTAAAATTAAACTTTTAAATATCTATCTATCTGTCTATCTGTTTTCTTGCTATGCAAGTGGAACACATTTAGACAAAAAGGCAAAAATGCTATGTATTAATTATATTACTAAGTTGCCTTGTAATTAATAACTGCTGTTCCTTTCACTGGGCATATTGCAAGATAAAAAATGTAATCATTGGATCACAAATAATTTTTTGGTCTTTGAGTTACTTGCAGGTATCACTGAAGTTGGAGTAATACAGAAAATATTCTCTTTATTCGCTTCTACAGAAATGTATCTTCTGCAGGCAGAGAGTTAAGAAAATCTCTGGTGCCTGCATTCAGTGTTCATATGGACGCTGCCCAGCATCATTCCATGTTACCTGTGCCCATGCTGCAGGAGTGCTGATGGAACCTGATGACTGGCCATATGTTGTCTCCATTACATGTTTCAGGCACAAGATCAACCAAAATGTGGTGAGGAATGTTTTCTTATTTGTTAAGAAATGGAATTGCAGAATTAAAGTATGTTTCCAGAGAAAATGGAGGAGAGGATCCACACTATGTATTATCATATTTCTGTCTATCATATTTTCATGCATAGCAATCTTCTACAGCTTGAAGGTTTTTCATTATGCTGTTACCTAGGAGAAGTGATACCTGATATGCCTAATACGTTTTTTAATTTAAAGTCCTTGTTGAGTATATTGTTTTGACAGCCAGAACAAATCTCTGAGTTCTCTGTTTTGTTAATCTGAAGTATATTATAAATACCAAGTCAAAAATCACAATATCTTGCAAATACTCAGAGATCCTGTGAGATAATGGATGTGGTGTATATGTAAAATCTTTGGTCTGCAGCCAAAGAGTCTCTTGAAAATATTCAATTATAATTATTGTGTCATCTGGCAAAGTAACACTAGCATGCCATGAAAATTCATGTTATGACTGCCTTTCTATTTCTATTCTGTGCTGAGGAAGAGCTTTTAATTTTAGATGAGACACAATCAAGAATTAGTTTAATGTCTTTTAGTTGAATAAATGGTTAGTATCTCAGTTAGGAGAGAACTTCTGCTATTCATCTTGGGCTTTTAAAGCTGTGTTTTGTTTCCTAGCAAACCAGAAGGACTTAATGTAGTCTTATTAAGGAAAAAGCTTGGAAAGTTAGTCAAGTTGCAATTCTTTTTCTCCTTTATGCATTAGAAATGAAAGGCATAAACCCAGGTAATGTCTGTGTCATAGATGTTGTGATCTTTAAAGAGCCTGTCAGTGAATCTTTGGTCTTAATGACAAGACTTAACAAGACTACTGAAGAGTAGGATTTCTTCCAAGTGTACTAAATTATAATGCCTCCCAACTAGAGTAATCAGTCCTGAGTATTCAAGCTGCAGCTGGTATTTTTAAAAGGGAAACATATTGTTTATCCCTGTTTAAAATTTCCATAGAATTGTTATTTTTTTATCATATTTTTGTTTTCCAGAATGAATGAACACATTAAACCAGCACACTTCATGTGGTTTTAATTTCTTGCAAACATTTTCCAAGAAAATTAGTTTGGTTTGAAAAACAAACAAACTTAAATTTCTATCTGTACAGGCAACTTAAGATACTGTCCTTGGATTTTTTGAAAACCAAAAAAATTGGTTGAAAATTACTAGATTAAATTCATGGCCAGTAAAAATAGGGCCAACATTTCCCAAATGTTTCCTAGTAGCTTTTTGAGCCAAGTCTTTATAATCTAGATAGTGGGATTTGCATCAGTCCCATAAATTCCATGCTTTCTTAGGGATTTTCTTGACCTGTATTAGGTAGTGTAAAAGAAAGGAAGCCCCATCAACTATGGAAAAAACCAGGATTTTGTGTGGCTATTGTTTAAGAGGTTGTGTGAAGGACATAGAAAGTGTATTGGAATGAGGCTATTGCATCTTTTACTGAAACTCAGCACCAACCTTTTTGAAAAGATTCACTATTACTACCTTTTTCCCCCCCTCCGTCTCAACTAAAAGTCAGGTTTGCAGAAGAGAAATAAAAGTTTTGCTTTTGTGTTTTCAGTTGGGCCAAAATTTGGAAAGAGCAGATATTTTGTTAAAGAATGTTTTTCTATAAAATTATTAGTTTACTCCTCAGACAAAGGAGATTGCCATATGTTTTTAAATGCTTGGGTTTATACTCTATCTTTTGGATAATTAATCTAATCTTTAAGCCTTTAGAACTTTTCTCACCATTGGTTCTCTTGTTATGTTTTTCTTAGCTTTTAGCTGTTCCTTCATGCAGAAATAACATTGCTCTTCACCATTAAGCATAGCAATGTATCTTACTTGTAATCAACTTTTCTTTTTTTACCTGTTGTTTCAATTTCCTTGCTTAGCAGCAGAACAGGAAATCATGCAGACTGAAATATTATACTCACTTAGCAAATTTTTGTGAATGACATAGAGTATCTTGTCAGTATGAAAAAAAATGTCTTCTGGTATTTAGCAGAAAACATTGTTCATAAAGTAAGGACACTATTATTTCTCCTAATTTCAAGAAAAAAATTAAAATTGTCTAATTTTTCATTAATATAGACTCTAAATATTGTATCTAAATGCTCAGTGACTGCCTTTGTACTGACTAGGTGTTTGCTGCTTTCTTCAAGTTTAAAAAGAAAATCAAAACCCAAAAACTCAACAATCAAAAAATGACTTCTGGTCACTAGGAAAAATGGTGGCATATACCTATAGTAGTATTTTAATATGTAAATCAATGAGAGTGTTCAACCAAAAAGGCCTACCTAAACAGATAAATGTGTATTATTACTATTATTAGCATTTCTCTTCACCCCAGGCAAGGGCTTATTGTAGTGAGGAAGTAGAATATGCATCCAACTTATTTACACCTGTGAACTCAAGCTAAATTTTCAACATACATTCATAAGCCTTTTTCACTAGGGATCAGGTTTTGTATTGTCTTCACTGTTTTAGAGTGCCTTTTTGTTGTCAGTCATTGAAAACACTTGTGGGGTCTTCTGAAGAAAAATCATCAAGAGAAAATCAAAAGGGAAGGCAATAATCCTTGAATTTATCTGATGCTGCCAAATGAAGTAAATACAGAAATACTAAGAACTAGAGTTTTTAAATGTTTATCTGACTTTTCAAAAATACGTTTCCATGTTCATGGACTCAAAACTGGGCCTTACCTCTTACATTTGCTGAAGGTATAGCTTTAGAAATAACACAAAAAATTGCTAGCAGAACAGTTTTTATATATGGAGTGTTTTGGGTGTTTGCTGTCATTGCCTATGTTATTTTTTATGTAAATTGGACTGTCAATATGCAAGAAAGGCTCAGTGATTTGCTACTTATAGGTTGTGGTTTGGAATTTTTTTTTCATTTTTTTCTTCGTGACTTTGCTTGTCTCTGAGCATGAAACATATTCCTCATCTTGGAATCTCTGTGGTCAAGATGACCCCAAGGTGTTAGAAAGTCTCTTTTTCCCAGCCCAGTGCTCAAAGAAGGAGTTGGAATTCCTTGTCTCTGGTTTTCAAGGTTGCTTATTTTCTCTTATCTAATACATTATTTTCCTGACCCGCTGCAATCTGTCTGGTAGGTCGGTTCATGGCACACTGCTCACCCTTGAGGTGGTGTCAGCATTTTATACTAAGAACTACATGTACTTTATCTACAATAACTTTCCAATACCTATCCACATGTGTTAGACAGTATGTCTCTACTCTGAACCAATCTAAAAGTGCCAGAAGAAGATGGAGGCTAAGAAGAAGAAGGAAGAAGGACAGGGCACGCCCAAATCCCACCTTGCCTCCTGAACCCCCATTCTAAAAAGCCCAAAATTCTACTTCTTCACCCTGTGAAAAATTAACTATCATTCTACGTAAACTCTCATGACTTGTAACTTTTCATACAAAGTTGGCAATCTGCTCCATGGGTCAAAATGAAAGGCACAGGTGTCTTTGGCTTTGTGCCAGGGTCTCTGAGCCCCCTGCCAGGGGCTTGAGCCATCCAGGGCAGCCAGAGGGCTGTCCTGGGTTCCAACACTCTCACACATTTTTGTCATCAAAACTGCAAGAACATGTGGAAGTGCAGTCGAGAATAGGTGCTGCAGATGGATTTGTTTTGATTAAAAGAACTCATTCATACACAAGAAAATGAGAAAAAGGAGTTGTATGCAACTGTTCTAACAGAAAAAAAAATAAACCCAACCCCAAAAGATCCATATGAGCCCTGCAGATCAGAGAAAGCCAGCTGGAGACAAATCTATACTTACAGCTACTTCTTTTGGAAATTGTGAACAAAAGGGACTATCTCGACAGTCCCAGTAACATTTGAAAGAATAATTATCTTTAGAAGAGGCAAAGACAGGAGATGCAAATACCTGCTGTTGCTGTTTTTGGAGCTACTTAAAATTACCTTCTACTATTATCAGCCAGTTCTTAACCTCTGTAGCAAACAGGGAATGGAGGGATGCTGTCCAGTGGAAGCTGTAGATCCTTTTTCTGTTGAATACCTTAATGATGGATTGTCAGTGTTTGTCACTGTCTGCTAACTACTGCCAGCCCCTGAACATCTCAGAAAGACTAAGCCAAGTCTTCAGAAGGAGATGTTCCTCAAAAATCATGAACTGGATTATTTTTGAAATGTCATTAATAATTTCTATGCTGAAATTGGAATTCCAAAGAGTAAACGATGACATGAGATTTAAGTTCCAGTATGGAAAAAGTCTCAGATCTTTTAGGATCCTTCATTAAAAAGTGTAGCCTGAGAAAGTTCCTAGGTATTTAGATGTACATCAGATACCTACTTCATGATGTTACTATGAATTCGTATTCACATAATTTGTGTATTTAAGGTTTTTGTTCCATGCCATACAGAAAGTGAAGGAGAAAGTAATTTTCCCTTTTAAGTTTTGAAGTTTGCACACAGAAGGGGAGATTATCTTTCTTTGTATTTGGTTGTTTTCTGTATTTCTGCCACTACCTTAGTTCATTCTTTTCTTTGGTGCTACTAAAGAAAATCATGCTTTTAAACTACAACTTTCTCAATAATCTGATAACTACCACAGCTGTTTCTTTAATCTGATAGACTCCCGTATATAACAGCTGTCCTTTCTGATCAAAAAATTGCATTCTTAACATCAATAAATTGTTAAGATTTTCTGTCAGGAATTGTTTTCTGGGACATGCAATGAATTACGGACTGTACTTGTGAATATGTTTTTCTGAGAAATAAATTAAGAATCCTATGAAGATAACATACTAAAAAATAATCTCCTTGAGCTAGAAAGCTTTTTTGGATTTTTATTACTTTTTCTAGTGAGAAATGGCATTTCTTCTCTGAAAATTTCATCATTAAATGAATTTTCATTGTTTCTTAAAATATTGTACTTTGCCCTCCATCTTCTCTGAAGAGTTACATCTTCTTTTGGAGAAGATTTAAACCTCTTAATAGAGCAATATCTCCTTGGTTTCTGTAATAGAATACTTTTTCTATTACCTCATGGAAATAAATTAATTAATTAATACTCTCTAGTTTACATCGGATCTACCTCTGCCCCCACCAAAAGCTGAATAGGATAAAATAAAAAATTGAAAGATAAATGAACATATATTATTACATATGTTTCAAGATTAGATAAAACATGCTTATGGACATTTTATTGCTCCTGTGATAATATCAGTCGATTGCTATTTGTGTAGCTAATTTTTATACTTAGACTATCTATAGACAGTTAAATGGAGGAAGAAATAATTTTATTCATATAATGGTTAAATAATTTGTGAGTATGCTGAGAACGTTATTTCTAGGTGCACTTGGAAATGTTTTAGGAGCATCATTGAGTTGTACTATCTGAGGTGACCTCAACTAAATCCTACAAATGTCTGTGAGAGGCGGAGCTCTGACACACAGACGTATAGTGTACTGCCTACAAAAATGGCAGAGAATATTTGTACTTGGGTATGCCCTTATTTTTCAGGAGCAGAGAGGTTTAAAAATTACAAATCCCATAAATAGGTCCAAGAAGGAAGCCCAGTAGTGACAAAAAGTCAGCACTAAAACAGAAGTCTTCAAGTTTAGGGTGGGTTTTTCCTCTTATGCCAAAGCATTCACTTTACTGCTAATACCCAAATCTAGCTAAAAGAAATGACGCTGTTCTTTATTCTCTTCAGTTCTACTGACAAAAATCCTACAGCTGTAGGATTTTCCAGATTTTCATAAGAGAGTTTTAAGACTATTATATTGACTGAAGAACTTACTGCCATTGAGGGTTTCAAAAACAGTGCTAGGAAATTTGAGGATTACTTTAGTGTGGACTGTGTATAAAAGTATTATTTTACAGCTTATATAAACATTTCTAATAAAAAATATTTCATCCTTAGGTGTATCTCACATAACTAGAAATGTTCAACTCTTCAGGTGTAGCCAAACTCACAATAGCTCCCCTTTGCATAAAAACAATGGACCTTTGTGAAATATTGAATAGTTAAGCTCCTAAGAAAGAAGTGCCTTCTGTATTACTTGTATGAGAAGGTACTGGTTTTATTTCCTGGTGAAGAACGTTGCTTTTAAAGTGAAAGGGTCACAGGGATACAGGAGTTGGGAGCTGAGATGTTGACTCTATGGTGTGAGCTTCTTAGTGATTGTCTTCCTACAAAGTTCCATTGTTTTTATATTTATAGAATCCATCAATTAGTTATTGATGTAGAATTTTTGCATAGTTTAAGAATTCTGCTAGTCTTCTGATTTATGTAATTAGCACTGGAGAATTATAAGTGAAAAGTGAAAAAAAAATATTGTTACTGATATACTATCCAAATAACTGATGAAGAGTGATCAGTGCTTTTTGAAGCTTTAAAGCAAAACTTCTGTACAATTTGGATTAAGAAGTTCCTCACATACACTGCTGTAGACAGCTCTGGCAAGAGCTGGGTATGCATTTAGTTATTGCATCTCACTGGGCAAAATTTCATTCTATTATATGGAATCATGCAGAAATCCAGTACTTCAATATCTCATAATTAAAAAAAAAATCTTGGTTCATCACACCTTGTGTCTTCAGGAAAATTCTACAAATTCTACAAATTATCTACAAATTATCCCGCAAACAAGAATAAACATTTTTTCTATTTATATATTACTGATGCAATGCAGAATAGTTTTAAATCATCAGCTGCAGAAGTATGCTTTGATGTAGTATTCTTCAGATGTAATTTTTTTCCCACGAAATCGAGAAATTTTCTAAATAAAAGACATTATGTTAACATTATTGAATTAACTTAATTTAATTTGAAGTTTTTACCTTGAATGCTCAGCTGTTATCAACCCTGTTTTTACACTGATAAATTTTTTATGAATAAGCTGGTATTTTAAATTTATTTTTTCTTTTAAATTCTTCTTTTTTTTCAAGAGAGCTAAAGTATGTGGGAGAGCCATTACAGTTGGGCAGACAGTCATCACGAAACATAGAAATACACGATACTATAGTTGCAGAGTCATTGGAGTGACATCTCAGCTTTTCTATGAAGTCATGTTTGATGATGGCTCCTTCAGTCTGGATACTTTTCCTGAAGACATTGTAGTAAGTACTTTCTCAGATTCCTATTCATTCTGGTTTGTTTTCTTGATATTTTGTTTTGGGGTAGGTTTTGTGGCATTTGACTGGTTTTCTTTTTTAAATTAGAGCTGCAACCTCTTGAACTAATTCTTATGACTTTGAGAACATAACATCTTAATATTTAGTTCATGTTTGTTTCTTTAACTGCTGAGAATGATTATTTTCTAATGGGCTTCCAAGCTTTGGTTGTTCTAATTAGTCTTTGTCATTTGACCAAATGAATCAAGAGTAATCTTAGAAAATCTTTTAATTAAATAAGAAATACATATTTAATTAAGAATATGAAAGAGGGAATTCCATATATCCTTCTCTGTCACTTAGATATTACTTGTAAAAATTCCTTCCAGAATAGAAGGAATTTCTGCTGTAATGTGAAGAACAGCTCTTCAGAATCTGTTCTCACAACTTATTTACTCTTCTTGATATTTAGTTTGTGAGATTACATTAGTAATGATAAAAACCATTAGGGAAAGTAGTTTATCTGTATGTAGTATAGTGTATTACATTTTCAAAAGGCAACTGAGATTTTGATTTCCGTTATGCACTTACATACCATGGCTCTCATAATTGCTAAAAACCACATTGTGCATTTGGCACATATGAGCAAATTTGCAGTTGGAGAAAGATTCTGTTTCCCTCCGTGTTTGCAATGAATATGCTGGATGTTAAGCTTTATGGTGTTCATGAAGTGCCCTTTGACCTCTTCCTCATGATGTGACTCAAATCCTCATTTACCTTCATGATCCTCTTGAGTCTTTTATGTGCTAAGCCAGTACTTTTTGTTTACTTCCTACTAACTTCCAGAAGTTAAAGCCACCAGGGACCACTGATAGGCAAAAGCGCTGTTTGTTGGAAGACCACTTTTCATTTAGTCCTGTTCAGTATGTGGAGGGGAAGAGCCTGGCTTATACAGAAGTGCCTGAGAATGCTGGCTTTGCAGCTCAAGGGATACTCCTAGAAACCCTCTCCCTTCTTCTCCTGTGAAAGTCTTCGAGCTCTTGTGCTTTCTGCAGACCTAATATTTTCCTAAAAGGAGCATTAACTGACAGATATATCAATGAAAATTATACTGTTGTTCCTAGAAGCTTCTTAGGTATTGAAAAGTGTGGCATATACCATACCAGATATGGTATTTGAGAGGATGCATTTCAGATCAGTGTTTGGGAATTGAGCTGCTCACCTCCCAGTTGTCTGAATAGAAGTCAGTCACCAAATCTCTCTTACACATCTTTGAAAATTTGTCCTTTAATGTGAAATACTGCAAAAGTCTCCATTAATGATCAATGGCATTCTGATTTAGAATGATCAAGATACTAAGTAAATGTGGCTGTATTGCTATTAGAAACCCTTTTGTAAATGCCTTCTACATCAAGGATCTGGTAAGACAAAGGTGAGGAACTGCTTGTTGTCCTAGTGGGGGAGTCTCATCTGGCACTAAGAATAAATGTAATCAGGTCTGGATGTGCCTCAGTGCTTCTCAGATAGTGAATGACCAACATAGAATTGTTTGATGGAAACACCAAACGAATTTTACATTTCTTGGAGAAATGTTGTGTTTTCATTAGGTAATATACCTGCAGCAGTTACTGGAACTGAAAAAAAAGTGTTTTTTTTTCTTCTCAGACTAAAACTTACTAATCCATGCAATGTGCGTATCAGGTGTTAGTGCTGCTGGGAGGACTTGTTCATCAAATCTGGTGTGAAAGCAATGTTGCTGCCTGTTGAAGAACTTATTTTTCTAATCTGTTTTGACTTTTCAACCAGCTCAGAAAGATAGCAGGCGCTTTTTGCTCTTCCAGTATGTGCTGAATCCACTACATAATTTCAGTTCAGCTCACAATAAACCAGAATTCTAATGTTCAGACACAGTGATTTATTTTTAAGGAGGAGGATAGGGAACAGGAAAAGTTCAATCTTGAAGCTTTATAAAGAGTTTCATAACTGAAACTGACTTCTTGAAGCTTCTTAAAGCTTCAGTCTTGAAGCTTTATGAAACTCTGTATTCAATAACAACCAAATCTGGGTATACATTGATCTCTTCTCATATGTATTTCTCGTTGTTTGTGTTAGCATTTACTAAGTACATGACGTAGGAAGTTATTAGGTGTTTTAACTATAGACACATATTTAGATTTTTTTCATTTCAACATTATTTATTTCTTCGATGTTATACCTGATTTCTTAGACTAATCACTCCTCAATTACAGGTTTAAACCAATATGCTAACCAAGCCGTTTTCCTTCAACCCAGAAGGTGTAAGAGGTGTAAAGAAGTATATGGATACAATCTCTTCCTAGAAGCAACAGCAGGACAAATTCCTCCTGTAATTCATGGGAAGACTTCAGTAAGGGTGACAGTACATGATATCTTAAAGGTCATGAGATGTGACAACTTTTGCAGTTAGTTTAATGATTCATGCACACAACTAAGGAGTGCATATACTGCAGTTCTGAGTAACTGATACCAGCGGATAGCATTTATGTGTGCCACTTGCCACTTCTTGAAGTATTAATGCTCCGTAACTTGTCAAACAGCCCCTAGCACAGCACCAAGAACATTACTGTTCTGGCCAGTAGGCCAGATGTCAGTTCACAGATTATGCATCAAGAAGTTTTTCAGTTCTTTGGTCTCATCATTTAGGGAGGGTATCCCACAAGTAATTTTTTTGTTGCTGGTGGTGGGTTCTTTTGTTTGTTTGTTTGTTTTGGGGGGTGTGGATTTTTGGGTTTTTTGTTTGTTTGTTTGGGGTTTTTTGTTCGTTTTGATACCTAATGGCTATGGCACTGGCATATCGTAGCATTTTGCTAGAAGTTATTACTCTTGGTATATAGCTAGAAGATTTGTTTGTTTCTGTATATATTGTGGCTGCCAATATGATTTATATACATATATGCGTAAGATTTGGATGAAGTTGTTCCCATGTTCCCATGTTACTGTTATTAAAATCACAGAAGAATGGGAAGCTTTGCAGTATTCATGTTTGGGGGGAGATAGATACTAACATATTATATTGATTTCAAGGAAGAAAAAAGATAATTGCAGAGTGAAGTACACTTTGAGTCTATTGAGAGGTCTGATTACAGGAGAGCTGAGCACACATCTCCTGAAACAGCAAATATCCTTCCAGGCTCCTGTCCCCTGAAGTGCGCTGGTCCTTCAGTGATGAGTTTACAGAGAATTCTTTGATGTCATGGATTCACCTGGTGGTTATCAAGAAAACTAGGTGAACAAAAATGAGTGCAATTGCTGCCATGACATAACCACACTGTGTTTTAGTTTACTTATAAGTGTATCAGTGTTGGTGTTATCCATTGAAAAGGTGAAGTTGCACTGTGGATAGTCCTGTCCACAACCCAGAGTGAATTTACTTACTAAAATCTAGAAATCAAATAACATTGTCGCTAATGGAATGCTGCTGTAATTATTTTTTAAAAGCAAGAGCATCTTAAATGTTGATGAAATTAGATGTGTTTGGAAGAACAATTGATCCTAATACTGCCAGGGCCGCTACTAAACCATGTCCGTAAGTGCCATCTCTTCATGCCTTTTGACTACAACCAGGTCAGCCAGTTCCAGTGCTTGATATCCTTTTTGATGAAATTTTTCCTAATTTCCAATCTAAACCTTCACTAGGGCAACCTGATGCAATTTCTCACTTCTCACAAGGCAGCACTTGTTGCCTGGAACAAGAGAACCACTTGAACCTGGCCTGTAGCCTCCTTTTAGGCAGCTTTAGAGAGTAATAAGGTCACCCCTGAGCCTCCTTTTCTCCAGGCTAAACACCCCCAGGTTCCTCAACCAGTCCTCACAGGACTTGTACTCCAGGTCCTTCACCAGCTCCACTGCCGTTCTCTGGACATGCTACAGCACCTCAATGTCTGTCTTGGAGCAACAGGCCCAGAACTGAGCACAGGATTTGAGGTGCAGCCTCACCAGTGCTGAGTACAGGGGACAATCCCTGCCCTGCTCCTGCTGGCCACACTATTGCTGGTGCAGGCCAGGATGCCATTGGCCTTCTACAAACCTGGAATGCTTCCTCAGGTTGTTGTGACTCAAGGGTAGGACCCAGCACTTACTGTGGTTGAACCTCGCACAACTGGTCTTGGCCCATCGATCCAGCCTGTCCAGATTCCAGATCCCTCTGCAGAACCTTACAGAATCAGAGAATCTTCCCTCCAGCAGATCAACACTCCCACCCAAGTTGGTATTTCGCAGTCATGTAAAATGACTGACCGTTCATTTGATCCTGCTGTCCAGGTCATCAGTGAAATTACTGAACAGAACTGGCCCCAGTACTGTGCCCTGGGGACCACCAGCAACCACCAGCTTCCATCTGGATGTAATTACACCCACTACTACTTTAAGCCCAGACTTCCAGAAGTTTTTTACCGAGTGACCAATGTGTCTGTCCAAACCATGGAAACACAGTTTCTCCAGGGTAATGTTGTGTAAAATGCCATTAAAGTCTTTATGAAAGTCCAGGAAGACAACATATACCCCCTTTTCCTTATCTACTAAGCTTGTCACCTTGTTACAGAAGGAGATTCTGTTGATGGAGCAGCACCTGCCTTTCACAAACCCCTTCTGGCTGGGCCTCATTGTGTCATTGTACTGCACATGCTGTTTGATGACACTTGGGATGATCTCCTCCATGACTTTCCTTGGCACTGAGGGAAGGTGCCACTTTCCCTGGCACTCCGTTTGACAGGCCTGTAGTTCCCTGATTTCACACCCATCTTGAAGATGGGTGTAACATTTGTTAACCTCCATTCAATTGGGACCTCCCAAATTAGCCTGAACTGCTGGTAAATGATGCAACATGGCTCAGCAAGCTCTTCACCAGCTCCCTCAGTTCCTCTGGGTGGATCCCACTCAATCCCATAGATTATGTGTGTCTAAGGGGTGTAGCAGGTTGCTGACCATTTCTGTTGGATTTCTGGGGCATCATTCTTCTCCCTGCTCCTGTCTTCAAGCTCAAGGGACTGGTTCTCACAGAACAACTGATATTAAAGACTGAAGTGAACAAAGCAGTTAAGTACCTTAGCTTTTTCCTCATTCTTTGTCACTGTGTTTTCCCACCACATCCAGTTAAGGATGGAGATTCTTTTCAGCTTTTTTGGCAGTAGACAGATTACATTCTAGCTGGGCTTTGGCCCTTCTAATTTTCTCACCGCATAACCTCACAACATCCTTGTAGTTCTCCTGAGCCGTCTGACTATTTTTTTAAGGTGATAAACTCTCCTTTCTTTCCTGAGCTCCAGCTAGATCTCTGTTCAGAGATAATTTCAGTTCATTTTTGCATGTGTCACATTGCTCCATCCAGCATGTTCCTTGATTTTTTTTTTTTGTCTACCAGTTCTTTTAAAGTGGATGCCACCTTATCCTGAGAAAAATACCAAGCTTGAAAAAAGCACCACCAAGCAGTGAGTTTCTTAGAAGATCAGCAGTGATACCTGAATCCTTAACAGAACTTTGTTGATGCTTATTTCAAGTACCTTCCTTCAGCAGTGGACCCAAGAAAACCCTCAGTGTGAAGAGAAAATAACGAGATTAAACTCTGTTTTTCTGTGTATCAATACTTTAAATTTGCCACTCTCTAGGAGAGAGAGGAACAGGGCTCTTGAGAACTCTGACAACCGAAGTACTTTACTGAAATTATGACATAGGCTACAATTTCTTACCATGTGCACCTAGATTTTACAGCATCTAAAATTGTTATTCCCTGCATTCTTTGTTAAAAACAAAAGAACAGAAAAAAACCCCACATTTTAGTTACTAGTATCTGAAGAAAAACCTGTCAGTGTGATAGCAATGTAGTTCAAGAATCTGTTAACGAAATAACCCACAACTTTTTAAAGTGAGGGACTTCTTTGCAATACTTTACTATCCCAGGCAACAAATGCTCACTTCATATCCTACAAAATAATGAAATAAAAGTTTTAATATCACATGACCCACACTCTGTTGTATATGCACTCTACTGTATACACATATACTCTATAGACTGTGTGTGTAAAGCTGCCAATTCTATCTGCTTTTATCATGGATTTACTGAGGTTTTGCATGATCCTTCCTGGCCTAGATAAACCCTCTCAGGGGTTTGAAACTCTGAAGGCATTTATAACCTTAATAATTACCTGAGACAATGGGAACTAATTGGAGTAATTTGCAGGTGAATGAGTTAGGATGAATACAGATTGTCCCAAAGCAATTGTGTATTATTAGATCAATGAGAGACAGAGTAGATTTACTTCATCCTCCTTTGAGATGCAGAAGAAAGAAATGGACAGTTTTTCAAAAATTATTTCCTCCAGGCCAGCTAAAGGGAGTGCTAGTAGAAAACTATAATGTGCCATTATTTTGGTGGGACTTCTTGCATGTGGAGATTAGAAAAGGTAGCTCACTTTTGAGAGCTGTGAGTGTCAGTGCTCAGAATGTAGTTTCAAGAACAAAATCTTACTTGTTTTTAGGAACTTCTCTCTAATGACTGACCGTGACTACTGACTTCCACTGGTGCAGGAAGTGTGTCTGCAGATGTGATACTCAGTCAGCTTCTCTGTATCTGTTATGTTAATACATTTGCCTCTGCTTTTGGAAAACCATACTTCTTGAACAATAGACATTTTGAGGTGCTGTTCTAGCACGCAAGTCTTGAGAGCCTATTTAATGTCCATCTATATGTAAAAAACGAGAAATTTTGATTCTAGCCTAGTAATTCCCAAGGGAATTACTAGGGGCTGTGTTCTTCTGACAATCTGTCTTACAAAGAAGACACATGTTACTTTTCTTCAGCCTTGTCTGGCATTATAAATGACTGAATTCCTGATAAGTTTCCAGCATTTTTCCTAGTGATTTCTCTTCTGTATACCTTTCTCTCTTTATGTCTTCTGACAACTCTTTTCTGCTTGTCTGTCTGTTCAAATCAAAGTTTTAAATAGTAGTGTTTTCTGCACCTTTGTGAAAGATCCATTTGACTGCTGGCATACAATAATTGCTTATTGTTCAAATTTTATTATAATGGCATGTAAATCTGTAAAATTGGTAAGGAAACTAGAATGGCTGAATTTGCACATTTTCTGGGCAATCCGTAGATTTTGGGTGCACTCCAGTACCACCATGACCAGCAGTTTCTGAGAATGTGAAGTAGGAATGTAATGCATTTCTGAAGGTAGCAAGAAGCTAGACTGTAGTTGGTACAAACTTAGTCAAAAGTTGTGAAATTGTTTTTGTGATGCGGGAAAAGAGACATAATGAATTATAATTGGTTTAGCAGCTTTCTGAAAGGTTTCTTAACTGTGACATTGAGTCTATAAACTGAATAATGTGCAATTCATGTTGGGCTAGTACAATTGGTTTTTTGCAGCATTACAATATTGCTGTATAATTGAACTCACTACTCAGCAAGTTGTATGATGTGATCGTTGACAAGTAATTCTGAAAAATTTTGGAACGCAAATTTGAGAGCTGCATGACATATCTCAGAAAAAACTTAGGTTTATTTTTCTGGCTTGGTGGATTTATAGAGATTGTGTAGAATTTTACATTCTTGTTCTGTGAAATATTCCAATGATTTTAATATTTATGTATGTTATGAAGAATTTACTTCGAGTTTCTGAACAGGGAAAATTAAGTTTAATACATTTTTGTAGTCGTGAACTTGTTCACGAGATTTACAAATGCCTATACACAGAATGGTATGGTTTTTACATGGGAATAATTGTTTCCATCTTCTGAATACTAACACAAATTAATTCCTGTTTTGAAAACTATGATCTTGGTGAGTTAAAATCAAGCTATTTCAAAACCAAAAACTAAGGTCTAAGGCTGCAGATTGAAGTGTTTTATTTCATTGTTTAAATCATGAAGATACAAGGCATCAACAGATGTAGTAGTCTTATTTTAATCTAAAACTTGTTGTACAATACTATAATTCTTGATTTAAGTGAGTCACTTTCACTTTATTGTGGTGAACACAATTTTTCTGTTGCTCTTGCTTTTTGTTTCTCATTACAGCAGAAAGGCAACTTAGTAGATAAGCATAAAAAATGAATATTGACAAGATTATAGTCAAATTAAAGCCTCAAATAGAAATATTATCTTTGTACCATTTCCTTGTAGAAGAGCCTTTCCACTTTATGATGAAATGCTTTATGGATCCTTAACAATAATGATGTTAGATGAATTGAAGGTAATGCCTCACAGGAGAGGTAATGCATAATGCCTTGTAGGAGGAACAAAATGGAAGATAAATCATTACTTTGCAGTTCACGATAAGATGGCTGACTTTGCAGTGAGACAGGCAAGAGAAAGAAATATATTACAACATTTCCTCTGTTTGCAAAGACAATGTGTGTCCTTGTCTGGGACCACAATGAGTAGAGCTGTAATGAGCCTATAGAGCGTGGTGAAATCATTAGAATTTGCACAGGAATCTTTGAGGTAAGAATCTTTGAGATGCTGGGATTGGGATAGGAGTGTATTTCACCTCCCACATTTTTTCTGAAGAAATTGAGGAATTCTAGAATTTTTTCATCTGTTAGTTTACAATACTGTTGTGCAGAAGAAGGTTATTACCAGACTTACTAGGGGTCAGTGGAGGTAGTGTTGGAAGACTTATATTTTCCTTTGTGTCTGTGTTGCATCCTAAAGGAGGAGGCAGGAGCAGCACATGAGCTGGTCATTGTGCTCATCTGACTGTAACTGATTTACAGGGAGCAAATATACACATGGGCAGGATAGGAAGTACTAGTGTAGCATTCAGTCTCATCTGACTTTCTTGTAAGCAGAAGATAGGATTTTCTGCTGCGCTATAGAAGCCTTGCTCCTTATAGCTAATTAGACATCCAAGTGTCCTTGGCAACTTCACCTTCTTACTGGTGACACTCAATTTTGTCCCATAAAATTGTATTGTACCCTTTAGTGTTCTCTCTACTGTGCCTTATTGTGATGTCCAGTACCACCCTGGACATCGTAAGTCGCATTCTGCCATGGTTTGTGTTGCTGTCTCCTGGGCAATTCTGTTTCTATCAATTAGCATTATGCAAGAATTTGTGTTATTAACACTTCACTGAAAGGCAATGCAATGGTTAAAATACTAACTTTCTAAGCTGGATAGAAAGTAAGAAATTTTTAGATTCATGTGAGAATGCATGGTCCCATTTATATTCCAGTTTTCCTTTGTAAAAGCATATATTCACTTTGTAGGAGAACATTCAGTAATATTTTAAAGACGACATACTATACGTCAATTTAAAGTATTTTTATACTCCCATTTTGTGATTCAAAGCTGAATTTATTGAATTACAGTAACTATTCTGTTAATCTGGTGATTTCACTGAATTTATACCAATTCAAATCCAGAGCTGCACTCCTGGGAATCAGGCCTTCTCTTTCAAATGCTAATGCACTGTGTAAATTGCTGTTCCTGTTTAGATAAAAATCTGACTGTGACAAATTAGCTACCACTCTCCTTTCCATTCAAATTGTCTTGGAATATATGAGACCTAATTTTGTGTTTCTAAAAATTTGCATCAACTAGTATATACTATCAGCTTTGGAAAGAAAAACAGCTTGACAATCTATTGAGATTAGTGGTTCTTATAGAGAATTTCCACAATTTGTTTCTCTACTTGCAGTTTAATGGTGTTGGTACATATATTCAATGTTTGCACTGTGGTATTTTTCTGTATGGTCAGCTTTGTTAAATTGGAGGTATTGGTTGTAATTGCATTAGTCATGCTCCTTTTATGAAACAATCACCAGTGAGCAGGACTGTGGAAGCTTAATCACTAGCATTCGTGTTGAAAGTTAATATTAGCTGAAGGAATGTAGGCAGAGAAGAAAATTTGGATGAAGTTCTTTTGCAGAATGGCCTTGGAAAGGCCACTTCCTGATGGTATGGCCACCTTGTGCTTGCTTCTGCACTCCTTCTTGTTAAACGATCTTCATCTGGTTTCTGTTGGTACAGGGAGCACTATGTCATTATGTGTACCCTAGTAGCAATGAGGTAGTGTAGTAAATTTAACTCGGGTCCTAATTTAAGAGGAAAATTTAATAGCTAATCCTGCAGTTTAGCTGGAATAATCACGAGGACTGTTTCTGTGCAAAAGACAAATAATCAGGCCTGGATTTTTCTTACTTTTTTATGTTTAAAGTCTCAGGACTAGAAACCCCCTTGAAGTCTTATCAGTGAAAATCAGATGTAGTTAGTGTGTTTTGTCTGTGTTGTGAGAAGTTACTCTTAATTTTGTGATCAACAGAAGAATACTCATTTTTTTTAAATTTAAATGAATGTGTTATGAATTCAGTTTGTTGTAAAGTGAGTTTCAGTTTCTCTAATGTAAGAGGACAGAGGTTTTTGGTGTTTTGAGTTTTGGAGATCATGCATTAATTTAAAGTTATTTTTCAGAAACCATGACATTTCTAGGATAAAAGTCAATACAATGGCTTTCTCTGTGCAAATTGTGGTTAGATAGACTAACAGTAAGGTCTGAACTATTCTTGGGTATTTAAGAAATGCAGGGGATGGCAGAAAATGAACAGTTTCTTTTTCGCTGATTGATTCTAACAATATGTATAAATTTATGAACACAGCATGATTTAAAGTAAAAATAATATGTACGTAGAAAAGTCAAGTTTAGTGCAATTACAGAATCTGAGTTTTCTCTAGTCAGTCTTTTCAATATCTGCTTCTCTTTGATCTTTGTAACCTCAGGGCTAGATTATGAGCTTCCAGTCTGCCACGAGGAGGATTAAAGTATTGTGCCATGGCTCCTCTGCAGCAGGGATGGAACAATACAGAAAGGATCTGTTTCACCAGGCACACTGTGGGGCTGAAGCCCAGCTTCTGCTTACCTCTGCCTTTTGCCATTCCATCTTGCCTGATTGCATGGACAAGAAAATACTGTTGGAAAGTTGGAAGAACTTTCTAATACAGAAAGCTGTGGCAATACTATGAAATGGATTCTTACACAGTCTTTCTGGAAAGCTGCTGTTGAGTGATTGAAATATGTCTTCCTAGAGGGTTATGGTGTCATATAATAAAAAATAATGAATGACTTTGAAAGATGAGAAATATATTCAGCTAAAATAACTGTTACAATTACTATGTTTGAGCTAACGTTTCAACCATCTTTAAACTCACAGCATCTTGCGAAAAATAATCCCAGTCAGGCTCTGTGTATTTATATTCTAAGCCAGTACCATTAAGTGAAATAATTTATTAAATTTCTATATATTTTATTCTCTTGCTATGTTTACAATGCCATACAGCAAAAAAACAGGTTAGAAGCATGTGCTAGTTCACAAAACCTTGCAAGAGTCACACTTAACCACTTTTAACCTGTGTTGTTTATGCCAGTTATACCATCAGTGGTATTTGACAACAATTTCAGTAAACAGTGGAGCATTTTATACCTTGTTTTTGGAACAAAGCAAATCAGGAAGTGAAAGCCAGGAGTGTCAAGGCGTCACAGAAATCTTTGCTAAGTGACACTGAGGAAGATACCATAATTTGAATACAATTAAAACAAACAGAAATAATTTATTTTGAATACAGTCTAAACCAGAATGATTTGAAAAATAACGAAGCTCAGTGCAGTGTCTGCCAGTTAAACAGATAAACAGTTCAATTAGTGTTGAGGAAGATAAAACAGTAGCTCCTGAGGTTGTTCGCAGGATTGGCATTGCTTAGTTAAAATACTCCCGAAGAAGGAGGTGCCAGCCAATTTTGTTTTCTGTCTTAGTTAATGCTTGATGACAGTTGACTGCTCTGTGTTGGATTTTGTAGAGTCACCCCCCTGTGAAATGGGTGGAAGAATGTTACTGATATGGTAGATTTAAAAATTATTTAACTCGTTCCAAAAGAATTAAATGGTTTAGAAAAACATGAGGTTATTCTACCTGTCTAAAAATTCACTTTAAATTTATGCCAGTTGATAAATGTAAACATCAGGTTTGTAGACAATGATATAAGTGTCATGGGTTTGACATTGGCTAAATGCCAGTGCACCCATGAAATATCATTCACTCATTCTCTTCTGCTATAGTTGAACAGAGGAGAGGAAAACAAAAATCAAAGGAAAGGGGGTTCATGAGTTGAGGTAAGGATTGTGAAGAAAAAACTTTAAGGGCAAAACAGGATCAAAAACTTAAAAGGTGCAAAGAAAAAATTAATTGACAGAATTAAAAGAGGATAATGAAAACTAAATTAAACATTTAGAACACTTTGCCCCCCAACCCTTCTTTCTTTCCCACGGACAGTGCAGGGAGACAAATATGGGGATTTTAGTCAGTTTTCACTTCTGAAAGAAAATCTTCCTTCAGTTCACTTTGGAAAAGGGGTCTCTTTTGCTATGCTGTGGGATTCTTCCCACAGGAGACAGTTCTCTGTGAATTTCTCCAACATGGTTCTAATTTTCACAAGTAGCAGTCCCGCCCGAGCTGCTGTAACCTCAGTCCCTCCCATGGGCAAAGCAGTTTTCCCACAACTGTTTTTTTCTTGGGCAATTAGTTCGTAATCTTTTAAGGATGAGCTGTTCTAGTATAAAAGCAAGGGTCCTCTTCCTCTGTCTCTGGAAGCAAGCAGTTCTCTCTCTCTGTTCAAGACTCTCACCAGATCACAGCTTTTCAGCATCCACACACTGCAGTGCAAGAACCTCATGGGCTGCAGGTGAATGCTGCATCCTCTCACACACTACCCCTTATGAACTACAGGGCAAACTGTTGTATTACAGTCCTCACCATAGCTTGCAGAAGAATGTCAGGTTTGACACCTGGCATGCCTCCTCCTCCCCCTCCCTCCTTTTCACTGACCTTAGTGTCACCATGTTGTTGTCCCTGTGTGTTTTCACCTCTTCCTTTTTTCTCACTTGGGAGAGAATTGCTGTCCACAGGTTCATTTATTCTCAAGTTGTATCAACTGCATAGTTTCTATGGAGTTCTGCAGTGCTGAAATGTTGATCCTGACTGGGCTCCACATTGGGGAATTGCTTTCCATGCTTCTCACTGTTGGTCACATGGTCTCTGCCAGTGCCGCAGGAGCTGCACCAGCCACCACATTACTGGCTCCATTCAGTGCCTTTCCACATGTGGGCCATCAAAAAGGAAAAGCTGCTGCCACCACTTCTGCCCTTTTGTCCACAGTACAGCTGGCTATAAGTGGCTAAGCAAGTAAAGTTGTGAGCCATGCTGAGACGGCAGCCGCCACATTGTGCTGCACCAGTTGCACGTCCTGGCCATGTGGCTGCTCATGGACTGGCTTGGCGGCGGCCACTTCTGGCCTTGGCTGCTCCCAGCCTCAGTCTCAGGCCGCTTGCAGCACTGGGTTGGCCCCTGGTAGCATGGCCTGGCTGGGCCCTGCCGGGAAGGGAACTGACGGCCCTCCCCCAGCCCTCCAAGGAGAGGGAGAAAGAGGAATTGCGTGCCTTTTTTCCTTCTTAAATATGTCATCACAAAGGCATTGCTAACTTCTCTAATTGGGTCAGCCAATGTGTCGATCGTCAGAGCCTGTAGGGGTTGGTTCTGCTGGACACAGAAGTTCTGATGAGCTTCTCTCTCAGAAGCAGCCTCGGTGGCTTCCTCTGCCCCCACTAAAAAGGAAGTTGTGTTGTCCTAACACAATAAGAAAAAAATTTATGCTTATTCAGATGAGTTAGTGGTGAACATGAGTAACCTTCAAGAGGGAACCACTTGCAGAGAATATTCACATTTAATACTGTATACCATAATTTTTTTTTTCCTCAGCACCTTTCTAAGTTGTTGGCCTTATCTTTTCATGTGTAGGAAAAGAAATCTTAATCTTTATTGTATTGGGGTTGTTTTATATATATGAATTTTTAGAGCCGTGTTCAGGAAAATTCATTCACTTTAGAGGAAGGTCTGCAGACTTGCTATTTATGGATTGCAAATGTTTTTTACCTCGTAATGTTTTATTCTTTTCTCCCCTAGTAAGCTCACTGTAAGAGCACAGATGTGAGAACTGAGTTTAGTGATCTCCCACTCTGATCTGATCAAAATGAATATTGATTTTATTAATTCTGATCGGAGACATTTTACAGAATGCTTATGCAAAAGCATGAGGGGGAGGCAAAAAGCAGCTTTGAAAGCAAACATGCTAGTCTAAGTTATCAATTGCAGGATGAAGTTGGGGATCTTCATCATCACAACTCATGTATGCTCTCTTGAGTTAGGGTGGACTCACATCATCCAAACCATTAACAAGAGCCAGGTGATGTGATGGACCCCTGATTTGAATGGACTAATGCTGGTGATTTTCTGTTAGAATATTATTGTTTTCTGCAGCAATTTTAAACATTTGTTTACTGTTGGGTTTATACCTCCCATAAAAGATGCCATATTTGCCATATTTTCCTATTTTCAAACAAGTTTTTGAGATACAATGACTAGTGTCCTCCCCAGCAGTAGACAGTACCAGACAGCTTCCTGTGCCATTGACTGGAAGGAACTCCTCCACAGAAGAGTCTCTTTCCCTGTGCCCAGCAATGACGTGAGGTGGCATAGAATAACCTCCAGGCCCTATCCATGGCCCCTCCTGGCTAGTGCAAAACTTAACCCCATCCTGGCCAGAACCAGAACACCATCACGGAAGGCTTCTGGATCAGTCAGGCATGATTTGCCCTTAGCAAAACCATGCTGCCTCTCTTGGATCACCTCCTTGTCTTGCATGTGCCTTAATATATCTTCCATGAAGTTCTGCTCCATGAACGTCTCATGCACAGAGGGGAGGCTCAAAGGTTTGTATTTTCCTGACTCTACTTTCTCTTCATTTGAAAAATAGGAGAGATGTTTACAGTCACCAGGAACTTTGTCTGACTACTCTGAATTTTCAAATATAATAGAGAGTGGCTTGGTAAAAGCAGCAGCCAGTTCTCTCTATATGCTAGGTTGCGTATTACCAGGGCTCATACACTGGTACCTTTTCAATTTCATATGGTGCAGACAAACCTGTGCTTGGCTTACAGTGAAAGGAACACTGATCCTGCAAGCCCATGTAGAGGTTCAGGGGGTAGATACTTGTTTTCAGTTGGCTCCTTTGGATCAAATCTAAAAGAAGTCAAAGGCTCTTAATAGTCTTAAAATTTTAAAAATAGTTATTGAGTTTGAGATAGCTGATTTAATAACCAAATAATCAGAGAAACATTATTGAAATAAAATTTTAGGCATCCACAGTACATCAGTTTTTGACAGCTTAGGAGAATAGTCTAAATAGTTAGTAAGTTCATCTTAGACTAGAATATCTATACCTTTTTGCCTTAATTTAGGAAAGCATTTGAACATATTTGCAGATATTTTCTTCAAGTGTCACTGGCTGTATTCAAATTATTGCAGCATTTCAAGTTCCTGGATTCTAGTGCATGCTTCAGGTGTAGTCTTCCTTCTATTTTCTTAGTGTGACTCCACAGTTCCTAGTCTGTGTGAACCATCACCTGCCACTGCAGTTGGATTTGTTACTTGCAAATTCTGTGTCCGGCCTTAATAAATCAAACCGACCTCTTTGGTAAAAACAACAGAATATCAGAAGAAAAATAGAAAAAATGTCTTCTTTATCTGCAGTGCTCCGCATGTCAATTCATTCCTTCATGGCAGCAGAGAAGACAACCCCAGTATTTCAAAATGGATTTCCAACATCTATTGCAAATAGATTGCTTACTATTTTAGTTTAGTGTATATAATGCATTCCAAAATAAATGTTTCTAAACCCAGAAAGTACTACCTTTAATAAACAAGAAAACTTTCAAAACTATCATTATTATTATTATTATTACTTACAGGTTATGCTCTTGAAGTGTCTTTTTGAATAGCTGTAAATCTAACACTGGAGAGACCATATCTGCAGTAATGTGTCTAGTTATGGTCTTACTTGTACAAGAAGGATGTGGATATAGAGGAACAAACATGGTAAAAGGATATGAAAGTGATGGAGGAACTGAAGCATCTGTGATATGAGGGGTCTGACAGAGATGGGACTGTTCAGGAGCGCAGTAGACTCAGAAGGATTTCGCCCAGATGTGTCAGCATGTGATGTGGGAAGTAAAGAGGATGAAGCCACACACTTCTTGGCGATGCAGAATGAGGACAGGAAGAAAGACATCAGGTACCAACTGAAATACAGGAAGTTCCTCAACACAGGATTTTTCTTCACTTAAGAAAATACTTTTTCACTGTGAGCATTGTTCAGTGCTTGGATTAATAGCCTAGGGAGACCTTGAAATATTCATCTTTTAGAGATAGGTAGTTATGGTTGGAGTTGGAGCTCTGAGCTGTGCAACAGCAGGAATGTGAAACTGGACATATAAGTGAATTATATTTTCAGTACAGATGGGCACGATTGTCCATTTCTATAAAGAGGGAAATATGTTATGTAATTGTATGGGAAATGTGCATGGTCTATAAGCTGAATGTGGATTGATCCCACACTGTATATTATTTACAGCTGGTATGGGGACGTTGAAGGATTACTATACCAACTATATGCTGTCTGACTTTTTGTTATATGGGAAAAAAATGAGGTTGCATTTTTGCCATTTTGTCAGTCTAAGAAATGGGTCTTATTCCCAAGAAAAAAATTGTAAGAATTATTTGTGCAGTAAAAAGAGAATCTCAAAAGGTTATGATCCTGTGAAAATAAAAGGTGGGAGCTCTGGTAGGAATTAATAAAAACTAGTACCAATTTTCCAAATATTGTTCCATAGACTAAGACATTGTGATGATACATGAAGAATGAGGTTGTCATTTGTCTAGTTATTTGCATGAGGACTCTAATTTTCCAAATGAGCAATTCCATTAGCTATCCTAGAGACTGTGAGATATTTTTTCTTGTGGAAGTTGCAAAGGGAGTAATTCATGCTGGGCTTTTGTTCTTGGAAAATTAATGTTAGGCTTGACATTGTTGTTAGTTTGTTTGTTTTCGGGAAATTTATTCCATTCCATCATGCATTTTAAAGTTTGTTTCAAGACACTTAGCCAAGACTCCTTTTTGCACTTCTGCAATAGATAGGTAGCGGAAGAAGTATCATAATGACAATAACCATTTTCACAGTCATCACTGAGGAGAGAACAACTAAAGATACAGTCTAATTTAATTTATAGTCAGAGCCATGATAGCATTTAGTAATCCCTGTCCCCTGCAAAGTCATAACTATTCTACTGCAGCAGCCATCCTTTCCCCTTTCCTCCTGCCTCTCCTGAAAATATTGGGAAGGGTAATACAGTAATTCCACCTACTCCAGATGTATGGTGACGTGGAAAGGATATATCTTTCTGTGTTTATCACAACAACCTTTGCCAGGCAAACATGGAGGGTGTATTTTAAAGCCTTTGCACAGCACCTGAGGGATGACAGAGACAGTATTGTCAAGCAGGAAAATGTTTCTGTGAAAATCCAGCTTTTAATTTCTTTTATTCCATGTTGAATCAAACTCATGGATTAAGATACATGTGATTAAAATCAGTTTATAAAGGTTGGATTTGGCTAGAATGATATTGCATCAAGATAATGTCCAAGTGAGGATCACTGGAGTGCATTTTTGCTCCCATATTTTAAGTTCTTTGTCATGATGATCATTGGCCTCTGTTGGAAGTGAATTGTTCAACTCAAAATACAAATATTTTTCTAAGTTTTCTACGTAAATCCAAGAAAACAGTGATAGTATTGTGGCAACCTGAGATAGCGCCAGGTCCTGTCACTGAGTTCTTATAGCTGAGTCCTTTTCTTTATCTTCTCTCTTCCCACTGTAGACCACTTATGAGCTCAGGTAGTGTGATCTCTGAGTAAGTCCTCTCACACCTAGGAGAATACCACTCAGTTAGCAGTAATTTACATGACCGGTCTTGTGATGTAGTCACTATGAAGTAGAGATGCTTTTGTTGGAGTGATGATTTGAACAGAGAATTGGTGAGCCCAGATGTGTCACATCATTTTCGGGTCCCTCATGTGAGCAGCTGCTGTTATGAGTGTGTGATTGGCGTGCTCTGAAAATGAGTCATTTAGGTCATACTGAGACATATGAGACAACAGAAACCATTCTAAGAACTTGTTGCAGCTACTGATGCTCTGATATGCTCAACAAGTCAGGCACAAAAGTTGACCAAACCATTGGAACAAAAATGCCTTACATCCTATGGAAAAAAATATTTCCCCCTAATTTTATTTTGAAAGCATTTGGATTCTTTTAGTGTTTCTCCATCAGCTGAGCAAAAAACTCATTGGCATTCTCACCACTTATGGTTTGAGCCATGTACGTTTCAGTCAGCAAAGATAGCATCCAGCAAAAAGTGTGCTGTGGTTAACAAAACATGAATTACTTGGATATGTAAAAGAGAAAGCATTGCACATATGTAATTGCACTTCAGTGATCCTTATTTTCAGAGTGTGTTAGAAATTAATTTTGGTCAAAGTGTATCACAGTTGCTGATAGCTATCCGATTTATGCATATGTTGTCTTGCCAATGCAGCATTAAGCTGTAAAGAGTGTTTCTTTGGTCAGTATTTAATTTTCACAAGGGCTAACATTAGCATTAGCCCATTAGCAGGATTATACAACTTGAAACATGCATGGTAGTAAATCTTTTCCAATTACCAAGTTGTAAAAGCATCTTACTGGTAATTTCAGTGCAGTGGCTCACTCACTGATTTGAGAATCCATCCTTCTTTGTAAATAGAGCAGAGATTGCCTGAGGCTGGGTCCACCTGCAGAGGGAGAGGTTGTCCAGGTGAAATGGCCTGATGGAAAACTGTACGGTGCAAAGTATCTGGGATCAAATACAGCTCACATGTATCAGGTGAGTACCTGTGTTTATAACCATGCACTTGCTAGTATGTTTCTGTTGTAAATTGCTCATTTGGCTCTAGCATTGGAGTGTCAAAGACGAAGAAGGCTGGAATGTGAATTCTTATTGTAACTGTTACCACACTTTAACTAATGCGTAAAACTTTCCAACCCGGTAGCAAGTGTTGTGGACTGTTTGGGGGAGAGGTTTCACTTGGTCTTACAAAATCAAGAAAATTACTTGCTTTCTTTAAGAACTCAGGTAAACATGTGGAACATTAAGATTGAAAGATAACATTTGTTATTTTCTGCAGGTTGTTTACTTTCATTTTGTAAGTTCACAGATAATTATACAATTAATGACATAAAATTAAGTATTGTGTGAGCCTGCAATGAACCTGAGGCATTTCATAAGAGATTGGAAGGAGGACACTAGGAAGAAGAGCATAACATTCATTTATCTGAGGCATTTTTGAATTAGTTAATCTAAGGAGCATTTTATCCTCAGCAAAGGCAAAAGGAACTGAACGCTGATGGCAAAGCTAAAAAGCTGACTTCTGGTTTCAGAGTAACAATTACTGGTTTTTTTGGGGCTTGCCTTTGAGAAAAATCAGTCAGCAGCTTTGAGTACCCAAGTGAATGGTAGAAACTGCAATAAAACAATCACAATAATAATAGCACTTCTGAAAGAATGAGAATCTAGATCCATTTCTTTTATATATAGGTAATAATTTTCACTTATGTAACTCTTTTCATCAGGGGGCCTCACATTACTGTACCCAAATGGCAAATTTACTATTATATCTCTAGATAAATTAAGGCACAGGGAAGCTAAATTACTTGCTGCATTGACCTTCTCACTTTTCCAATGACTTGCAATCGAATTCAAGCACTCAAATGCCTAAAGTCTTGAACTAGTCTCTAAATCTTACTTTTTTCTTTGTATTTAGCAGCTGTATTATGTTGTGAAGGTTGAAAGTTCTTTGTGAAGATTATTTTTCTATAGTAACATTAATCTTCAAATTATTTAATCTTTTGAACAACTAGTCTTCTGAGGAATTCTGTGAAGTAAAATAGATGAATGTTGTTGTCTTTCATATTTGAAGGAATTTGACATAGTCAAAACAAACCATGTCTTATTTTAGACCTCTTGAATAACATGATGAAATGAGTTTTGTTTAAGGAAAATTAATAAGCATGTGGAGGCTCAGCAAGATTTAGAGTTCCTCAGCATAACAAACATAAATTCCTGTAAATTGCCTCTAACAACCCCTATCATGGGGGGAAATTACAAAGTTTAAAAGATTAGAGGGAGTCCATATTGCAATATGTAGAACTGTAGAGACAAGCAAGTATTTCTTCTTCAGAATGAGAGAGGAGGCTGCCTGTGGCCACAGATTACAAAAAGTTTATGATAGGAAGGGTGCAAGATTAACTTCAAGACATACTAGTAGTTCTTCCTCTGGTCTTTCTGAACAGTGTCTAAAAACTCCCAGGACTCACACATACAAAAAGGTTTATTTTCATCTGGTGTGATCTGTGTTGCACCTTTGAGAGTCTCTTACCCAGTCTTTCACATGATTTCTTAGATCTCATAAGACAAATCTGTTTTAGTTGAAAAATTCTCTGAATTTTCGTCATGTTCATCAGACATTTGTACCAAATGTAGCAGTACTTGAGCATGCAGGAGCTATGGCACAATGCACCAGAATTTGTGTCATGCAGTTTTCATTTGTCAGCCAGTATCCTACACAATCGCAAAGCAGAGCTAAAGCTCCCAAATGAAGCAGGTGCTCAAGTGAAATTATTAATGTGATCTATATTTGATTTCTTGATGATTTCTGAAATTGAGGTTCACACTTGAGTTAGAGTTTATTAAATTATCCATTCACTCCAATTAATTGCTAACATCTTTTCCTTTAATTTATGATGTGCTTATAGAAAAAAATCTCATGAAGATAGTAACATATCATGCAGACACAGTACAGCAGCAGAATCCAAGTGAAATAAATTGATAAAATTGATGATTTGAAATATAGGATCTGCAATCTGAATTTAATTGGAGCTCTTAGGGATTGTGGGTTTATATTTTGCATGAATCGTGATACTATTGAAAGTCTTAGAGAAGCTCTTGTGTTTACTATCAAATGTAGGCAAATTATGTCCAGTATGATATGCTGGATTATACCTAAAGAACTTCCACTTACTTTACATTGTAAATGTGCAATATATTTCATACTGCAAGTATGGCATTCTCTGGTATTAAGTATTTGCATCCTACTACACACTGTGAGTAAAAACAAATATACTGACCCTTTAGAAGAGGTTTTCTTATCACATAGAGTGTCAGAGTTAATTTTCTACCCAGTTTTTTCACCAGAGGTGCAAAAAACATTATTACCAACTGTATTATGCAAAAATATTACCAAATGTATCGTGCAGGAAGGGGCAGGAATACCAGAAAGACTGTTCCTGCACTCTGGATTGCCATCATTTAATTAAACAAGCTTAAGGCAAATTGACCTTTAAGCTCCTCTAACATACTGCAAACAGAGTAGGCTTATGGGGTTAGTAACAGGAGCAGAAAGGAGTAAGGATGGCTGTTGTGACTTTGTTATCCATTTGTGTGCTCTGTGCATTTTAAATGCATTCCAGATTTGCATAGCCCTATTAGATGCAGTGGAAAAATTGTTTTTAAAGAAGTTAATAGATCATGGTCTGACTCCTGGATTTTGAGAACGGATGTATGGATTTTTCAGCTGTTCACATATTAATCTGATATTCTGATATATATTTTATATATATATATATATATATATATATATATAATACTCAGCTACAGAAAGCTTTTAGTTTGAGAAAAACATAGTCCATTTACAAGATCGAATGCATGATTGTTCATTTGTATCTGTAATAATACTTTTGATAAGTCAGTATTCTCCTATGTTTGTATTTGTACTTATTCTTCTAGCCAAGTGTGCTGTTGTCATTCACATAGTCTCATTAAATCACTGAGGATGTAGAATGGGACTTCTAATTTTATAGCAAAATTTAAATTATAGTTTCTGTGGGAGCTAAACTGCAGTCACAGATAATAGCTGAAGTTCACAACTGTTAGATGAAGTATTAAACTAGAGGAAAAAATCAGCAGCTACTGAAAAAGCTTAAATGCTTCAAAGCCTCAGCATTTTAACATTCCTCACACCTAGTTACATTTCCTTTCTCATTTTCTGCTAACAGGGTTCATATTGGATTAAATCTAAACCTAAGCATGATAAAGCTTTTCATCTTCTGAGCAGAGCTTTTAAAAGAAATTCCATCAGATTCAATAAAATTCTGTTAACTGGTATTTCCTTAGCTGTCACTCACACTTTCTTTTGACATGGTCTTCCTCAACCTTGAATCACAGGATGTTAAAATTAATTTTTTATTTATTAGAAACAAGCAAAAAATTAGACAAAAATGACACAAGGACATTTTAATATGTCACTCCTGCAAAATAATGTTGCCTGTCTTGTTACTGTTCAGCATTCCTAATCTAAAAACTTTTACTTCATTATATATGTGTCAGCGGTGTCAGTGCTGATTTTGAAGTCTCTTTGCTTAGATATTATTTTCAATGAGGTATGTGTTACAGTTCTGAAGAAATAACATTTTTTATGTTTCAGCCTAATTTTATGTTGAAATAGATAGCAAAATATCTGCATATAAGTCTTCTTTGCTTACATATGTATTTTCTTATGGAAACATTTCCAGGAACTTCCTCCAAGAGTTAATTATTATTTTATTTTCAAATACCTTTTTTTTTTTTCAATTAGGTGGAGTTTGAAGATGGTTCTCAAATAGTAATGAAGAGAGAAGAAATATATACACTGGATGAAGAGCTTCCTAAGAGAGTAAAAGCACGTTTAGTGAGTATTTGCTGATGCTAACTTTGTAATAAATATATGTATATATGCTCAGTAGACCAATAACACTATACTAGGATTTATTTTGGATTTTCATTTTAAACAGACTCATGGAAGCCTGTGCTCTTCAGAGTGGCTAAATCAGCCCAGTTAGGAGTTGTCTACATTTGCTAGTGTGAGAGGGTTAGTTGTTCTTCCAGTACAGGCAAATGCTGTTGTCAGACATAATTCTTTTCTCCTAAAAGGGACATCATGTTTGTCTGATCTGTCAGATCAGGAATGACCAAGTTAGTAAGCATTTAAATTGACAGACATTCTGTTCTTTCAGTATGCTTATAACAGGTATTGTTTTTAAAAAACTTTCCAGCTTCTCAGAGCTTTGTGATTTTAAAAGCCTTAATTTAATAAAAAGGCAATTAACTTGTAAGAAACAATATAACTGATCAAAACTCATTAATGTTGCTGTCAGGATTTATCAGCATTTCACTAGTCTTTGGTTTAAAACCAAATCTTTATTGCTTTTTTTTAAGTTTCCTGCTGTTTCAAGCAGCATCCACCAGCTACATTTTTATGTATGTACGCCTAGTGGAAAAGTGTTGAACGTCACAGAGAGTACGACTTGTAGAGGTTGCAAAGGGAAAGTACTTCCATACATTTGTTGGAGGAGATGGCTGTTTTCACCTGTCTTAAGACAGCTCTTTCTGATGTAAAGTGCACTGGTGAGATATTCTGGGTTAAGAAACCTTTATGTCAGTGAATTTGGGATAAATGCACAAATCTTTCAGTGTTCTGACTACGGTTAAGATAGATGTCTTGGAAAATGTTAAAAGAACCATCTAATGGGTTTTTTATTATACTTGGAAAGCATACCATTGCCATTTTTTTGTTTAGAATGCAAACTATTGCAGTCTCAGGATAATAATAATAATAATAATAATAATAATAATAATAATAATAATAATAATAAAAATAAAAATAATGGGTTTTATGCTATTGTTTTTAAAATTTCTTTTCAGAAATCAATGTCTTTTTATTTATTTGTTTATTAACTTCATTAGGAAGTCTGCTATAGGTTAAAAAACATTAAATTTGGTCAGCTGAATAAAAACCACCACAGCTGTTATTGAGACTTCTACAAGATTTTTTTACTAGTGCCTTAAATTCTAGAAATATATAGGTTAGTCCTCAAGCCATGCCCAACATCTCTTTCCCCTCCTTGTGCTGAACACAATGCAAGTTAAAGACAGCCTATGATCCTTTTTCTGTCTATTGAAGTAAAAGACACCAGTTCCTTCTAAATGATGTTTTTCTTAATCTTGGGAATTCTTCCAGCACTGTAAGTTGGTCCAAAATATTTTTCCTCTGATTCTGCCCAAATGGCTTGCTGGGTGTTGTTCCACTGCTTTGTTAGAGGGGATTCCGACTTATACCAAGTGGTACAAGTTTGATGACGAGTGACCAAACTGTGACCCTGATTCTTTCCAAATTAGGCAGTGCCCGGGCTTCTTTTCAGGAATCCATTACATAGTACCTTGCATTTAAAACTTTCCTGAGTAACACAACATGGTGATACTACATGATACTGCTAAGATCATACCTGCCCAACAGTTGCATCACTTCCATGTCACTGTTTTGTCACCTAGAATTATCATGACTGTGTGATCCCTGGATAAAATCCAGACTAAACAATAGGTGTTAGTTACATGTTTCCAATGAACACTACGGACATAGAGAATTTAATACTGAATAGGACATGCAAAATATGGAAAGATAAAAATTGTACATATGTGTAATTAATATCTGGTTTTAGTCTACAGCTTCTGACATGAGATTTGAAGACACATTTTATGGAGCAGATATTATCTTGGGTGAGAAGAAAAGGCAGAGAGTATTGAGTTCTCGATTTAAGAATGAATATGTGGATGATCCAGGATACCGCACCTTCTTAAAAAGCTCATTCCAGAAGAAATGCCAGAAAGGACTGTAAGGGAAGGAAGAGAAGAGAAAGGGTTCTTGATTAAAAAGCGTGCAGCGTTACTTGCTATTGGGTTTTTTAATTGAACACTCCATTTTACAGTGAACTAATCCATACACCAGTCTTGTAATCTGAAGTACTTGAGTTCTGATTTAATCAGCTAGTGTATTTAAGAATTTGTAATATTTTGCATTATAAAACCAAGGGGAAAACCAAGGGAGATTACTAAATGATATGCTGAAGAGAATTTTCAGTCCTGCTCTCATTGAAATAAGTGGTAAATTCTCTTTGAATTCTTTGATTCACAATTCTGAGAAGGAGACATTTTAGTAAACACAGGTAATGTTAGTGGCTCACTTTTTTCTGCATGTAGAAAAGGATGTTAAGTTGAAAAATAGCAGTTTTTATAAAACATTTTCAAAACAAAACCAGATTTGTACAATACTGAGACAAAAAAGGCTGTACTTTGTACAGTACTTTTACATTTTTATGTCACTGCTGTTTTCAGTAGGATTTGATGTGGACTCAGCTATTGACTTAGATATTTTTGGCATTTAAGGGAGGTATCTTCAGCACAGCAAGGATATTTTGTATATTTAAAGAGACAGATTTTGGAAGGTATTTTTAAACATGTTTTTCATAAAGTTTATTAAAATAGCTACTTGTAAAATATAAATTTCTTTCACTGTTTGAAAATTAGAGTTTAAATATATATGCTTAACAGCCTAGTTTTGAATGAATCTATTATGGCTTTTATTTTGAAATAATGTTCTAGCAATGTAATAATGTTTTAAAATAAATAAATGCTTTACTACAATAGCAACATTTTCCTGTTGATGTGATTTTGAACCCTATTGTTCCATACGTGTAGAAATCAAGAATATATGCTGTACTTTTCTGAATACAACACAATATACACACAGACACTCACATAGCTTAATGTTAAAATGCAGGGTTGATAAGTACTGTACTTTCATTTCTTGTCTGTCTGTTTCTCTTCAGTCTTTGGTATCTTGACCTTTTTGGATGTTTCACAGAAAGCAGAAAGTCTGAATTTGTTTGAATACTTGGATATGTGAACCTAGAAAGGAACGTTATCAAAATGACATCATCTGTGTCTCGTAAATTGGACAGTCAGCAGGATTTCTGACTGTCTGCCACAGGAAAAAGAGCCCTCCAAAATCCAATTTAAATCTGAACACTGCTGTTTCTAGGGCTCTGGTTGCAAAAAACCTGAGTATATGGACCCAGAGATTTTTTCTGTACAAAACCCCAGTCCTTTATATGCTGAGGCATATGGATCTTTGTTTCACTGAAGCCCTTCCACGATTATTCTTATTTTTCAAGTGGGCAGTAAAATGTTTTCAATTGCTATGTGATACCTCAAGTGACAATGTAAGTTTTCTGTGTTACATTAACTATCTTTTCTTGTACCATGAAATCACTCAGAATCCCTTTAGTCTAAGAAATTGCTTAGCTGTGACAATTGGAATGTATATCTAATTGACCACACTTTCTCTAAAGGCACTGGGTTGTGGTGGATGCTGTCTGGCATATTTCACAGAATCAGGGCTTTTTTTGGTATTGTGAAGAAAAGATAAAAACTAATGACAGATTTGCAAAATGTTAAGATGGCTGCTGCCTTCTACAGTTATGTGCTGCTAATAATCATTGTATGGGGTTTGTGTGACTGGGTTTTTGTAGTGGGGTCTACAGGGGTAGCTTCTGGAAGCTTCCAGCAGTCAGTGCCCTCTGGCTCCAAGACAGACCCATGCTGGAGCAGGCTGTGCCTGAAGGACTGTATTCTGTGGAAGAGTGACACACATTATAGCAGCTTCTGGAGACCTGTTGCCTGTGGCATGAGCTCACAGTGGAGAAGTTCATAGATAGCTGTCTCCTGTGGGAGGGACCCTGTGTTGGAAGAGACTCCTCTCCCTGAGCAGTGGTAGGAACAATATGTGATGAACTGACCATAAGCCTCATTCAGTATCATCCTGTAACTCTGCGGGGAAGGAGGAAGAGCCCAGGAAAGAGGAAGACGTAGGAGGAAGGTGTTTTTAGGATTTGATTTTACTTCTCATTATCCTGCTCTGATTTTGTTAGTAATAAATTCAGTTAATAGACCCAGTTTGTATTGCTTTGCCTGAGATGGTATTTGGTTTGTGATCTCTCCCTGTCCTTAACTCATTAACTTTTTGTTGTATTCTCTTTTCCCTGTCCAGCTATGGAGCTGAGTGACAGAGTGGCTTTGGTGAATGCCTGGCACTCAGCCAGGGTCAACCCATTACATGTAATTACTGATGCTTAATTTCAAAATTCTGTGTTCTGTGGTAAGAAAGCTTTTATAATCTTCCATAAAGGTTCAAAACAACTATGTCAGTATTAAATGGTTTAATACATATTAAAATATCTTGTAACTGGATAGGTGATGCTATGTGATACAAGAGAGGCTAGAAATCAAATGCATGTTCTTTGCCTGGATCTGATGTGACCTGTTGTAAAACCATTAATAAACCCCTAATTTCTGTAGAGTGGATTTTTCTCTTCAAGAGCCTTGAAATTTGCTGACTAAGGGTTTGCAAATTTTTTTTACAGAACATTCATACAAAAAGTTGGTTTGTTTCCCCTGCTACCTTCCATCAAGAAAATCTTCACTTTGGAAGTTCTCAAAGGCACTGAAATTATTTCTGACCTTTGTAAGGTACTATAAAATACTTCTGAGTAAATGAAAAGTGTAATTGTCATCGCTGCAGTTTTGTGCTTCCTGTTTCAGGACTCATGGTCTTTGCAAACTAGATTGGCTAAACAACTGGCCTAGAAAGACAGTTCCTGTTCCCTTAAAATTCCTGAAAAGCTGCATTTTTCTGTTCTACTACAGATAGTGTTATGGACCTTTCCGGTATATGAGAGAGAGAATACTTTGGTGTGGAATGCTGTGGGAAGCCAGGAGCTTGCCTCAAACTGAATCAGGTAGATGGACACCAAAACAGGATTGCTTGTTATCCATGTAACCAATTCTCAATAGCAAATTTCTCCAGTAAAACATTTGTTTGTTATTTTTCTCCTGGTGTTGAAGACAGACACATCTTTTCTAGTGAAAAAACATGCCAGCATTTGTGACCATTTCAATTACAGTGTCCGTGTGAAGAAGCATGCAGTAGGGTAGGAAGAGTGAAGCCCTGTTAAAGACTGAGGCTAACTGAATTGGCATGGTATTCCTAGGAGTAAAAAAAAAAAACAAAACCAAAACCCAGAAAACCCCACAAGAATTGAATATTAATAGCAAGAGATCACAGCATGCTCCATGATAGGACAGCCATGTTCTTTCTATTGCCTTATACATACAAGAACAAAGTAGCTGTTCTGTATAGTCATAAGTCCTGAAGATCATGGATGAGAACACAAAGTAGTGGTTTAGTCAGGATACATGAAAATTTTTATTCACTCTCATCTGAAAAATATCAAGGAAGAATCTGAAGTACTTCAGTTTATGCTGGCTTGTGAAGTAGAATGCTTTAATGGTATCACTCTGATTTCCACAGCTATAAGGTCTGATAAAATCAAATTACTAGAATTAGATAAAAATTAGATTACTTCTTTTGAATCCTGTTTGCTGTTGTATTACTGTAGCACAGCAATTTTGTTGATGCTTAATAGGAGTTCTGTAATATATTATGTTGTGCTACGGTGGTTAAAAATTTTCAATTAAAGAGAGTAATAGAAAAATTCCTACAAAATATTTTTGCTTTGAAACTTGTTTATACATCCCATGATGCAAGTGAACAGCAGTGTTTTGTAACAGAGAACTTAATATGATATCCTGATATTTATAAGTAAAATAGAGCCAGGTAAACGCTGTCCCTTGTTATGCAGTTCCATTCTTTCTGGTTTTGTGAAATGTTTTCCAATATAGAAGACATTATAGGGAAGAATAACTGATAAGCTATATTCTTCTTGAATGATCAATAATAAGAAAAATTGTTATTTGTGTTAAATAACAATATTTGTATTTCCTATCTGTGCTTCTCAATATAGCCACCTGTGTTTAGTGGCACAATCACAACTATTAACTTTGATAGTAGATGAAGACAAAATTGTAATTTCACTTACTGGTATGAAATGCTGTTTTTTCTTCAGTCTATAAATTTTGTCATGGTTTTTCTGTTTCTTGTTAGCCAACTGAAGTATTTAATGCCAGTGTTCAACAGCATATTAGTAAGAGAGAACGCTTATATAGGGTGAGAAAAAGGAATCCTTCCTGCACATATGCACAAAGGGCATATCCATCTCTTTCAAAAATTGCAGAACTATCTGATAGATTTATCACACGCCTTCACATTTCAAAAGCCATCTCTGGGGCTTCTAGTCTTGAATTCCAAATGCCTTAGATAGCATTTTTTTCTGACACATCTGGCAAAAAGAAAATGATGATGTTATGGTAGGGCATAAAAATTTTACTGCAGTTCATCTCAGCTGTTGTATATACAGTCTACTCGGTTATAACTTCACTGTTACTACCAGACTGAATTGTCCTACAGCCATCCTGCTGTTATTCTCAACACTTAAATGTATTTCCTGTAAACTTAGATTTGTAGGCAGAGCTGGTAGCTGCTAAAACTTTTGTAAGAGCCTGTTTTGAGTTACTAAAAACTTTGGCAATTTAGATACCCTACAACTGAAATTTTTATGTGTGGGCTCATGTCTGAAAAAGTCAGGAAGGTTTACCTCAAGCAGTTTGGTCTTTTGGAACGATTTTGAGGAGGAGGATGAAGGATAAAAAAATCATCCTTCTTTCTGTCCCAAAGTTTCCCAGGCCTTTATTTGGCAGCCTCTCTGGTTCCTTTATACAGTGAAGGTGAGTCCCTTTAGACAGGGACCTGCTGGTGAATGACTGAAAGAGTGATTCCCATTAGCCTTTAGAGGTAGACACTTGTGAAGTGTTTCTGTAGGTGTTCTGTCATTTAACTGAGCTATCATAAACTGGTGTGTGGTTGGGGCTCTGAGGTAAAGTCTTGGAAGAACCTGTACGACTTCAGGGCTCGTTCCACCACAGTGCCCTTCTGCAATGAGGGACTGGGCTGTGCATGCATCATCACCACAGCTCAGCACTGGCCATGCAGTCTGGGATAGCCATTTGTCATTTTTTTTTCACCCTAGTTATTTCAGTGGAACACAGAGGCAAGCTCTTGTTTGTTCTCAATGCCTTGCTTAAAGTTGCTGCTGTGTCAGAAAAAAAAAAAAAAAAGTATGGGAAAAAAAACCCAACAAAACCAAGCAAGAAAAATAAAGAACCCAAACTGCTTCAATACAAAAGTGTTTAAAAGTTGGAGGCAAATATGGAGAATTCATGGAGCTGGAAGGAGAAGAAAAAGGGAGACCAGATTCTTAAAAAGAGATTTGTTCAGTCTCTGCAGAACCCAGGATGCCTGAGGGTCAAATTTCTTGTGGTATAAGCAAACAGCTGTGAAATGTACCAGCAAATTACTGAATTATTGCCTTTAGGAACATCATTAAGAACATTCCTGAAGCCAATTACTGCATGAACTCAAGGAACAGTTATTTGTGTTCTCCTAAGGATCTGGTCCTTCTGTACAGATGGAAAGTCGGTTATATGGGATGAGATTTTAATTTTTTTTCCCAGATTGGTTACTAGAAAAAAAAAAAGTTTTGTGTTTGAGTGGTTTTAAATTACTATGCTCAAGTTAAGAATGCAAAACATGAAGTATACAGCCAAAGCCAAAATTTTCCCAGAAGATACATAATGCTTTAAACTTCCTCATATGTTCCTTACAGATCGAGTCACTAGATGAGCTGTAGGAAAGAATCACCATAATGACTCTTTGGAATGCACAGGAGCAAAAAGCAAGGAAAAATAGAGAGAAGGCACTGCGTTCCCAAAGGCATTTTTTTGGCACAGTACTAACATTTGATGGCAATGTCATGCTACATTACTGAGGAAAAAAGGCTCAAGGAACAATGTAACAGAACAAAATTATCTTTGAGAAGCTGCCATATCAAAAGTAGTCCATTGCAATCAAAACACCATTTCCTTTCTGTGTGGGCATATGTAGTATACATAAATAATAAAAAAAGCTGCTGACCAAGCTGCTAACCTCAGTCCAGTCCAGATGTGGCAACCAAGGGTGAATTGCATGACCCTGCTATTTTTCTTTGAGTCCTATTGGAAGAGTAAAAGCAGGAACAGGTGAATTTATTATTTGTTATCTTTTAGCTGAAAAGAGAAAGGAGTGGTCAACAGTTTCCTTTTTCTGTTGGTGTACTGAAATAGCATTAAGATAGATTTCTGTGCTGAGTACCTCTTTTCATTATTTCAAATGTTCTGTCCTCTCAAAAGAAGACATGGAGCCATTCTGTTCTCTACTTTTTTGTATCTAGTTTTATATCTCCCACTTCAAAGCCCCCCACCAAAAAGCAGTCAAAAATGACCTAAAATTCTTCCAGCTCCAAACACACTTAACAGAAAAAAGGACAACTTCCTATTTTTCTGTGACAACTGTGTGGAGGCAACATGCAAGGGACAGAGATCTCTGGAATGGGAAGGACTTCTGTGTCTCCAGTGTGTCTCCATGCTCCCTCTGTGGACTTTTATCTATCTAATGCCATAAGACTTGACTTGAGATGCAGGGAATACGTTCTGCTTCACTTGTTCATGTGTATGCCAGTGTGGTCTGTAGATGGGGATCAGTGCTATCTCAGATAAACAAAATGGGTACTGACTACTGCATTTTGAAGACTACTGAATAAAGACATAGCTACAGGAAACTGTGGTGCTGTAGGCTAAAACCAGAAATCATTAGTTTTTCAGTTCTCTCACGCTTGTCATCCACTGAAACAAAGCAACATAGAACAGCATATCATAACAAGGGCTCACAACTCTCATGCCATCTTCCTGTTTGATTTTGGGCAGGTCTCCAGCTATCTAGCTTTGCTTAGAGAAGTTAGTGGATGTGAGACCATGTAAGCTGGTTCAGTGACAGTATTCAAAAAATAAATGTAAGGTACGTTGTCAGATAGCGCAAAGAACTACATGAACAAAATTCTTCAGTAGCTCCTTTTGGCCAAGGGAAAGTCAAGCAGATGCTACATGAGATAGGTAGTGTAACTGGAGGTAAATCTGTGCAAAAAGAACTTTGAGCTGAAGGATGCCCCTGAGATAGTGGTGTAAGTGTCGTTGTGTGCTGAGAGAACAAGCAGGACCAAGACACAGCGATGCATGCGGAATTTTTGCCCCCATATTTCAAAACACTAAAGGAGGATTTGAAACAACCTTGAGCTTTCCAAGATCTTTGTTGCCAAAGAAGGTGGATATCTGATATGTAATAATGCTGTTGTGCTACAGCACTCTAAGGTTTTGGAATAATCAAAGAAGATTGCATCTTAGGAAAATTTACCTGTTATTTTACTGGGCTTCCACTGCTCGGGATGTCATGTGCTATAGGGGTGCATGTGACCCCCACCCTACATAAACATGTGATCTGAGTGCATTACTCTCAAATTCCAGCACTTAGCTCTGTGACACTTCCCCAAAGCTATTTAACTATAGGCACTCATAAAAAAAAGAAAAAAAAATCTATTGTAGATATTTCCCTGTGAAGTGCCCATCAAATAAACTGCTGAGATAGTAATGAGAAAATTCATGTCAATTAGTAATTTTTTAAAAAGACAGGAGAAACCAATTGAGAAACCCCAGGAGGGTAATCACTTGCCATCTGAATTATTAATTTCATTATGTGTTTTAAGAGAAAGGACATGATAGCCACTAAAGGAGGCCCTGGAGGAACACAATACTGGTACATCAACACTATTGATTTCTCAGTGATTTAAGGCAAATTATCTTAGTGACAAGTTTAAAAGTTTCCACTTGAAAAGGAAATGTGACTGCTGGGCCAGTGGAGGGTCCTACATGGCTGTGATTGCTGGGCAGGGAGTGACCAAAAGGGTTGGTGCAGCTTGTCAACTTTTTTTGCCATTTTGGCCATTTTTTGCCAGATGCAGTGGGATATATCACAAGTATGCTCACCAGTTTCACAGCTTCTCTGGCTTGTCTTCTCCCCTTCCTTGCCAGTCTCATGCCTTAGGAATACAGGACGAAATGATAGTTCAAGTCTGGGACATGCATGTCTCTACCCTTTTCATGGTGTTGTAGTGAAAGAGCAGCTCTGACTCCATAACAAATACTGTTTGCAGCAGTTTGTTTGGCATGTCTGACAGTGCTTTAAATGAGGAAGGTCAAAAGTTTTCATACAGAATAATGCTACATTTTTTCAAATGGAGAATGGGGGCCGAAATTAGTCATTAAAAGCTATGTAGCAAAGGTGAGAGCTGAGTGAAAGCTGCAAGTTTTTGCCCAATAAAAATTATAACGATACAGCAATTATAGCTTAGTTCTGCTATGAGAACAGTCTCTGGCATCCCCTTACTGTTGTCAGGCCATGTAATCCATTTTCTCTAGTGAATTATGTGGTATTCCCTATGGCAAGAATACTGTTTTGCATTTTGCTCCATTCCTTTTTATCTGGATTTTGTGGTTTATGCTTTGCATATAGCCCTTACACAATATAATTGCTTTGTAGAATGTCTCCCTTCCGGTCTGGTGCTCCCTTTCCCAGCAGTTTTTATCATGCAAAGGGCAGGGTTGAATTGATGACTGAAAATATTCTTACCTTCTGTACAGTTTTGTACATACTCCTGTAGTGTCTGTCTGCGGCAGACTACTCCTTAGTTTCTATCATGTGCTTGATCTTCTCCTGCCTTGCTACATAGTGAGTTAAGATTTTAAGTGTGCATTACATGCTGTACTGTGAATCTTTTGGAATTTGTTAGGCTGTAGTTCTGGGGTTAAGGTTCAGACCAGAGTGGAAATATCTCAAGAATCCTTGCTAAATCAGTACAGCACACATGAATACCCTTCTTGTTCTACTTTTAATCTTTCTGTGGTGTATACTGCAAGAATATCAATCCATAATTGCATTAGAACTAATTACTTGGTGATTTTATGTAAAAAAATCATTTTTGTAAAAATTTTGTGAACAACGTGTATGATTAAAAGGTGATTTTTTTTTCAACATTGATTTTTACAGCTTGGTATGAAAATATATCCAGAAAAAGCAAGTTTTTCCTTGTTACTTTCTATCACAGTACTTCATGAACTGAATTTTACCAAATTTATTCCCACATATCTATAAGAAGGACCCAATTCTAAAGCCAAATTTTCATAAGAAAAGACTAACAGGAGAAAACCCAAGTTTTGCATCTGGACATTTGGAGCAGCAGCCTCTGAATGTAAAATGTACTTTTATGTGTATATTTTCAGATAAAACTCAGAACTTCAGAAACTCATCAGCAGTATAATCGTTTGAATTGAAAGTCTTTTAGCAGCTTCCCCAGAGAGTTAATGGAATCTGTGATGGCATTCCATTTGATAGTGATTTTGTCATTAGCAGTCCTTTTAGATAAGGGATTATGCTTAGCGACAAATGGTCATTTTTGCAGAAATAGAGTATTAATTTAGCTCCAGTTTCTAATTTTTGATTTGTCTTTACATGAAAAATGCAGTAAATTACTTTCAGATGTGAGATCCGTGATACAACATCTAAGGTAGTTGGATTTTTAATTAGATACCTTCTGCAATGTAACACACATCCTTCAATTGTAACACGTATACTTTTCCTCTAAACATGCCGGGCGACTGTCTGAGTACTTTGTTTCAGGCGGATTGTTTGTGTTTGGAGGTTTTTTTTGATTGTGTTTTTTGTTTGTTTGTTTATAGGAAAGAGCTGGCTGCTGTGGAAATTAAGAAAACTATTTGCAAATAAAATATGACTGATTTCCTGCAAAATAGGGTAGCTCCTTTTGCTCTCAAGCTTTAAAAGAATTGAAATAAGAAAGCAGGAGGAAATCTTACAGCACAGCAGAGGCTCTACTTGAGCTTACATTACTGAAGAAATAAAATAATGCATAGATCATGGAAGGAAACCAAAGTATTTGGAATAAATGTTCACTGGATTTTAACTAGAATTTATGGATTCATTAAAGACTCTCTGCAGCAAAATTAATCCTGATTATCTGCTTTTGAAGCAAAGTAAAACAAGGGAATACATATGCTTCTTACCCCTATCTCTTCTAATCATGTTTTTGTAGCATAGAATTGGGCATTTCAAATGCATAAATGGAAACTAATTTTTTCTTCAATGACTGAAAATGCATATTCTAGAAAAGAAAGTATAAGGCAAAACTTAATAGTTCTCTCCTTTTAGATTAGCTAGCAGATGCAATCATCAATTCTTTAGTCATGGGGGTTTAGTAAAAAAATTTTGAGAAAATTAGAGTAATCTCAGTTAACCCTACAGACCCAAGGAATGTACTTAAACTACCAATCAAAAAAAAAAACAAAAAAAACCAAAAAAAAAAAAAAAAAAAAAACCCAAAAAAACTCACCTTCAAAAAGTTGTCTTGCAACAGATAGATCAATGCACATCTAATTTTGAATGAAAGCCCATTCCTGTTTTCCTTTTCCCAGGCCATATGGATTTAGATAAACACATTATTTAGATAATTTGTTGGATTTCAGTTGAATTGCTGAAAATACCTTCAGTTAAAATGGAATGAAAATATCCCACTAAAGCTCTAAAGAAAGTTAAATCTCCTTTCCTGGTGAAGGGTTTAAGGCTTAAATTGTAGTGCTGGTACTGGTGATGGATTGGAAGCTGTCTTTCTTGCAGTGGCCTGTCATCACTCTGCTCTCTGCTCCTCTTGTGATTTGATTGTTAGCTGACTGGTAGCACGGACAATGTATCTCCTTAATCTCTTTGGGATTTAGTAAAATGGGATGTATTCTTCAATGAAGTACAAGGAACATAGTCTTATATGAAAGCTTTTTGTCATTTTAAAAAAGAAGTCTCTGAAAACCTAATTTTAAGCAGACTTTTAGCTTAAATAGTAATTGAGGCAGTAAATGCTTCTTCCCCACCAGACTTGCAGGGACAACTTCAGTTTTGCATTTGGGAGGAAACTACCAGACCCTGCTCAATAGTTAAGTCCCCAGTTAAGGCTTTTTGTAATAGCTTCTTTGGTTTGTAAGCATTTTGGCATCAAATCAAACTTTTCTCATTACAGAAGATGTGGCTCTCTACATTTGGATCCAAAGTTACTACAAAGATGGGGGGGGGGGGGGGGGAACAGAGGGAGCTGCATTCACCAAAGCAGAACTTTTCTCCCGAACTTAGTTAGCGTGAAGAAGTACTTTTTCCCTGGGTGAATAGAAATCCTGAGCAGTTAATCACGAATAGTGTGACTGGAATACTACTTTCCAAGGGAGAATCCTGCCTAAGGAAGCCTGGCTGGATGTTAATAGCTGTGGCTTGGCTTTGCTGGCAGCTCCTGTGCTAATTAAAGTAACAACATGAAGATTTATAAAATGCACAGTAAAGTCCTAAACACAGATGCCAATGGGAATGGAGATGATTTTAGTTGAAATCACACAGGTTACCAAGACAAGCTGGTAATAAATGACCCTGCAGAAATACAGTTTTAGTCACTTGCTGTTCCTGCCCGTTGAAGGGCAGCTCTGTTAAACAACGTTCTGTGATATGCACTGTGAAATCTCTGTTGCTGAAGGTCTTTAAGAAAATTTTGCACCAACATCTGTCTAAAATACCTCAGAAATAGCAAGAACTGTTTTAAGGCAGGAGGTGTGTTTCTTTCTGCTGCAGTTTTGTGCTGAAAAAAAAAAAAAAGGGTGGGTGCTTCAAAAACCTCAGACCAAATAAGGCTAGTTGTATGTAAGCTTTGATTATAGGGTAAGGACTATGGAGCAAGTTTTCTGTGGTCAGAAAACGAAAATATTCTCAATAATAACATTAAGGAAACATTTATAATGAAATTCCTTTTTTGGAAAACAGATGGGTTTCCATTTTATCTTCAAGTGAAGTCTGTTTATGATGACTCTAGGTAAAAATATCCAAAGTTTTGTTTGTAAAATATCCTTGTCTTGCTAAAGAAGATGTCTGTATATTAATTCTGTGTAAATAGCACTATTCTGTCAGAGGAAAGCAATCAGAAGATATTATATTTCAACTTTAATATGGCTGTCCTACCACAATGCTACTATCCTGAATTTCAAATTAATTTAATTGAGCTCTAATGAATAAAATTAGTTGTCCTAATGTAATTAAAATCTCAACTGAAGGGTTTAGAGAATGAATATAATAGTAATTGTGGCTGGCTTGATCTTTCTGCAACCTGAGATTCTCAGCTGCATCTGTCCCTTTCCCCATGCAAACGATAGTGAGAGGGGGCGCTGGAGCTGCTCTTTATGCTGCTTACTGAAGCACTCTGACTGCAGGAAGAAATGCAATGCTAGTGAAATGAAAGACTGAAGAAAATCGCCTTTTACTGGAGGCAGGGTGTAGAAAAGCCGATCTTAATAATTGCACAGTGCTGAATGCCTTTTCATATTCTAAATAAAAGCAGTGGCAGTATGTTTCATTTGATACTTTGAGAACTGAACCTTCTCAGCACAGGTTATGAAATAAATAGATGAGCTCAGAGAGCAGTCCTGGATATCTTTGTGAAAATACCTTTGCGATTCAAGTTTCAGAGTGAATCACAGAATGGTTTGGGTTGAAGGGGCCTTTAAAGATCCCCTAGTCCAAGGGCAGGAACACCTTTCACTAGAACAGGTTGCTCAAAGCCCCATCCAGCTTGACCTGGAACATTTCCAGGGATGGGGCATTTCCACCTCTCTGGACATCCTGTTCCACTCTTTCAATACCATTACGTGTGATGTAACATTTCCACCCTAATCACAGCAATGTTGCAATTCCTCTGTTCTTCTCTACTTAGGGACAGGAGCTCGGCTGCATTTAATGAAGATGGGTTCTAGAAGTATGAATATGTATTTGATGTGTCATATGGTTTCCTAAGTTTTCAAATGTTACCTTCTCATTATTTAATAATTTAATAAATCATTTAATAATTACAAACTCAGGAAGGGATAGTCCTCCTCGGCCACACAACCCCTCTAGCCTGCAAATATTAGCAATGCCTGAGAGAGCTATGTAAAAGGAATAATAACAGGAAAAATAGTTTTGCACTGTGCTGTAAATCTCCTATTCTTTCACTTTTTCTATTTGGACACATCATGCACCCTTTGTGTGTAGGTTTTCCTTATTTATCAGATCCTTTTCCTACTATGACATAACCAACCAGAGCTGCAACTGTGTGTCCTGCCTCAGACTTGTCTGATCTTTGATTTGCTGGAAAGCAGAGAGCTTTTCTCTGTTCTTGCACATGCAGTAAGATCACTTCATTAACCTTCCTTACTGATTCATTGGAAGGGTGCACTAGACCTGGGGCTGTATGTTATCAGTCACAAAGTTTTTCCAATTTAAATCTCGAGGAAGTTGGATATCTGGAAGCTGGATGTGTCAGTCAGAGGAGAGACCCAACAGGGAATCCCTGAACATACTCTGTCTGTTGGAACAGGATAAGGAGAATGAAATGATAGTTTTCTTTTATTAGTGGAGTGGGGTTTTTTTGTTTGTTTGCTTTGTTTTGTCTGTTTGTTTGTTTGGTTGGTTTGGTTTTGGTTTTTTTTTTTTTGTTGTTTTTTTTGTTTTTTTTTTTTTTTTTTTTTTTCTTTTTGCATATGCTGAATCAATAAATATGCTTGGAAGAAGTAATAAAGAACTTTTGCAGTTAGGTAATGGCTGTGCCTTCTGCTCTTTTCTGAAAGGCAGGCCATAAGCCTGAATGTTTCTTGTTTTTCAAAGTGAATTTCGTGGTGTACCTATAACCTCTAGCTGAGCTGGCAGGTTTATCTTAGATGGAAGTAACTAATATTTTTTGCAAATAATACATGTAACTTGCTAGCTGTGTGGGGGGTCATAACACTGTTCTCACAGAGAACACCTTGCTCTTGTTGCTATTTCGGCAGCATTGCTGTAGCTACTGCTGTTCCCCATAGAAAATAAGTTTGTCTGAAGCAGAAAAAGCTGACTGCTCTTTCTGTATAGAATTTCACAGCAAGATGGTGTGTTGTCCTTCCCACCAACAACAGAATTTTGCAGAATATTAGAAGGTATGACTAACAATACAATGACAGGGTTTTCATGTATTGTTTGCCGTGTTCTTGATTCGTTCCTTTAGGTCTGTGTCTAAAATCTCAAAGGATATATATGGGATTTGTATACTACCTGAATTTTGTCTCATTAGATTTAGTATAGCAGAGAAACAAAGTAGATAAAAGAGTTTAATTTTCTCTTTATTATCCCCTAAAATCATCAATACGAAAGTATAAAAAACATGCACAGACAGAAATACAATAAACACAAGCAAGAAAAAATGTTGCCTTTGATACAGTGGCATGGATTTCCTTTTAACCCTGATGCATCTTTTCACACCCTCCTGTGATTGCAGCATTTCATCCTCTCAGAAGATGTAACACTAGTACACTCAATGTGTTGCTGGTTATACTTGGGAACCAACTATGACTGTAATGGTGCCATAACAGAAGGTTGTCCTTCTTTCAGCTGTCTTCATGAGTAATTCTGACATACTTCTAATACTCGACCAACACACTGACAAGTTTTTTCTTCTTCTGTATCTGATTATATGGCCACCCTTGTCTCTCTATGCTGTTTCTTATTCTATCCCAACACAGGAAGGTCATATGTTGGTTCCAGACAGGGAGACCACTCACTTTTTCCTGAAGATCTGTACATGAAATAACAGTGGGAAATATGAACCAAATAAATTGATATTCCTGAACCTGCCTGGGTAGCAATGTAAAAAATAATGAACACACATTTCTTTGTCCTCTGTAACTACCAGTTGATGTGCTGCAGCATGGAGACCAGTATTTGTGGCATAAGCACCTAATATGATAGTAACAACCCAAATGAAATCAAACCTAAGTAATTAATACAGGAAAAAGAAGGAATATTTCCCATTGTTGCTGTTTCTTTTGTACTCAGAGGTCTTGTCTAGAAACAAGGGATCTGGTTTCAAGGAAATACACACTGAAATACCCAGAGGCAGCAGGGATAAAACTTAACGACATGGAAAAAATAAGTGATTTTCTGGGGTTTTGAGCATCTGAATAGGTATGCGTAAATAGCATATTCATGCAAATGGAAAAGAAATGTTATAGACCTGAATTTCCCTCAGGCAGGGAGCTGAGAGTAAGGCTTGTGTTGGAATTGTTAGAAAAGTTACATGCTTTGTTCAAGTTGCTAGAGCAAAGAACTCATCGTGTCCTGACACACTCCCCTCTCTATGTTGTCTATACGCAGTCTTCAGGGTGACTATAAAATGTTGCCAAGGAGAAAATGCCCCATTCTGGCAACAATTCTGCTCATTTCTAAGTTCATTCTATCCTCAAGATAAATTTAATGCTAGGAGACTTTGGTTTATAATGGAAACATGAAAAGACAGTGAGACACGAAAAGCAGAAGAGAGCCCTTGCACCTGAGATCTGCCGTGGCTGAGGGTAAATTCTCATTTGGTCTAGAAGCCTGAAGGCAGACCCTGTAACCCTGAGTAAACAATAGCCACTCTGTCACTGCCCAGCTTAGCTGGAAGATACCTGTAAGTAGAGGTTTTACCTACACTCTCCACATAGGACTGATGTGGTTTCTTCAGCTATCAGTCCAGCAGCCAGTGTGGCTCCTGAGGGAAAAGCATAGATTTCTTACTAATGGATCCTGGTAGTGGGGAGCAGTGCTACATTCAACGAGTGCCAAAGTAATTAATCCCTGAAACAATATCAACCATACTCCTCATTTCTCTTGTATTCTGAATGCTGCACTCTGAAAGAATACAAATCACATATGGGAGTTTTTCTTTATTTTCTGTGAAATTCCAACACTTCCTCTCTGGAAGTTCAGTAAATCCTCTGAAGCAGTTTGTATCGAATTGCTGCAACACAGTGATTCACAAAGCAATTCTATTTATGGGCCCGATCAAAAGTGCATTGAAATTTTTCCATTGATTTCCATGGGCTCTGAATCTCTCCCATAATAATTAAACACGACTACAAAGTTGGTTTGTTGGTTTTAGGATTTTTTTTTTTTTTTTGGCATTAAACAGCGTTTTACTCTTTTTCCCAAGACAGACCAATTGCAACTTTGTTTGGAGAAATAGCATACTTGCTACAGCATCCATTGTATGTAAAACTCCTGCTTTTAAAGATTTGACTCTATCAATGTCTATGAATTTGGTAGCCTATCCACCTCTGCCTGCCTTTCATGACAGGAAAAAGATTGGCTAATTTGCCAAAGAGGATCTATCGGAAGTGGGATTTCATGAAATCAGAAGAATTTTTTCATTATGCTGGCAGACTGTCACCACAAACATAGGCAAAAATGTCTGGTGTTATCTGGTTTTTTTTTTTATAAATCGACAGTCAGGAGATATTCCAAAAAGTCTGAAACTTAGTGTTTTGTGGCTTTGATAAAACCACATCATTAAAGTTCATGCAGCGCCACAGTGTAGATTCAGTTCAATGTAATGGAAAGGAGTATATCTGTCTGTGTGTAATGAGTTAACTAGGTTAAATCCCCTAAGAAAGGAACTACAGGATCCCATAGCTTATTTAAAGAAAGTCTAGCTTATTCACCCGTGTCAGAGAAAATCCATTAATACTGTCATTTCTCTAAAGAAGCCACCTAGGAATATTGAAGGGTAACATGGTGAGAAAATGGTTCCGTTTAGACATGAATTTCATTGTTGTTGTGCTAGCCCTTTGATGTAATAAATGAGAATAAAACCCAACGCAAAACCACCAAGTTTTTTCTTTGTGTGCCAGACTCAATTGATGGAGAAAGCTACCTGAATTACCAGAAATTAATCACATTTTCACTGTATCTCACTCTTTTCTATATGCCCAAAGGGACTGTACTGCTTGAACTACAGACGGTGTACTAAAACAATACATTTAATTTATACCAGTCCATTAGAAAGGTCTTTTCCCTTTGGTAACGCAGGTATCACACAAAGTGCTGTTAACTTTGCATTGGAACTTGACCTGTGCTTTTTTAAGGAGTCAGGTATTGTCTTATGTTTGGGCTTCATCTGTGATTCAGAACAGGAGCTCTGCAACTATCAAGGGTAGAAATGTGGAAGGATGAATAGACGTGATGTGCATGTTACCCCTACTAATTTTACTATATTCTTGCTTTTGAGTCATGGTAGTAAGTTGAAAAGGGGTTAACATGGAAAGAACAGTTCAATTAGAGATATCCTTCACTGTTTCCAGTCAAATTTCATCTAAGACATACAGCAAAATTCTATACCTGTTACTCACAAACTCTCTCAAGCTGCTGAATTCAGGTTTTAGGAATGCTGTAAAGTGATCTAAGGTTTAGATTTATGAAAAATCTTGTTGATCAGGAAATATCTATGGTCATTGGCTCAAGGACTGAAGTCCCCAAATTGTCATTGGGCATATTGTTGGCACCATGAAGTCCTGCTTTCTCTGTTAGATCCTTTGTGGCTTGTCCTGTTTTGAGGCATTGTCTTCATTGTTGGTTGTCCTATATAATTGCATTTATATTTTTTATATTTTGTAATATCAGAACAATTTATGATACCATTTTACTTGGACTTCTCTGTGCCAGCTTGGCGTATTTAATTTTTTTTTTTCTTTTTCTTTTTTTTTTTCCATTTCCAGCAATTACCATACAAGGACTTGTATACGCTTGTTCTGTAAACTTCTTTTTTTTATATCCATGTCCATAATGCTAATTGTCGTCAAAGAGGGCTGTGTGCACATAAGAGGACAAAATTCTACTTGTGTTGTCCAACAATATTCTTCTTTGATGTTGCATTTAACTATGCAAATTATTAGATGTTCTCTTCTGTATATGTTGAGCTGTACTTTGCTGGATAAAATTTCATGGTTTCTAAATCTTCAGGACATCAGACTTTGTTGTTTTCCACAACTCTGCCTCCAAACCAAAACAACAGAGAAAACCAGTGATTTACATGTCCTTCAATATTTTGGCCCTATGACTGCAGGTATGAGAAACTAAATACAATTCACTAAATAAATCAATTCCCAATTGTGTTTTAATGCTAAAAAAGTGCTGTCAAGGATGCTACTGAGCAAATAATAAAATATTTAGAATCAAGTTAGAGTTTCACAAATTTAATGTCCCTGAAGCTTTGGACAATGAAAATAAATTCAATTGTTGCCCATATTTATGAAAATGTTTGTGTATCAATTTAAAATTCTTTAAGAGTATTTTATCAGGGATACTATGAAATATTATTAAATCAGATTTTAAAAAAATAGTAGAGATAGGAAAAATAGGAACAAGATAAAATGAATTTTTAAGACTGGAGGCAGATAATGCATATATATGAAGTGGTTATAAGGCACTGCTCTTGGGTTTCTGAGTCTTCCCAACATCCCAAATGAGTAATAGTTTAAGTAATAGTTGGAACTAACTTTGCTTTACAATATATTTTAAAAAGCAGACTGACTCAAAAATGCAATTGTTTCAAAGTTCCCTAAGTACTCCAAAGGAAAAACTATTGTCTCTCAAACTGTAAGAATTTAGTATTGAAGAGAATTTCCTGAAGTTCTTAAATCAAGAACATTTCCTCTTATTAAAAATATATTAACAGATACAGTGTATTAGTTGGGTTATTATTGGAGAGCTGGCACAATGTTCTATGTAGTTAAAAAAAAAAGATGATTTGTATTGTGTCCTTAATGATATTTACATATTGATGAAAAAAGAATACAAATAGGGAAAAAGAGAAGTTAGAAGGAGGGAACTTACATTCCAGGAAGCATTGAGGTTTTGTAAAAAGCACCCATCTCAAGAAACCATATTCACTTAAATTTGTCTTTAGAGATGTACAGATGCGGCAAACTACATCAAGTGACTTGTGTGGTCTCTTCTGATAAGCACTCACCACTGGCAGCAACATTCCCCAGAAAAGTGGCACCAGGATATTCAACTTAAGAGATAAAAGCAAAACCCCAAAAAGTTTGCTCAGTGGGAGCACTCAGTGGGCCTACTAAATTCTTCATTGTCCCTTCCGCCAGGAAAGGAGGTTGCTCCCCTGGGTTGACAGTGACTCACTTGGGAAACACTGCTTGCATGCTTTGAAATAAAACTGTGCTAACATCAACCAGCTTTTAATACTCTTACTCCTGTGAATATTAAATTTCAAATTTTGAAATGTAATGTGCAACTGGCACTAAGAGAAATCTGGCCCAGTTTGCCTTGGATTAGAATTTGTTAGACAGGTCTGTTTACCAAAGAACTTTTGAAAGAAAAGAGAAATTCCATGAATATTATAAGCCAAAGTAATCAGCTCTTTTAGAGCCAGGATTTCAGGTTAGGCTTGTGTATGGTGACAAACACTTTTGAATTACTGAAGTCCTTTGTGCTAAATTTGTCCCTATTTTTCAGTCTGCTATTGGCACCAGATTGAAATTGAAAAATTCATCAGGAAAAAAAGGAAGATATTGATGGCATGTAGAAGGAAATTAATAATATGAAAAACAACACTGGGTTACAGCAGAGCAGTTCCTGCTATGATCCTTCAAAGTTTCTGAATACAGTTCTGCTAAATAAAAATCCATGTTAGGGCATCTTTCTGAATATCCAAGCATATCTTCCCAAGAAAATTTGTCTAAATAATTGGTCTGTAACTACTGATAGCGCTTTATCTGTTCTTTTAATGGCAGGCTAAACAGGAAGTATGTGTTCAATTTACTAAATGAAACATTTTACCATTCCTTTAGCGTCACACTAGTGTTTGAGCTTGAGGATTTGTAAATTGGTTTGGGCTGGGGCATTTTCTTATTAAAAAGTATGCTTGGCAAGATGCAGAAAGTTGCTTAAAGCTGTAAAACCATTTAGAGAAGTATATCAGAAGAGAGATATGTGGCAGGCACCCTGCAGATGGACTGAGGACCTTCTTGATATGGATTATTTACACACTGCTTTGGATTTCTCCTGCATGTGAAAACCAACATTTTTGGTATTAGAGAAGCAGCAACATATTACTGTCATGGGAACTGAATTAGTTCTCTACCTGCTTTGATAGCTGGCTAATAAAACAATTTCCAGAGCTAGAGGACACACATTTAAATTTTGACTTTGCACTGAGAGTTAACAATTTAAAATGTGTGATCATTCTACATATTTATGTGGCTTTACCTAAAGGATGTAATAAATTTAAAATGTGTTCCCCATTATGTGTCTTATGCACATATTAAATTGTAGTTCATAACTGTTATCTGTTACATATAGAGAACTATTTTAAAATTACCCACCATATATCAGGACGAGTGAATAAATATTTCTCTGCCTCCCTCTTGTGTAATACATTATTCACAGTTGAGTCGCTCAGAGACCCCTAAACATTTAACCTCAGAAACATCTTAGCTTTATCCCAAAAGATATTCTGTAGAACTATGTGCATATTTGATTTCAGAAACACATTTAGTATGGCCTCACTAAAATAAGACTGTTTTATGCTTAAATTTTTCTGTTAATTGTTGTTTATTGTTAATATGGAACTGAAGCATACTGTCTTTGAATTATAGGTTAAAATAATGAAAATAGCTTATTTTGAATTGTAGAAAATTTCAGAATTTTTGGCTAGGTTTATTAGAGCAAAACCATGGTCAACAATGAACAGTGTTCAGATGTGTTGTTTTAAGGGTAATCTATTCTCTTTGAATAGAAATTTGTGTAACATGACAGTTTCAGGGTAAGAATTTATAAAACTAATTAATAAAGATTGATTCTCCGCGTGAGAATCAGGTGTATGTCAGGCTTGCAGTTTTAATTCCTTTATCACAACGTACCACTTATTTATGTGATGCCATTTTTTGTTATTTTAAATGTAAAATACAGGCCCTAGACTTATAAAAAGGTAGCAAAAAGCCCAATTGTGCCTCTGGAAAAACTAAGGGAATAAAAGGCAATAAAATAATTTTGATATTTGAAATTTTTAAAGTAATTTTAATGTTATTTAAATTTTAAAATAACATATAAATTTTAAAATAATAAATATTGCTTTAAAAATAATATCTAATTTGGGTAAAGGTCAAATCTCTTGTCTCATGAAAGAAATTCTTTCCTTCAGAGTGGAGGATATTTCACTATTACTTAGTCTCATACAAAGCACTTAAGAGTGTTTTATTTCCTGATCCATATGACATGCTTTCCACAACACAAAGAATCTCAGATCATAGAATATCCTGGTTTGGAAGAGATCCACAGGGACCACTGAGTCCAGCTCCTGGCTCTGCTCAGGACACCCCAAGAGTCACAACATGTGATTGAGAGCACTGTCCAAATGCTTCTTGAACTCTGTCAGGCTGGTGCTGTGAACACTTCCCTGGGCAGCTTGTTCCAATGCCCAACCACCCTCAGGGTGAAGAACCTTTTCCTAATATCCAACCTAAACCTCCCCTGGCACAACTTCAGGCCATTCCCTTGGATCCTGTCACTGTCACCACAGGGAAGAGATCAGTGCCTGCCCCTCCTCTTCCCCTCACGAGGAAGTTTTAACTGCAATGAGGTCTTTCCTCATTCTCCTCTTCTGCAGGCTGAACAGAAAAAGTGACTTCAGCCACTCCTCATACAGCTTCCCCTCCAAATCCTTCACCATCCTCACGGCCCTCCTTTGGACACTCTCCAATAGTTTCATGTCTCTCTTTTATTGTGGCACCCAGAACTGTCCCCAGCACTCGAGGTGAGACCATCCCAGTGAAGAACAAGGTAGGACTATCCCCTCCCTTGGCCTGTCGTGCCTGAAAAACCCCAGGACATGGTTGCCCTCCTGGCTGCCAAGGCTAATATCGTGCCAGAAATGGCTGCTGAGAACTGTTTGATACAGACACATAGTACATTCTACACATAGTAGAAAGCAAGAAATTCAATTTGTGTAAAGATCAAATCTCTCATCTCATGAAAGAATTTTTTTTCTTTCAGAGTGGAGGATATTTCACTACTACTTGGTCTCATACAATGAACTTAAGAAATGCAGTTTCAGCTGACTTACATTGTCTGCTGCACAAATCTTACTTGACTGGAAAGATAATTTTATCCATTTAATATCTTACCTGTTCCCATGTCTATTTTACCCACATATTCTAGCAGGGTAGGTCTAAAGTTAGGTTCACAGATTCACAGATTAATCAAGCACTGAAAAAAATGTCTGGAATTCAAGTTCTAGTTAGATTTCACATAGAAACTACCATGACAATGTTAGTAGGCATTAGAAGAAGATCTTATCTCCTCATTTGCCTCCTGCCACATCCAGGATTCAATCTGAGCTGTTGTTTACTTGCAGCCTTTGTACTGAAATGGGGAAACTAGCTGCAGCTGTTGGCAAAAGCTTGGTTTGGCTTTCATAGCTGCTAATATTCTTGATGATACCAATGTTTATACATCTTTCAAATCTAATGTTGTTTCAGCTGTGCTGGAAACCTGCTCATTGATACCAAGTGACAGGAGACAGAAAACTGCCTTCAACTACAGAGAAATTAAATAAGAACTTAATTTTTATTGTTCATTACCAGGTGGTTCATTAGCCCTGTGAATGCTTGGTCCTTTGTGTTTGGAGTTTTAAATGGCTTGATCAAAAGAAATTTACCATTGTTTCTGACATTTGAGTAGTATTCATGTGCTGATGTATTACCTGAGCAGATTTTAATCTCTAATCTATCTAGGCTTTCAGAAAACTGTGTAAGAATCCATTTTTCTCTTTGTGTGGATTATGAAACTAAAAAGATGTAGAGAAAATAAGCAAGAAAAATCAAAAACTGCTTAGGCAGCTACCTGCCACTTTGTCTAAATCAGTAGCTGCTGCTTAGCCTTCGAGCTTCTGAAAGTATGTGGGTAGGTAATTCTTAAATCACCAGGAAAGTTCTGGTAGGACATAATGAGAGAGATTTGCATTTATAAACATCCCCATTGGTGCGTAGCTAATGACTTTAAGTTAGGTTGTTTTGTTCATTATTGTATGCTAAAGTTTCTTGACTAGAAAAGAAGGCTGTAGAAATATTTGCTAGTGGGATTCACTGGTAGAATCAGCAGCAGGTAGTAGGTTGGATGCCTGCATGTACAACAAAACAGGAATATTCTCGAACTTCTCTGTCCTTACTACCCCACAGTAGTCTGATTGTTCAAACCTCAGAATGGAGACAGAGTGTTGATCACAGTGTGCCTTCTTTATGTGTGCTTCCAATAACAGCAGTAACAACTCACAGGAGTGTGGCCCTTCCTCTAATATGTGAAAATAAATGGTGAAAGCAAATGGAGTCATAACCAGTTTATGGAACACAGAATAGCGGTCTTGGTGTCATTACATAGTTGGATGTCTACCCCACCCTTTCATCTGCATCACTTAAGAGACTCCTTTTATTAATCTTATGGGCATGTTTTACTTCAAACATCTTTGTTAACAGGTTATTACTTTCCTGATGAAACAGTTCAGCCCTAGCACCAAGCCTGCCAGAGTTCAAGGAGAGTTTGGATGACACTCTCAGGCACATGGTGTGATTCTTGAGGATGGATATAGTCCATCTGTCCAGAACCAGGAACTGGACTCGTTGATCCTGCGGATCCCTTCTAACTCAGAGTATTCCATGATTCTATGACCAAAGCAAAAACTGTTTGGATCACTTCTTTTTTTTTTGCAAACGTATCTAAATTTTAGCACAAGAGCATATTTTCATGTCAATTGATGTGTTATAATCGTGGTTTGACTTCGCAAAAATATGTGAAGTAGCACTTGCCAAAATACCCACCCAACACAAAAGGAAAACTTGGACTTGGATTTTGGTATATAATTGGGCTCACAGTGATCCTCAGCTTGGAATTTATCATATCTAGTCTGCTGGTTTTATCATATCTAGTGTTTTGGGTTTGTGCTGAACACAGAGTTGATAATACAGAGATGTCTTTGTTATTGCTGGGCAGGGCTTGCACAGAGCCAAGGACTTTTCTGCTTTTGGTACTGCCACACTGGGGAGGGGTCTGGGGGTGCTCAGGAGGTCAGGAGGAGGCACAGCCAGGAGAGCTGACCCAAACTGACCAAAGGAATATTCCAGACCATGAGGCATCATGTCAGTATATAAAATGGGGGGAAGAAGAAGGAACAGGGGACATTTGGAGTGGTGGCATTTGTCTTCCTAAGTCATCATCATGCATATTAAGGCCCTGGAGGTCACAGAAGGCCTGCCTGCTCATGGGAAGCAGTGAATTAATTCCTTGTTTTCTTTGCTTGTGTTCATGGCTTTAGCTTTCCCTGTTAAATTGTCTTTATCTCAACCTGTGAGTTTTCTGTGGTTTACCCTTCCCATTCTCTCCCTGATCCCTCTTCTGGGGGAGTGAGTGAGAGGCGGGGGGTGCTTGCCTTCTGGCTGGAGTTAAACCATGACACCTAGTTTTGCCCAAACACTGTTAATTGAGTTACATTACATAAAAGTACAAATAAGTGAAATTTGGAGAAATAAATGTGGTAATGCTCTAACAAATATAAAAATGACATAGCAAAACCTGAAAATTTCTGTGTGGTTTTTGCAAATAATTTGATTTAAATTATAATTCTCCCTTTTTTTACTAGCTGGGAAAATATAAATACAAAGTGTAATTGGTGAGATTAAAAAAAAAAAAGCTACAATTTTGTTTCAAAAATAGTACTTAAACTGAATGTTCTCCAGTCAAATTGGAAAGCATGAGCAATATATGTAAGTTTTAACATTTTTTTCAAACAGAGCCAGTCTGACAAAGAATAATGTGTAGCTTGATCTCAAGACTGGAAAAGCTGCAGACAAGAATAGGAAATTAAAACCAGTTTTTCAAAGAGATATGTGTGCATAAGCATACTCAAAAAACCTTAGCATGTATCATATGTGGCGTAAAAACTCCTCCTTTCCTTCATCCCACACAGAAAAGCGTGTGTGATTTACATTTTATTTATTTATTTCTTATTAAAATGAAAGCTCTGCAGCGCCGAGTCTATTATCAGAATGAATGGATTCAATATCTGTTCAATGATGTGTTCAAAATTAAAGCAACATCGTTAAATGTCAAAGACGTCATCAGCACATTTTACTTGTTACCCGAACAAAACGGGCATTATCCCTGCCAGGCTCCCTGGCTGCCGCTCCCGGCGGGAAGGCGGCGCTGGCCGGGAGCGCGCACAGGAGCTGCGCCCCTTGGTGCTGGGATCCTGCTGGATGCCTGTTTAAGCATAGATTCTGTCCTGCTTCTGCGACTGCAGGCCATTAGCCCCCTGAGCCTTTCTTTCCCTTCTTCAATTGGCATAATAAGGGAATGAATGCAGGGGCCTGTTAGCAGAGCAGGAGAGCTGACTTGTAGCCCTGTAACCACATTCAACAAGGGAATGTTCTAAACTTCATCTCCTGGAAGTCTCCTATCTGTTACATGCCTGGAGCTATTACCCACTAAAGGACTTCACATTTTTGAATACTTAAAACTGAAAGAAACAGATATGGGAGAAACGACATAAATCCATTATTGCAGCAGGAATATCTTTCTGCTTCAGGCAGAGAAGATAAATTGCCACCAAAGTGATACAAAGTTGGTTTGATTATTTCATTGGATCAAATATATCATGCTGTCTTGAAATCTCTTTGCTTTAAAGTCAAAATTAAAGAATTTTACCATAACCATATTAGACACTATAATTTGCATATTTTTCATCTCAAAAGAGACTTTTGAAGTTATGTAATTCTTAAGTATTTAATTGTTCTTCCAATCATTGAAATATCAAATTATATCCAGAAACAGAGAGGATTCTCTTGCTAGATAGGAGTGATTGACTCTCTGTCTGACAAGAACAGAATTCTTGTGTCAGGGAAAGAAACAGCATTAAGAAAGTAACTCAAAGAGCACCAGCTCTTATTTTGTTTGAGACTGGGATTTAAGCATTCTTTCTGTTTGGAACTAAGAATGCCAATATTTTGTGCTTGCACAAAAACCCAGTAATTGAGTTAAATACTAATTTGTGCTGTAAATTCACAATGGTGACGTTCTTGCTCAAAAAAGGGTGAAAGCCTGCTTCTGCATGGATTTCTCTTGCATAGCTTATCAGTGACATCTTGATTTACTTGCAAATGCAGATGAAATAATGACACAGCCTGGGGCTATGGGAACATTTGTAAATTAAATTCTTCCTGCTAAAATTTTCCAAGAACAGGTTTAAGTTTGTTTCAACTATGGAGGCTTAAGAAGAAAACAAAAAATCCTAAACCAACAGGGAAGTTCATTAAATCCTTACTGCTTTCCAGATGAATTTATTTCAGCTTAATTGTTCCCTTTCTACCTAATTTTACTTTATGCAGGACTGATAAAACCCATCAGTCAGAGATTGTAGCTGTTTTGTTTGCAGTTAATTCAGCTCTTTCTCAACATTTTGACAGTGATGTTATGCATGAGATCATAAATTTTGGTTCCAGGAACTAAGTGAGGTGCAGGTACCAAGAAGATGTTATCTGATGCCAGTGTGTGAGGAAGAGTTAAATCTTTTTGACAATTCAATGGTTCCCTTTGGGTTTGCACAAATGGCACCTGTTGTTGAAGTCAATAGAGCTTACAATTTAATTTCATCTGCCTGCAAACAATCTCACTCATTAGGGGGTGAAATGATGATAGAATTCACTGAGGCATGCAGTTTCACTTTCTACAGGGCACTACGTAAGTACAGTCATCATTTTCAGTGAAGGGAGGCACAATTATCTTGGAAACTGATTGTAAAGTAGAAGAAAGGAAAAAAGATCTGGGAAAAACATCATAAAAATTCAGTCTCACTACATTTTTCTGCTGATGCCAATTTGCAATTTAATTATAATATTTAACCTGACATGGAAATATAGAAATCAAGGGGAAAAAAAGGATTAATAATATATTTTCCTATATATTTTAAAATGAGCTCACCAGTTTTGGACAACAGGTACATGTAAATAAATATCTCAGTGGGGACAGGGGTTAATTCACCCCAAATTTAATTTATTTGCATTAAAAATACTTTCTCCTACTTGCTGCAGCTCTTTAGGTGAATTAACCAGCCAGATAATGTGTTTCCTATATTTTAGTGCAAAGGGTGTGAACTTAACAGCGTATTAAGGTAATGGGCCCAACATTCCCTACCTCACATTAAACTGACTGACTTTCAGCTGGTGTCCCAGAATGCTTTGCATCCTGCTAGGACTAACTGATCCATTTGTCAATGTGCCTCCATTGCTTTTGTGTCAGGCTGCTGTATGTCAGCTCCTCGCTCAAATGTTTGGCTGTAGCAAAATTTGAGTCATTCTGCTGCAGTCAGAATCATCATGATGTAGGAGAGGTCATGCCCAGCCAACACGTACCTGCCTGGAGAGCTGCTGACATTCACTGCTAAGGTTCAGTGAGGTCCAACAAGGCCAGTGCTGGCTCCTGCCCTTGGGTCACAGCAACCCCAGGCAGTGCCACAGGCTGGGGCAGAGGGGCTGCAAAGCTGCCCACAGGAAAAGGACCTGGGGGTGCTGCTGACAGCAGCTGAACATGAGCCAGCAGTGCCCAGGTGGCCAAGAAGGCCAATGGCATCCTGGCCTGCACCAGCAATAGTGTGGCCAGCAGGAGCAGGGCAGGGATTGTCCCCTGTACTCTGCGCTGGGGAGGTCACCAGTGTCCAGTGTCCAACTGAGTCCTCTGTCCCCTCACTGCAAGAAAGATGTTGAGGTGCTGTAGTGTGTCCAGTGAAGGACAACGAAGCTGATAAAGGGTCTGGAACATAAATCCTATGTTCCAGACCCTATGCAGAAACAGGTTGGGATTGTTTAGCCTGGAGAAAGGTAGCTTCAGGGGTACCTTATTGCACTCCACAATGGCTTGAAAGGAGGTTGTAGCCATGTGGGGAGTGAGTGTCTTTTCCCAGAAAACTAGTGACAAGAGGAAATGGTCTCAAATTGCATCAGAGGAGGTTTACATTTGAGATTAGGAAAAATTTATTCACAGAAAGACTGGTTAAGCATTGGAACCATTGGCTGCCCCAGGGAACTGGTGGAAACTATTCCTGGAGTGTTCAAATGATAGTAAATGTGGTAATTCATGATATGTTTTAGTGGGTATCATGGTATTACTTCAAATGTTGGACTTGATAATCTTGGTATTTTCCAACCTTAATGATTCTATGATTAAGGTAATGGTCTATAAGGATTTAGCAGAAAAGAGACACTTGAGTGACATATAACTTCCACAATGCTGCAAATCAGAATAAAACTAAGTAGTACAAAAAACATTAGGTGTTAGTACCATCAAGATGTCAGTTCAGCCTTATGTTATACCTTCCCAGGTGACACGTTCCATAGGTGGATATCTAGTGGAAATCTCTCTGTGTAGTTGGAAGAAAGAGTGTGGAGATGGATGCCAGGGAAATGCTGAGATGTAGAAATAAGTCAGTATGGGCTAGCTGGTGAATTTATATTGTTTGCAGAACAGAGATTTAATGAAGAGAGGAAAAAGCTCTTCTCCAGCTCCACCATTCTGCCTGAGTCTCCATGGAAAAGCTTTCAGACCAGTTCCACAATACTTTCTTGATATCAGCTCCACAGATAATTCAAAGGAAGAAATCTATTTCTCTGCAGGAGATAGGAACCTAGCTTGACAGCAACAAAATCTTTCTGTTGTGTCTCTTGTCCTCTTCCACTGTTTTTCTCTCAGTTCATCATCACCTCCCAGGTGACAATATGAATGTAAATCTCATTTTTCTTCACCACAACCCAAATGGTGCTGTGTTTTGGATTTCTGAGTAAACCAATGTTGATAACACACCAGTATCTTGGCAAATGCTCAGCAGTGCTTGCACAGCATTAGTTTCTCTTTCTCCCATTCTGCCCTCAGAGAGTAGGCTGATGGTGGTCAAGAAGTTGAATGGGACCACAGCCAGGATATCTGAATGAAACTGACTAGAGTCTATAGTCCAATCTATATAATATCATGTTTAAAATAAAAACAGAGAAGTGGATTTCTCTGGAGAGAGAGATTGTCCAGAGAATGGCTGGACATTGGCCAGCTAGTGGGAGAGGGTGAATGATGGCCTCTACATCTCTCTGTGTTTTTTGTTGATTTTTTCTAAACTCCCTTTATTTTAACCCATGATTCTCCTGTTTTTTGTGCTTCCTTCTCCCTCTCCTGTACTCTCTGCAGTGTAAAGGGAGAGTAAGCAGACAGCTGTGGGGTGCTTAGTTACTGGCCAGAGTCAATCTGTTCTCAGGCGATGACTGCCTCACCATTTCCTACTTTTGTGATGTTCCCATATTTCAGTGTTACAAGTCTCTCTAAGGCTCTGCTGACTTCCACTGCTATGATATTGGCCAAACATCTGTCCAGCTGCTGATCAACTCCTCTACCTTAACAGGACAGGAAGAGAAATAGCATGAAAATTCTCCTTTTTTTTTTTCTCACTCTTTTTTAACCCCTCCTCTTCTGACTGTCTGACACTTTTGCCCTCTCTTAAGTTTCTTCCCCAGAAAAGTCACCATCTTGGTCTGTGGTGGATTTGTTGGGAGCCACATAAAAACATGTGTTTCCAGTATGAGGCAGCTCCAACCTCTCCTCACTCACGTTGCCCCCGTACCTGCTGGGCACATCCACCTTACACAGGTGCGAAGGAGACACATCTCACATGTACACCCTGGGAAAGGGGTCTTTGAATATGGCCTCTAGAAATTGAATGTAAGTTTAACTTGTTCATTAATTTGTACCCAAGTTATAGCTGTTACAGGTATTATAATTATCTTCAAAGTTTCTTATGTTATTAGACTATGTTCTCCCTAAACAGGATATTTTCTGCATTTTTATTTGCTTTCAGTTTTCTTTAAGACTGGACTTACAGCAAATTAAAAAAAACCAACAAGTTTCTGGTGTTTTAGGTCATAAACCAGGCCTGCTTTAACGTGCTAATCATGTAAATAGAAGTCTGTGTTTCTTTTTAAATTTACCATTTTATCATTTAAGGGCATAAGTATTAAGTAAATACAATTAGCTTTTGAAACAGCTTACCAACATTAGTACTGAATTATCCTAACTGGCAATTTTTTCATCAGAATTGGTTGTTTGTAACAGACATGCTTCAGCTTGTACAATAATTAATTTTGTGCTCTGTGTATTTAAAATAAATCAACACTGTTCCCTTTTGTCCACAGCCCATGAAACTTCAGGGAAAGCCTGACTCCTTTGAATGCATGTACAATTTTTTATTTTTATTTTTTTTCCTTCGTGGAAGACAGCAAGAGAGAGCTTTTATTCCAGAATTGCTGCATTGCTGTGATACTTTGGAGGATCTTCCTGCCTGGTAAGATGCATAAATACCTCAGAGAGCATCCTGGCTTGGTTTCCTGAATTCAAGAAAACAATGCTGGGCAATTGGGTTTATTACTTTTATATCTGTGTTTTAGCATGAAACTTGGTATTAAATTCTGCACAAGGTGTTTCAAAGAAACAATAATCATAAATAATGCTCTAGATAATTTTTCTTGAGCTGTGAACAAGTCTACTGTCAAGAATATCAAAGTCCTTACAGAAGCTGAAAACAACGTATTGAAGCTTAGGCTTCAGGACACATAAACGAAAGGCCAGCACATAAAAGTGAAAGTCAGGAGTAGATTTTACTGCAAAGATTACTTTGGATTAATTTTAATTTTTCTGTCTTTTGTTTTAGATGAAGAAAAAAAATGAGAGTTCATGGAAGGATAGGTACAAATAGCTCTAGAATTATTGTGTTGTCTTTTAAAAGCAGTTTACAGTCTTAATCCCACCTCTGTCCTGATATATTTTCATCCTAAGGAGATTGCTGACATGTATGGAAGACAATTTGTGACACAGCTGTTGAGCGAACCAACTAGGGAAGGCATCCCTTTGTGAACAGAAGGATGTGTGGGTGATGAGATGATTGGAAGCTGTCTTAGGCACAGGAAGAATGAAATGTTAGAGTTTTTGATTTTTGGAGTAGTAAGGAGGCAGGTCAGCAGAATTGTTGCCTTGGACTTCCAGATGGCAGTGCAGGAGTCTGGTGCCCAGAGTCCATTGGAAGGCAGTTCTGAAGAGCAAAATCATCCAGGAATGTTGGAGGTTTTTCAGGAAGATCTTAAAGTTGCAGGAACAGGCCATTCCCATGTGCTGAAAGACAAGACAGTGGGACAGAAGATCAGTCTGGCTGAAAAGAGGGCTTTGGCTGGGACTCAGGTTAAAAATGAGAGTTTATGACCTTAGGAAGAAGGGACATGCAACTCAGTAGAACTTCAAGGGTGTTGTGAAGTTATGCAGGGAAAAAATTAGGAGGGCCAAAGTCTAACTGGAATCTTATCTGGCTACTGCCGTAAAACATCAATAGAAAAACGTGTTTCTATAAACACATTAGCAGAAAAAATGGACACTCTCCATCCTTTATTGGAAACTGTGTGGAAGTGTAATGACAAAATGTGAGGAAAGGGTTGAGGTACTTACTGCCTTCTGTGCCTCAGACTTCAATATCAAGACTAGTGTTGTTCTGTGAAGAACCAGGATCCTGAGCTGGAAGATAGGGATGGGGAGAAGAACAAAGCTCCCCCAATCCAAGAGTAAATGGTCAGCAACTTTCTGTATCACTTGGATACACACAGGTCTGGGGCGTCAGATGATTCTCCTCGAGGGGCACTGATGAAGCTGGTGGAAGTGCTCGCTGAGCCACTTTGCATCTTTTACCAGAAGTTCTGTCTAACTTGGGAGATCTCAGGTGACTGGTGGCTGGCAAATTTAATGTCCATCTACAGGATGAGTCAGATGGAGGACAAAGGGAGCTACAGGCTTCTCAGTCCGGAGCAGATCACCCTAAGTGCCATCACACTAGGGGAGTGGGTCTGGCCAGCAGGGGTTTGTGAAAGGCTGATCCTGTTGTTCGACCAACCTGATCTCCGTCTATGGCAAGATGAGCTGATTAGTGAATGAGATTGTGGATGTTGTCTGCCTGGAATTCAGTATTGACTTAGACACCATTGTCCATGTGTAGGCTGAAGAAACTGGCAGCCCACAAATGTAAAAGGGTGTGCTGTTCACTGGGTAAAAAACTGGCTGTATGGCCAGGCACAGAGAGTAGTGGTGGATGGAGTTACATCCAGCTGGCACACAGTCACCTGTGATGTTCCCCAGGTCTCAGTACTGGGACCTGTTTTATTTAATACTTTATTGATGATCTGTACAAAAAGATGGAGTGTATCGTCTGTCCGTTTGCAGGTGACACCAAGCTGGGTGGGAGTGTTGATCTGCTGGAGGGCAGGAAGGCTCTGCAGAGGGATCTGGACAGGCTGGATCCATGGGCCAAGGCCAGTGGTGTGAGGTCCAACAAGGCCAGTGCTGGCTCCTGCCCTTGGGTCACAGCAACCCCAGGCAGTGCCACAGGCTGGGGCAGAGTGGCTGCAAAGCTGCCCACAGGAAAAGGACCAGGGGGTGCTGCTGACAGCAGCTGAACATGAGCCAGCAGTGCCCAGGTGGCCAAGAAGGCCAATGGCATCCTGGCCTGCACCAGCAATAGTGTGGCCAGCAGGAGCAGGGCAGGGATTGTCCCCTGTACTCAACGCTGGTGAAGACACACCTCAAATCCTGTGCTCAGTTTTGGGCCCCTCACCACAAGAAAGACACTGAGGTGCTGGAATGTGTCCAGAGAAGGGCAACAGGGCTGGTGAGGGGTCTGGAGCACAAGTTCTGTGTGGGACAGGTGAGGGAGGTCAGGGTTGCTTAGCCTGAGAAGAGGAGGTTCAGGGGAACCTTACTTTGTACACCCACTGAAAGGAGGCTGCTGCCAGGTGGGGACTGGTCTCTTTTTCCAGGTAACAACCGGTAGGACAAGATGTTAAAATTGGAAACATTTTTTCATTGGAAGGGTTGTCAAACATTGGAACAAGCTGCCCAGGGAATTGTTTGAGTCACTGTTGCAGTATGCTTTTTGTTTTATTAGTAGGTTTATTGTTTGATTTGTAATTTGGTAGGGTTTGAATGCTGTTTCTTTTTTTGTCCCCTCCTTTTCCCAGATTTTTCATCAGTTAGTTGCTAGTTTCTATTTCCCCAAACTTTATCAGTTTACTGAAACTGTTCTTCTCCCTTGGAATTTTTTTTGGTTTATACCTTGTGGTTCCTGCCTGGCTTTTTACTCCCAATTCTCCTGATTTGTTAAAGATTGTACCCTCCCCTGAGACCTGCCCCTACATGTAAGTTCTTGTTTGCCCCTTGTTCCGGGTCTGGGGATGAAGAGGGGAAGTTTTACCATCAAATAAAGTTACCCTGGGGCCCGTGTGCTGCCCTGTGTTTTGTGCTGCGCCGACACTGTGCTGGGATTCAGCGGGGCTTGAGGGGGGATCTGCCGCACCCCCGCCTGTCATCAGCTAGCTGGGAGGAGGAGGAGCAGCAAGTCACCATTCCTGGAAATATCTAAAAATGTGTAGGTGTGCTACTCAGGTACATGGTTTGGTGGTGACTTTAGCTGTGCCTGGCTAACAATTGGACTTGAGGATCCTAAAGGTCTTTTCTGACCTAAATGAGTCTATGATTCTATTTTGTATTACAGGTAAAGCCCATGGGACTGTGATAACCTCAAGTAGGTTGCAAAAAGATGTAGTAACCTTCGTGAAGTTATATGGCAGAATTCGTAGAAGTACTAGGAGCAGAATTAAGAACTAGTTGCTCTGGACACCAATAAATACCTAGAAGACTGGTGAATTACAATTATTTCTGTGCTACACACTCTTCACTCTCACTATATGTGATATGTGAAGAAAAAATTGTTTGGTTATTGTATATTTATATCAGCATATTCTGATAAGATGGTTAAGCTTTTGAAAACAGGTAAGATCCATGGATAACTAAGTGGCACCTAATTGGTGAAGCAGGTTTTTTCCCATCTTTTTGCCTCTTTGCTCTTCTAAGATTACTGACATTTGTGGATGTCACGTACTGAAAACAGCAGGCATCTGCATTGCAGATAGGCACTCCTGCAGTGCTAGTCTGGGAGGAAGATTTCCTCCAGTGTTATTACCAGCCATCCACAAATTACTAAGAAAGTAATAGCATGAGGTGAGAGATGCTCAGTTTTGTTACTAAGCTTAAGGAATATTTGAATGGAGAGGACATGGAGGGAAACTTCTCTGGAGGATCATATTTACTAATTGTTGTTTAGTACATTAAACTTGATGGTTTGTAAACTCTGCATTTATTGTACTTAATGCCTAGGAAAGAATAGCACATGCAAAGTACAACTTTCAGAATTGTGTCAGTCTCTGATACTTTCCTACTTCAACTAAAGTGCAGTATTTGTGCCCCACCTATCCTCTGGCTGCTTTGCTATCTACAGAATTAGTACTGACAGCAGGTGGCCTAAAGAAATTAGAAAACAACAGCTGATCTGAGTTAGAGCAGACTGTGGATCCCTGCAACAGAACAGGAGGTAGGAACTCTATTCTATTGCCTGCTCAGTCAGGAGCCTCTCCCATCAGCACTTAGTTCCCCCCTTCAATAGCAGGAGTCTTAGATCTGACTCAGTGAACATTATGGAGTTTAATTTAACTCCTTCCTTTAAACACTCTTTGCTTAAAGAGTTACAAGGGGTTGAGGTCTGGTTTCATAGATCATGTGATTTTGATCTTGCTATTAGTGTTATGGCCTTTGTTGCCCAAAAGACAAATTTGGGGGAAGCTGTGCAAAGCTGAGACTTGTGTGGGAGCGTGTGTGATAATGAAGGGTGTCAGGACTGTCTCCAGAGAAGATGTAAGGGCCATGCTTACATTGCAGCTGGATGCCCTGACTGAAGAGCTATTGCATGAAAGAACAGACAAAGTCCCATCCAGGCAAGGTGCTTATTTTCCTGGTTGTCAGTAAGAGCAGAGCCAGGTGATTTTTTTTTTTTTTCTTGGAAGGCCAGTATAATCAGAGTTGGCAATTTGTTTCATAATCTCCACAGCACGCTCAGCAAAACATAAATGGTCATGATTATATGAAACTACTCAGTCTTGTCAGAAGCTGAAGTTAGCTTGAGTACTAGGGAGATGCAGTACAAGATGGGAGAGGACTAAGGGAAGGAAAGAGAAAGAAGGAAAATTTGTTTATGGTTTGGGGAGAACTGGACCTTTAAAAAGGGACAAAGAAGTTTATATTCAAATAATGTGCTTTGGAAAACCACAGTCTGTAAAAATAGTCCAAGTCTTGTTTTTATATCCCTCACCAGAGGACAAACAGGGCATTCTGCACACACCCATCTAATATCCAAAATCTGTATTACCTGACACCTAGCCCTAGTTTGCCAGTCCATATGCAATCTATAACCTAGGCATCAGAGGTGAAAAGATGGTAGCATTTGAATGCCAGCAGGTTTAAGTAGTCAGTCTTGTATGGGAATCAAGAAAATCCTAGTTTCTGGATATGTCCACAGAATGAATTCATATCATCTATAGCTGTATCTTAATAAATGAATCTGAGAAAGCTGCTTGGTAATACCAATGACTAGAGAGACTGGTTTGCAAAACCCATCCCGAAGACCTTTTGCTGTTGGTTTAGAAGATAATTCAAGTATATTTTGGCACACAGTCACCACATTTCTCAAAAAACTGTAGGGGTACCCTGGCATCTTTAGCAGTTTAATGCATTCTGTATATATATGAAGGCTGATCTGTAAAAATATTTTTTTTGGTGCAACAACTTATATTTAGGTATAATGTAATTAAGTTTAGTGGAACTCGTGATAATTTGTATTCAGGTACTACTAATACAACACCTTCAAATACAAAATGCATGTGATTTTGGCATGCCATAAACTCACAGTTTTAATACCCTATCTTAGATATCTTTGGTGTCCTTGCACTGAAATTTCAGCAAATCCAAAGATCAAAAAGTAACACATTGCCTACTGTAAGTGTATAGATATTAAAGTAAAGCAGTAGCAACAAATGTGCAGCAAACATTGTCAAAGTTTGTAAAAAAAAAATCAATACTTCCATGGGTATTTAAAATATTTAAAAATTTGTTATTCAGCAAAGCTGTCAATAATTTTAATTTACCACATTGCTTAAAAATAAAATTATCTAAAGATCCCACATCCCTTTTTTACAAAACAGTAGAGTTTTGATTTAACACAAAAATTGGATCTTTCATTGTATTAAATAACATTTTTCAGGCCAGCAGAATGTCCTGTCACTTAGCTTATATTTTATCTGGTTTTGATAAGGTTATGTATGGGGAAGAGAATGTGGAATGTGGAAGCAGAGTCTCTGTCCAGAAACTGATTCACAGAGTGCTTCTTATCCATGGAATTCTTCTTTTTTTCCATTGAATTTCAGGTTAACACCTACATGGTTTCAGGTGAGTTTTAGTTGGTTGAGAATACTTATCTAATTGTGATGAATTAAGTAACTGTTAGCTATTGCTGGCCGGGGCTCTATGTACAAATCACGAACGGGATGGGACTGCTGAGGAACGCGCCTCAAGCTGTTCATTTTCCAGCAGCAGTCTCATTACATGGTTATGGCAATGGGAAGAGGCCAGCAGGTCTCGTCCCCAGCAGCAGACAAAGAACTCAGTGTTACAACTCACTTTGAAAGTTTTTTGACTGATCACGCAAAGCAAAAGCATACTGACAGTAGACTTATCCAACCACTATAAGCACATGTACCTTTTGTTAAAAAATGATTGCTTATTTTGAATACAATACCTGCTTGTAAGCATTAAGATACAATGCACAGAGCTCCTCTATTAAGCTTAGAACTTCCTAATATCTCACTAGATATACTTTTCTGTAGGGAGTTAGTCACAGACCACTGTTTCATTTGTCCTTACTTTTCTGCTGACAAATCTTATGGCTACTCTGGCTACCACTTAGCTCTAACTGCAGTTCTACTGTCTCTGAGGCCTGCCTTTTGCAGCTTTTCCAAAACCCTCTGATTTTAAGCATTCCCACAGTTAGCCATACAAGTAGTATAACAGCTGTCAAGTTTCTTCATATTTTGGGAATTAGACATGTACATTTTCTTGAGAATCATAGCTACTGCACACTATGAGGATCATGTTTACTCTGTTAAAAGTCAGGAAATACTTTGCAGCATGGTAACGTCTGTTGGTAATGAAAGGACTTGGGCTAGGCTGTAGAGAGGTATCTCTCCTCAGATTATAATTTCTTTGCTCCTGGAACAAGCTGAAAAAAGCCTGTTAAACAATTTGCTTGTTTGAAGCTCCAAAAGAATTTTCGTTTTCAGTCAGCTGGAGCACTACATGTCTCACTACCTGTTCTTTATGCAGTTGTAGTCCATTGGCTCATGTTTCAGATAATCACCTTAATGTTATAATTTGTTTATGTGTCAATGATCAGGGTGAGCTTTGGCAGAAGACACTGGGTTCAAAAAGATTGCAATTTAACTAGACTTTCTGCTTCTCATCCTAGTAATTGCAGCATTGAATATTTCCTGTGTTTCCTAGAAAGGGCATTTGTACTTCTTCCGATATTTTAGAGAAAGCTTCTGTGGAGTTTCCTCTGAAAGCCATAGCAGAAAATCTAGTTCAAAAAGTGTTATCAGAACTTTATAGGAATAGATGTGGCAGCAGGGGGAAGCTAGATTCTTGAAGCACCTGTTTACAGAAATAGAAAATAGGTTGGTAGCAATATTACCAACAGTCTACCAAAGTCTGAAAATACTTTTCTAGTAAGCTATTGAAACTCATAGAAAGATTTGTCTAATTTATTAAGAACACATACTGTACCTATGGTTTGCAAAATTAGAATGAGACATGGCTGTATTTGGTTTTGCTGTTACTGTTTCTGAAGAGTTCTTTCAGTCAATGTCTCAGAAGGCAACTTTCCTCAAAGGGAAAAGAAAGTTGTCATAAATTCTACCAATTAGGGAGCTGCAGTTCTTTCCCCCTGAGTGCTAGCTAATTGGGCAGGGGAAAACAGTATGGTGCCATCAATGAAGGTGCATCTGAGTCATCCTGAGCCTTTGTTCACCAGCTCACAGGATCATATCACAACACAATTGCCTTAGAGACTGGCTCAATTTTCAATAATCCTGCATTTTTTAAGGGCAAAAAGAAATATTTTTTGGGGGAAGCATTGTATCTAATTACTATCAAAATGAGGTAAATAAGTTACAATAGAACCAGAGAATTTTAAGGTAGCTGAGTGAGGTTGTTTATTTCTTAAGTTGCGGGCCTTCTCCTCACTCATAGGTGGTAAGTTCTATTTCTCTTTTATCTCAGTTCCTACAAGTTATGCTAGGTGAGAAATAACTGTTAAAATAATTTCCTATTTTTTCTACCTTTTTTTCTGCAGTTGGGTTATAGGCAAGTTTGCAGATTTCTAATGTTTTCCCTAATTTTATGCCTCTTTTTCAGGAAAGCAGCCCAGCTGCAGTGTGTTTGTTGCAGTGTACACACATACTGAAATTTACAAAAATTCTCATCTCTTGGTTTTTCACGAATACAATTTTCAGCGGAATGTATGCTTCTCTTTCTGGTCCAAGCCCAGGAAATTCAGATATTTATTGCAGCTGTACATTGTATTTTCTCACTTAAATACTTCTAGAGAAGCCTAGAAATCGACTCAGTCTGACTCTGCTAAATTATTTCACAGCAGTACAACGGGCTGGTCCCATAAACCCCAGGTTCAGCAGGCTGAATTCTCTACTTAGTAGGCAACTCAGAGCCATTATTTCTTTGATGGTTTCACTTTTGGCTACACAAATCTTACTAATTTTCAGCAGTGTTCTTTCAGAAACTACAACCAACTCTACACCTTAAATTTGAAACTTACTAATTGGAAATAATATCTATGTAAGGATACACCAAAAGAAATAAGAAACCAAAACTGGCTTCAATCAAGGTCTTTTCCCTGGGAATCTAATAAATCTTGCACAATTATGCAAAATTCTCATATTTCCATATACAGTTATTTTAGTTAAGAAAAGCTTAATTCTTTATACCCTCAAATCATACCAGGGTAGAAAACAGATTGCTGTATTTGCATTTCCAGCTTTTCAAGATGGTTTTCAGTTTCTTTTACAGTCTAAGATTATATGTGTATAGACTCTTTAACCTCCTGTTGTCCTCAGCCTGCATGCTTTGTAACCTCTGTGTATTTGGCTGAATATTCTGATGGTATGATGGGCAGATGTTTTACAGGTTTGTGGTTTTTTTAGAACACTGTGTTTCTTTTATTGTGAAATTGCTCAGAAATACACCTGTAGTTCAGCTGTGCTTCTGGATGATCCAATGGGTTTAAAAATTAAAAAGACAGATTTTATGTGTTTTTTACTTTTCATCCAATGAATGCTTTCTATTTAATGAATACATACAACTGCAACTTAAACGTTTCTTTTGTATTTTTTCCTTTGGACAAATAGTGCATCAAATATTTTTCCCATATTTCTTGTAGAAATGAAATAGCTGCTTCTCATCTTATTAAAATGAAACGGAATGCTTCTAATAGTTGAATGCTTCTAATAGTTGAATGCTTCTAATAGTTGAATGCTTCTAATAGTTGAATGCTTCTAATAGTTGAATGCTTCTTAAATACTTGTGTCATATTATAAAAGCCATGTACAAATCCAGGAGATGGTTTGGTTATGAACTGCATATTCTCCCTGTATCTGCTGCTTGTTTTGGCATTTTAAGTAAAACTTGCAGGGACTGCTTATATAAGTGGACTCTGAGGCTACTATAGGAATGCAAGTCGGAAAATATAGATACTAAAATTATTGGTAAGAGTCACACTTTACTACTGTGATTAAACAACATGGACTTGCAAATCTTTGTCTCCTTACCAAAGGCTGAATAATAATATTCTGATGACTTCCTATTGATACTGATGAAATTACAGGTACGATGGACTAAGGTAATATTTTATAATGTGAAATTAACTTGTGAAAGATCCCCAAAATCTTGAATTTTTAGTACAAAGGAAAAACAAACAACAATCTTTCCATGTACCAGCATTACAAACAGTTCACTGCATGAGAAAGTAGATATTTGAGGCAAAACACGAGAGCTAATTAGACCCACTAATTGTAGAAAAGGGGATATAAATGCACAGAGCCTGCTGTTATGCCTCTTTGCAGTGCAGTCCTCAGAATGTGTGGGTGCATCTGTTTGCTGAAGTAAATGGTTTTGGTTTTGTTTTTTCTTCCGAAGCAGCTTGAATGTTATTGCTAGCATGAAGCTGCCTCAGATAAGTGGAACTCCCTCTCTGACACCTTCAGGGATATGTTGCTGATGAAGGCATGACTTGCCTTACTGTTGGCATGAGACACAGTGTTGAGACTACCCACAGACCTGTGGAAAAGGGGCATTGATAAAAATTTCCTTTTTTTTTTTTTTTTTCTCTAGAGCTCACAGGCTTTTAAAGTTGTTAAATGATATCTAATAAGTACATGATCGTATTAATATTTTTCAAGGGTCTGAAGAGACATTCATTGTGCACAGTGCTTAAATAAGATATTCTCAATTCTTTGTTTAGATGGGTTTTCAGTAATTAAAGGACATAAGAATTTTATTTGGATCCAACATTCTTCATTTGCAATTATCCTCTTGAAGTCCCTTTGTAATTATTTTTTTTATGATCCTTTACATTAGCATATTCAATCTAAATTATTTAATTAGATGATAGTTTACTCAAATTACAGATGCATAAGTTTTCTCTATAAAGTGAAGAAAATAGAGAGCTTTTGAGCTTGTGATAAGCTAAGAAGAAAAAAAATATATTGCTGTTAACTGCTAATTCAAATTTACTCCTTTAAAGTCCCTATTGTATTTACTCTGAGTAGAAACAAATCCTGTGCTATTATTTGGATGACTCCTTAGTAAAATGGGATTGATATTTAAAACACAGAGTTATAAAACTGTGCAATTCACATTTTTTAGGTCAGGATGAACTCACTGGAAAAACTTAGTGCACCTAAGGAACATAATACATGCACATGTGCATAAAAAAAGAAAAATGCCATACCTGTCTCTGTTTCATGGTATCAAAATCTTCAGGAGGATCTAGAACTATCTTATAGCCACAAAGCTCACTTCATTAGCTGACACATTCTTTCTATAATTTATGATAAACTGAATATTTTTCTACTTTTTTTTTTTTTTTCCATGACAGCCAGTCAACTTCTTACCCTAGGAGAGGCCAAATATGAAGGTTTTACTTGTTCTGCTACCTTCTAACAATACCCTGTCACTTTCTAATAATTTCAGTAATTTCTAGAATCAACATATGAAGCTAAGAAGTTTAGGATTTTCATGAGGAAACCATGGACTTGACTACCATTTGATAGTGTTCCTGAGTGGTAAGGTCATGTGTCTACACTGAAAACTGCAATATCTTCTTTCTCTTGACTGCTGTCTCTGAGCTCTGTCAGCTGTGGCTGTGAGACTCGTCAGTGTGAAAGAAATAACCATGGAAGGCTGTTCATCAAAAATTAACATGTTATAAAGTATTGCTAGTCCAGCTGGCAAAACAGTAATATAAGACACAATTTGCCAGGTAATATGACACTTGTTACAGCCATCTGGGAGATTCCTACTCTAGTAATGGGTTGTCCTCCTGTCCAGTAGGTAAGAACAACACAGACACTTCCCTCATGCTGCTGGAATAGAAGAGAGAACAGAAAACAGCAAAAGCAAGAAGGATTGTAGTCTGTGAAAAAGAGTTTAATGGATTAAAGAAAGCTGAGCTCTCTAGCAAAGCAAAATTGAAATTTTTTTCTTCCCATTGGCAGGGAGATGTTTAGAGCGCTGTAGTGGCTGCTTAAGAAAGTGAATGCCACAACCATGAGTGCACATAGTTCCTTTCCCCAGATTTTATTGTTAATCATGATGTCATAGGGAGCAGAATGTCCTTTAGCATAACTTGGGTCGAGTCTGCTGGCTGTTGCCCCTCCCATCCTCTTGCCTCTTCACTGGAGGAGAGAGAATGGAGAAAAGAGAAAAGCTCAAAGCTGTGCAAACACTACTCAGCAGCAGAGAACTTACTGGTGTTATCAATAGTGGTTAAGTCACAAATCCAAAGCACAGCAGCATACAAATCCTGTGAAGAAGATCAACTCCATCCCATCCACCCTCAGTCAGCTGTTAATGACTTGAGTTACTTCATCAGAATCACAATACTCTAAGGACCATTAGTGAGTTCCCTACTACATGATGTCAGTAAGAAATCCTGGATGCCCACCTGCATTCAAATGGAGAGATGAGACCTCGTCAGACTACTTGGAAGAGTGGAAGGCACATACAAAATACAAATACAAATATGACAGTATATACTAGGATAATAACAAACAAATTCCAGAAGGCTGGTTACAAGGGTGCCCACGTGACTCTTAAAAAGAAAAGCATCATTGCAATAGAGATTTAAGTCTAAGGAAAAGTGCTCTCTGTGACAATAAGGCAAAATGCCTCTTATTAAAATGGTGCTTGTGGTTGCTTGTTACCATGTAACTGCCAAGTGGAAACAGGGTTAAGAATGAAATCCTCAGGTGAATGCTGGGAGAAGTAGGTCAAATACATGAATTGCAGTTTTGTTGCTTTTGGCCCTTCATCATCCCAGCCTAACTTTTCAAGAGAAAAAGAGACTGAGAGGGATAAAAAAAGCCAAACAAAGGTTCTTACAGGAAAAGGCACAGCAATGACCTAAATCTGCTACATACCAGGTAAAACCCCCCCAAACAACCGTACATCTGCTATCAGAGACTAGGGAATTCAGATTTTCCAATTCTATGGCAGAGTTCGTATTGATCAGTAGCTGCTGCTCTTAGGTCTGTGAAATTCTTAATATTTCACTGTCTTCCCAGGTTCCTGCCCTACTATAAATAGCATAGTTATTTGCAGCATGTGTGATATATGCTGTCCTGGTTTAAAAGACAGGTGTCTGCCAAGGAAGGTGCGACCTTCCTGGAATGGAAAAGATGACCCCCCCCCCGTCAAATTTATTATAACTTTGAGACCATAGGGCTTTCAGGTAAAGATATGGGAAAAGGAATAACATTTGTTTACATATATGTATAGACACATAGATGCATATATACATACACATACATACATGCGTATAGATATATATCTGTATCTACACATATATATAAAGATAGATAGATATAGATATACATACACACAAATATACACATGTATGCATAAATCTAAAACAAGACGGACGAACAGCAGCACCAACCAGAGCGCCTGGACCCGGAAGGAAAAGCCCAAGAGCACAGCGCTGCCCCGCAGAGCGCTCGCCCCTGCTGCAGCTGCGCCCGCCGCCGGCCGGGGGCGCTCGTGCTCCATGAGGCCTGCAGTGACGCCCCCGCGGCTGCAGGCGGCGCTGGTGGCTCGGGCGGCTCCGGGGGGCGACTGGCGCCGGCTCTGGGCCTCGCCGGGGCCAGGGGACAGACACAGCTCGGACGGGAGAGGTGTTTCAGGTTTCTCCTGGCTCTCATTGTCCCGTGCGGTTCTGGTGAGGGTAGCAGTAGCCAAGGCTCCAGTAAGCAGCTGGGAGGTGCTTCCTCCGGAAGGGGGAAGGAGGTGGGGGCCCAGGTTTTCCCTGAGGCACCCAGGCAGATGGTGAGGGTCTGTCTCCCAGCAAGGATGGATGTCAAAATGTCCCAGTTCAACGGCAGCTATGTGAGCATTGGCCCACTGACAGCAAGGAGAAATGGCAAGGAAGGCTCAGCTGTAGCAACGAGCCCGCATGGGCAGAGAAGTCCTGCACCAAAGCCCCAGAGCAGTGCATCCTGCCATCCAGGCAAAGACTGACCTGCCCCCTGCTAAGAAACTGCCAAACACTGCTTCTCCTCCCCTCCCAGGACCGCCTCAATGGTGTGCCAAAAGCCATGGCTGCATCACCATCTCTATGACAACAAATGGCGAGAAAATTCCATACAGAAAAAAAGAAAACCTAACCCCCAGCATATGCTATGGTACCTTTGCTGCTATCGCTTTCTCTCGAGCTTAGTCTTCTTTCTTTGCCCTGCTAGGCAGGCAATATCAGTAAAAACACAAGCTAAGGCAAGTGGAAATGCTTCCCACATGCCTTTGCTGCTGGTAGCAAAGTTGGTTCAAAGTTAGAGACAATGAAGAGGAAGGAATGACATCACACTGGTTTCCATCTGATTGAAGATATAGCTGGTATGCAGTAGAGCACATTACAGCAAAAGAAGCCATATGATAAAATGCTGGGCCATGGACTTATTTACCCTATATAGTGTTCTGAGTTGCATGCTCCCCAAGGCAGAGACAGGATACGTGCAAACATCTTTACTTGTCTACAGAGAAATGCTGCTTTGGATTTTTACAGATCTGGGAGTTTGGAACTTTCTTCTTAGCAGAAAGAGCATTAAAAATACTCTTTTGCTTATGAGCCTTCAATTTCAAGGGTGGCAAAACCAGCAGCACATGCCATGCATCTGACAAAAGTGGTTTTGGAATTAAGTGAATGTTAATTCAGTTAAACTGAATGTTTACAAAGCACACTAAGCATGAAAGTAAATGAAAAAAAAAATTAAATGTGACCTAGATAACCTGTAGTAGTTATTTGCTAGACTCTTCAGAAGCAGTTAAATTAGAAATCAGAAATAAAGCTCAAGCAAAACATCTGTGGGAAAAAAGGCATGTTTCTAAGATTTCGTTTTGATATTCCCTTTTACTCTCTTTATTCTACAAGATAAATGCTATATAAAAATGTATACAAATAGTGGAGAATTACTATACCATGTTAAATGTGTGTTGCAGTAATATATAACTAGCTCTGATGTAAGAAATTTTTAATTCAATTTTTTAGAAACTTTATATACAATTCATTCTTAACTGTAGGGAAGCCCACTCAGTACAATTAAACAAGCAGCTCAGGAATTAAATTATCCCCCAGCTATCATAAGCAAATAACCTACATGGGACATTGTGTTATCTGACCAGTTGATGCTTTGCTTTTTCCAGCTTTAAGAAAGAAATTAAATGGTATGGCAGTGTATTACTCTCATTTCCAATCCTCTGGAGGAGATAAACATTATCATGAAACTGACCAAGGATGAAATTTAAATAAGTAGTGATTGGAGAGGATGACAGGAAGAGTTTCCAAATTACAAAAACTGACAAATTAGTTTAATTAACTGCATATTTTGGAGTACAAGGATATGGGGGAATTATTTATTTTAATGTGTAATGCATACTCAATATTTCTGTAAACAGAATAGGGTATAGAAGCTCTGCCACACAATTACTCAAGTAATTGTAGGAAGAAGTAGGAAGAAAAACTGGAGCCAATTATATATATATTTTTTTCCTTTTAAGTCACTGATGCTTTACAGTTCCAGTGTGGATTACAGATTCATTCTGTTCCATCTGAATTTTCTAACAAACCAAAGTGCTTCTCCAGTGCATCTCTAAACAGCCATACAGCACAGTTCTGATGGTTGTTCAAGCACACTAGGCACTCATCATGGATATAAGATTATGAGTCTCATATCACAAACATACTCTTACAGTGTTAATTTCTTTCTAAAAAATCTGGATTGAGTAAACATTATCTGCCTTGTAAATACAGTACCTAGGGAACAGAACAAGCTGTATGCAACAGAACAAAATGGAACTTATATCTGCTTTTATAGCTGTATGAATTACAAAATCTTTTGGTCTGGGGTTCGTGGAATCACAGAATCACAGAATGGGTTGGGCTGGAAGGGAAGACAGTGAGTCATCTTCCTGTTCAGGTAGGGTCATCCTACAGCACATTGTGCATGATTGTGTCCAGATGGTTCTTGAGTATTCCCAATGAGGAATATTCCATAACCTCTCAGTCAGTTCCAGTGCACTGTCATCTGCACAGTAAAGAAGTTCTTTCTCATGTTCAGGTGGAACTTCCTATGCAACATTTTCTCATTTTCATTGCCTCATGTCCTACTGCTCAAAACCACAAAAAAGAGCTTGGCTCTTGACATGTCCTGCTTTACATAATTTTAAAGGTATTTTTAATACTTCTTGAAGCTGAACAGGACCAACTCCCTCAGCCATTCATTGTAAGGGAGATGCCCTCATCCTCTATTTGTACTTTTTCCCCTCCTTTGGACCTACTCCTGGAGCTCCATGTCTTCCTTATCCTGAGGAGCCCAGAACTGGACACAGCACTCCAGATGTGCCTCACCAGACCTGAACAGAGGGGCAGGATCACCTCCCTCGACCAGCCATCAGTGCTCTTCCTAATACATCCCAGGATACCATTGACTTTGTGGCCACCAGGACATAGTGCTGGCTCATGGACAGCTTGTTGTCCACCAGGGCCCTGAGGTCTTTCCCTACAGAGCTCCTTCCAAGCAGATCAGCTCCCAGGCTGTTGTGGTGCCCAGGCTAATCTTCCCCAGGTGCAGGACCCTGCATTTGCCTTTGTTGAATTTCAGACAGTTCTTCTCTGCCCATCTCTCCACCTTGTCAAGGCCCTTCTGAAGGGCAGCACGGCCCTCTGGGGTATTGGCCACTGCTCCCAGCTCTGTGTCATAAGGGAACTTGCTGAGGAGGCATCTGCCCCTTCATCCAAATTATTGAGGAATAAGTTAAACTATGCTGGACCAGTATTGAACCCCGGGGGACACCACAATGAGAAGCCTCCAGTTATACCCTGTGCTGTGTGGGATCTGCCACACAGCCACTTGTCAATGCAGCAAGCTTCTTTGACCTCTCAACAATTGCAACAAATGCTACCAGAGAAAAGTTAGTGTAGTAACGCATGCAGTCAAATCACCCACTTGAATTTGGTTCCTTTAATTTTTTTGCAATCGTAGCATTCTTCTTTTTGTAACATGCTGGGGTTTAGGTAAGGAAGTAAGTTAGTTTGCAATTTAAGGGATATATAGTGATGCCAGAATGGGGTTGTAAATGAAGTAGAGGCCTTAACAGGAATTCTCCAAACATTTATCTCAGAACTTTTGCTTTTGTGTTCTTGGTCAATCAGTTTGCACTCACAGTATGTCCTTTTCTCCCTAACTTAAGTACCTCAAAGGACGGGATAGATTGTTGCAGTGAATTTTATATCTTCAGAACTAATTTCTTGTTGGCTTGACTAGTGGAAAGAGTGAGTTCTCAAACTTGCATAAAGTGTTAGGGGAGGTTGATCCTAGTTGTGCTATTAAGGCACATTGAGCAGAAGAAGGAATCTTTTTTTGCTTTCTAGGTACTACTGCCCGTATTTAGCACAAACACATGGAGTGCATAGATTTTAATTATTACTTTATTTTTCCAAACCAGAAAAGTTTAGATCTGACTTGAGAAAGAACAACATCATTAACGCCCCAGCTCCATGATATCAGGGGTATATGAGTATATTACAATGTAATGGAGCTTGGAGTTTAGAATGCACATACTCACAGTTATAACTGTGAGAAGCCAGAGTAATAACTGCTTTTGTTTCACCCTTGACATTTTATGTTACGTCTGATTTTCTGTGCCCTGAAGTCTCCTCATGAATTCTGCCTTTTGCACTTCTATAATGATTTCAGAGGTGAAGATTTATTCACATTTCAAAGCTCAGTTTAAGAAGTCAGGCTTTTGTAAAGTCTCTTCAGGGTTTTTATCTTGTTATTTTTCTCTTTAATCAGATGCTAAAGGATATTGAACCAATTTACTGTAAAGTGAGAGAGCAGAAGCCACCTGACAAAAGATTCCAGGTGTTTGGTCTTGCCTGCATCAGCCTCAGGGTTTGGCTTTCAGCCGACCTGTCAGGTTAGCTTTGGTGAAAAAGATGAGTGCCTGTCAAAAACAGAGGTAGTACTGGGTGAGGCTAACTCAGTGGCTTCAAGAAGATCTTCCTCTGAGCTAAAAGGCTACCTGCAGAGCATGTTTCTCTTCTATAGGTGAGTAACCCAATGTAAGAAAATAACAGTGAAGTGATGGACTGTCTTTTATCTTTGAATTTAGTCTATTTCAGCAGTTGCAGGTAATGATGTAAATCAGATGGGATTATTGGTGATTGTATGACACAAAGAGACAAACTGAGGACAGTTTTGTCCTGAACACCAGCTAAAACCCACATAATTCAGTTCTGTACCAGCAAGGGAATGGTGAGTCTTGGCATACATTGCTCAGCTATTTGGTGTGCAGCACATTGTAAGCTGAGTGGTCTAAATGAAAGAAAGTGTTGGCCAAAACAGGAAAGCTTGCCACACTCCAACTCAATGTGCAGATTAACATTAAATGCTGCCTATCAAATGGTTTACAGGCTTCTTCTCATGGTTCTTTAGGTATGCTTGAAGAGGACCAAAAATAGTGTAGCTGTTGGTAGTCCCCTCAACAAATTCTGCTTTGATGCTTATGTATAAACATTTGCTTGTTCATGGAATCAGAGGATATCACAAGTTGAAAGTGATCCATAAAAATCATCAAGTCCAAATCTCTTCTCCTTCCAGAACTAACTAAAATTAAACCTAAGATTTAAGAATGTTGTCCAGTTGCAACTTGAACCCTGACAGGCTTGGTGCCCTGACCACTTTCCTGGGGAGTCTTTCCCAATGGCAGGTGACCTTGTTGCTGAATATATTTAACAGTGTTCTTGGTATTTCCCTCCTGAGTTATTATCAGGACAAAAGGCAGCTGATTTTTAACACTAGACCTGAATAGTTCATGTTCATATATAGTGGACTCAGCAAAACAAAAAACCCCATCCACATCCCCGAAAAATACCATTATTTACCATGATAGGTTTTCTGATTTAAAGACTCTTAGTACTTCATCTTGATGTTGTAGATTAAACTTACTAAGTAAGTAGATTTTTCTCACATAGATTTTTCCTCACTCCTCCCACCTTCTCCATGCCCAGTAGGATGATGGAAGAGAAGAGAAGGAGTGAAAGCAAGAAAACTCATGACTTTATGTAAAAACTCTCTGATAAACTACAGGATTGTGGAAGAAGAGAGAAAGAAAACAGAACAAAACAGGTGGTACAGAGGCAATTACTCACCATCTCCTGTGTGCAGACTGATGCCCAGCCTGCCATCAGCTCAGAGACTTTGACTTGTTGCCCTGAAGCAGTGCACATAAACGTGGAGTAAACTGAAAAATGAGAGAAACATTGCTAAAAACCTTTGGTTCTTCATGTGCAAACATGAAAATCCATTACTTTTTAATAATACCAGCATAAGTACTTAAAGATATCTGAATAGAGAGCACAGATTTCAAAAATCACTTTTAAAAAAAGAGAAAGATTAGTTCTCTCTTGAAAAGCAGTAGTATTTTTATAAGGATAAATTTCACAAAACTTATTTTGGAACTGAGCTTTCCCATAGACACTAAGGTGTACCATAAGTTGTTTTATTTGGCCTACCAAGGGTGTCAGCTAGGATGAGATTCCAAATTTCTGCTATATCTGTGTGTTTCACTAAAATTTGCTCTTGACGCTTGCTGAGTAATGTAGTGGAGGATGAAGTAGAGATACAGCAAACATCATCTGGTTTGTCTGTTTAAAGTTCTAAGTGATTACTATTCTAGGTACTTGATAAGGTCACAAGACACTCAGCAGTAATTCAGCCTTCTCTGTTTGTTCTTGAGACTGCAATGCTTTCACCAAGCTATGCATGAGCTACAAGTGAGAACATTAAGCTTAATGCTTTGTAGTCCAAAATGTTTCAAGCTCCTTTTCAAATATGCATTCTTATGTCTAAGAATTGAGATTAAAGAGGGATGTATGAGGGGCAAACATGGACATTAATGAAAAGACATAGACATGAGAATACAGTTACTGGAGTGGTCACCTATGTCTTCTTCTCTTTGGGAATAACTTGGCAGCTGCACAGCAACATCCTCATTGCAACATTCAGTTCCTGTGAATTCATTGCTTTCTACCTGGTGCTTATAATATATTCCTGAACACATGAGCTGTTTGCACTTAAAATTCTTTTTGCCTTCCTGACTGGCAACTAGAAATTCAGGATGCAGAACTCTGCCTCAGTCTGAGAGCTGCCTCCAGTCAATTTATGGCCTAATTTTATGCCAAAATCGGAATTATAAAGCCTTTTGAAAATCCACTGTGAAAAGAACACTTGGCGTGTGTGCATCTTATACATTGTAGGCTATTCGGTGATGTGCATTGTTTATTCTTTTAGAACATAATAATGTGTCATGAAATAATAGTGTCAGTATGGGTATTATGAGAAAAACCATTTGAAATCATCATTGGCTAAAGCAACTGGAAATTACTGAAGCTACTGATATAGTGCATGCATCTAGCATAATCTCTGTATAATTAACTGCTTATGAGGAAAAATCTTGATTTAAATACCAAAAAAAGCCTTCTCTCAATGTCTGCAATGCTCTGCCAATAATGGTTCTTGATCTAACACCGTATAAAGGTTTTCAGTGCTATCCACTGACAAAAGTATTCTTTGGTACATTCAGTAAAAAGAGCCTTTTAAGACATGCAGAATACTTGTATTTCTAAAATGTGTTTTACTTACTTAAGTTCATGTGTGTAAAAAAAAACATTGGTAAAACAAGTGGTTTAGGGCCTCATAATCTTTTAAAGGCTGATCTTGGAAAGATATTCACAGGCTGCTGAACATTCCAGAAACAACCCAAGAACTGCTGGGACCTAAAATGAATTATATTATCTTGGAAAGTTGAAAGTTAAGTCAGTTTAGCATTAGAATAACTTCTGTATTTCACTTCCTGTGCACAATTTACTTTCTGCAGAGTGATGTGAAACCATGCAATAAACCTGCAGTCTGCTTGGCTGATGTCGCAGGTTCCAGTTTATGTCAGCTTTGATAGGTGCACTTAAAACATTTTGATAACATGACATTCCCCAATGTCCAAATACAGCTGAAAAAGAGTGCACCAGCTGTTACTTTGACTGGTGATCAAGAATCTTCCAGATAAAGGCAATCTCATGGAAATCTGCCATGAAAGTGGAAATCCTCTGATGTGATGCTGTATTTTTCCAATTACATTGTGATATAGAGGAAAGTCAAAAAAAGCATACCTGAAAGCGCACATAAATAAAAGTTGTTCTGAAAATGAAAAAAATAGTGTCCCCATTGGGATGGAATCTTATCTTTCTGATTAAATTGTTCTGCCAGCTAAATAATCAAGAATTTCAAGAGCAGATACACTTCTAAAAGTTTAGTGTATTTGGAGAAAGTCTGCTGATATGTGAGGGAAAATTATTTTCTCTCACCTTCCACAAATTGCTGTTCCTTCCCTTGACTCTTCGGCTGCATAAAGTTTATGTGGGCAGATGTTCCCAGAATTCCCTTCTCTGCATGGGACCTCTTTACAACCCCAGCAGGCAGCCAGATTTTGCAGTGCAACCTAAACATTGAGACTTAAACTGCAAGCAATCTGTTACACTCTAGCTAAGGAAATAAAAGTTCTTCAGCTGTCAAGGAGAGATGTATTAGTTTGGCCATGCCTAAAATGCTTTGGGAGGTTTTCTGAAAATAAACATGCCAGTCTAGCTCTGAGCCCTGTTGTAGGGGGAGATTTGAAAACGTATGGGTTTTGTTTCCAAATTTAATGCAGCCAACAGGTAGAACCAATTCAAAAGGACTTTTAGTTTTTCCTAAGGGGCTGGGGAGTTCATTAGAAATAATTGCACATATACTCTGCTGGAGTTAACAAATGCTCAGCAAGCCATTATAGTGTGTAACAGCAGCCTATACTAATTTAGGGGTACTGAACAGCCTGAAGATTAACCACATTCATTGATCTTGAATTTAGAATTTTCTCTGTATTTTTTTAGCTGTTCCTTGATAAATTGTCAGTTAGACTGAACTGTTTGCATACATTTCTTATGTTGTTAGATGAGCCAAAACAGGGCACCAGTTTGAACCAACCTGTTTACCCCTTATTTCTGAGCAATGTATCTATTTCCTTTTTGGCAAGCATTCAAATTCTGATTTTAAACTTGTAATCTCTCTTGTCGTAAGAAGGAGAACATCTTAGACCATCATTTTGATCTCAAGATGAACTTAAATTTATCTTCTCACTTCTATGTCCCTGGCCAAGGACCATTCTAAGGGTCATAACTAGGTTTCATTCAAAAAAACATGAATGAAATGTTATGACATAAGAAATAAGGTCTCATTGACGCAGGTAAGATATCAGCTGATTTTGTAGCTGGAAATGCTGTTCTCCTTTCAGGCCTTTGCAATCTTGTCAGTATCTGGTAGATGTTCTTTGCCCACTAACTCATAAACAATAAATACACTGATTGAAAGCTTCAGGCAATTCCAACCACTGAAATATATTGTAATATGGAATCTTATTCCTCAGGCAAAATACAAATGTTCTATTTTAGTAAGCTCATTCCTGTCAATTCCACTGCCCCCAATGCCCTCCCCCTCATTTATTGCAAGCTTTTCATTTTATGGCAGCTTGGCAAATTATGTATGCAAAAGTATGCATCTCAGCACACTGGCAGAACTTTCTCTCAGCTAGGTTTATTTCCTTTATTTTTCCTTTCCCCTTGCCTTTCCCCTTCCTCTTCCACATTGCTTGATGAAATGTGAGCATGTTCTTTTTTGCTTATTTCTGTAGTTTTCTTGCCAGTTTTCTTCACCTGAGTGCTTAGATTATCATTCTCTTTCTTTGTGAAAAAAAGGAAAAAACCCACAGAAATGTTCCTTTCATTTGTCTAATGTCTGTTTTTTTCAGTAATTTGTGAATTTTGTAAGAGCTTATAGTTAAGAATATTCTGTCATAAACCTGATCTATTTAATAAAGCTCATTGATATTTCTTAGGAAAAATACAGGAAAATGACAGCAGAGGCTGTTTCCTACTAACCAGTTATATTCTTACTCTGCAGCAAGAACTCCCTTTCTCAGAACAAAGCTTATTAGTCTGGCAAACCACAATGTTAGACCTGTGTTAAGTGCAAGGAAAGGACAAAATATTTTCAGAAAAATGTTACCTCACAAAATCTCAATCATAAGTTCTTTCTTTTTTAAAAATATTTTTTTTCTTAAAGATTTTATATTTTTTTTCATTTAAGACCTCTTCCTGGGTTTGAGGAATTTTTTTTTTCTTTTGATCAGGGAGGGCTTCTCCTTAACATTTTAGATTTGCTGTTTGCAACTACAGCATGTCCTAGCATGTTTCCTCTAATTCTCATTCACTCAAAGGAAAATTAGAAGCAACACATTAGTTCACCTTGTGCTTTGTCTGAAAGAAAGCAATCTTATCCTCTATATTTTTTTTCCAGCTGGGCCACATCCATTTAGCTGTTTTCATTTGTTAGAATGTTCAGTCATGTTCTGTTGGGAGATATGGGTTTTCAAGCTGGTTTATCACATCGGGGTTGTGGTGTTTTGTGTTTCTGTCAGCATGTAATTGGACATTGTCAGTAGCACTTACAGTTACTTGGTGCAGATGATGCTCCAAATCACTGCTTGTAATCTGACACATCTCAAAGGACTTTCTAAGTGTTTTTTTGCAGACAGCTAGCTAGGTTAGGTTGACCCACTGAACTTTTTTTATCTCTAAAAGGTGCTTGAAGGATTAGCATCAGCTGTAGCTAGTGTTATCCTTTAGACATCATTGGACATGGGTGTTTCATGTAACTCTGAAGGTGGCTGCACAGAATACATGTCAGGTAACAAAGGTCTAGAGCTATCAACTGTCAGAAAGTCACTGACTAAGTATTCCTTCTCTTCTCTGTAGAGCCAAATCTATACAGGTTATATCCTTCTCTAACAACCCTTTTGAAAATGTTTTACTCCAATTTACTATCAGTTCCTAGCCCAGCAATTCCCTTGTTTGTTTCCAGACATAGTTAGATGTCTGCTTATGTTAGATGAGTTGACAGATATACTTCCCATTCAAAACTGATAAATGGAAATATCATGCTACCAGCCTTTACTTAGTACAGCAGGCAGTTTCTCATGGATAGCTATAAACAGGCAGGCCAATTTTATTCTCTTTAGGACACCTACGCTACTTACAGGCATGTCATGTTGTCATTTACATGACAGCATTTCTGTGTTGCTAGTTGCTGTGTTGACAATTAAGCTATGTAATATTCTCCTAAATATTTGCCAGATGTTCCAAGTTTTTTTTACTTTTACACAAAGAATTTTGTTATTATTTTGCCTAAAAACCATCACAAACCCCCAAATACCCATATATCTAGCAATGACTAAGAAACAAATTCTTTTTTTGAATTTATGCACTTACAACTCCTGTTGCAGGCCACTGCAGCAGGACCATTTAAATGTGTTTTGGACCATGTGATGTCAGAAGCGAACTCTAATGCATTTTTTGTTTTTACAGAGTGGTTTTGGACTGTTTTGTGCAGCAGTGTTTTTGATCATATCACTTTTGAAGTGTTAAGTTCCTTTTACGAAGTCACTGTACAGTTCACTGCAACTCACAGCAAAGACAAGAATGACAGATACTCCAAACTTAAAGGAGTGGAATGCTTAAGAGTGCACTTAAGAGTGAAATGCTGCTTTTGGATAGAGGTCTGTATGACAGCAAATGGAGAATGTGTCAATGAAGGGTGAGAATGAGCAGTAAGCCAAAGCAACCACAGAAACCACACATGGGGTTGCAGCAAAGGGAATGCTCAGTCTGCTGTGCAGTGGGTGGACAGGACATTTGAAACTGTGATTTAAGTAATTTGTGCTTCTTTCAGTGTTCAGGGAAATGGGACCTTGTGGTTTTTTTTCAGATAACTCTGATTTCTCCTCATTAGCAAGATGCATTCTTCCCTTTCATTTTACCCTGCAACCTGCATATGGAAGTCCACACAATGACCAGCTGTGCAGCTTGGAGGGGTTAGCATTATCAAATACCTCAGACTGAAAACCTGCTATACTGGGCATTGTGCACAAGCAAGAGAGATGGACTCCTGTTAGTCTGATCTTCCAGGCTAGGAAAGTGTTTCATCCAAGTCGTGCACTACATTGTCATACAGCAGCAAAATCCATGCAACTACTTGCTGTGCACAAAACAGAGATTGCTTTTCAATTTGTGCATGCTTGGTTCTAGCTTTTATTTCCACTCTGCAGGTATGTGGAAGATTTTCTCTTGGTTATTCTTACTGCTCAACAAATGTGAAGGGTCTTAGAAGTCCTTTCATTGCGTTTTCATTGTTACAAGTTCAATTGCCAAACAGTTACCACAGGAAGCATACTTAGGAATAATATTTACCCTATTACAGGTATTTTATAGAGGAGTAGGACACCTATTTGGTAAAAAAATGACAAGAAGAGACACAGCTTGGTGCTTGCAGCATTCCCTTAGAGTATAATAGATGCCTGAATTCCTCAGATTGAGAGGCACAGCCTCAAGTTTCCCATATCCTGAAGTCAAAGTGACTGTTTTGTGTGTTTATTCAATAGCGTTTCTAGCAGGAAAGACTGTGGACTGAAAGAGGAGGAATGATGACTGTTCAATGCTCTGATGTACCCCAGAATTTGTGTGTTGATTTTATGCTTAACTGGAATATCCAAAACACCACAGATTTAAGAGATGCTAAGAAATCAAGTTTTCATCTGACATGTTGTAATTTTTTTCCTGATCCTGTTTGTAAACTGCTCATGTAGGGTTGTGGAAATGGAAACTGAGATATGATGAAAGGGAAGCACCTCACACATTTTAAATGTCGAAAAAAGTTTTCCTTATCCTTCGATTAGTAGTATGGAATGGTTCTTACTTTATTCAAATTATTAGCATGCCTTCCACTGAAGGTATTACTGGAATAACCCCTGAGTTTGGTGTGTTTCAATTCTTTCTCTTCCTCTAAAGCAAGTCTAGTTATATGAATGGTTATTTCTATTTCCTATGAAAATGTAGTGCTTTCCTCAGATTTTATCATTTTGGGGCAGTATTTCTGATCTGCTGTAACACTTTAAATCACCAGATCTATTTTGCATTGATTGGCCACTAAATAGACGTAGACAAAAGCCATCTATACCAGAGCTGGACAATTCAGAATCATTAATCAAAGTGTGTTTTTGTTACTGTTTTACTGCCTCACCCCACTATTAACTTGTCACAGCTGGGTTGCTTTTATGTTTTCACACACTATGTGATGGATTAAACTAGTTAGCTGGATAGATTATATGCATTAACACTTAACAGCTTTGCTCATGCGCTGGCTAAGGCATGAGGCTTACCTTATATAATGCTCTAAAAGGTCTGATTTGCAGTGCTTTACTTTGTATTCATGCTTTTCTCCAGCCATAGCTAAATAATGGAAGTAGAAGCACATTTCCGTTGAAACCTCTGATTTCATTTCTTGGGAGGTTCTTACTGAGGTTTAATGGATGGTATTATTGAGCTTCCGCTCTTTTCCAGAGTCACATTCTTACTTTTACAGTACTACTTATAAATTCCTGAATGAAACTAATTCAATTTAGAGTCAGTTTGCTGCTTCTAATTCTCTCAGGAATTTGGCAATATTTTTACTCTTTAGTTTTACTACCTTGTTTTGCACACCTTAGTTGTCCCACAAATTCAGTAATATGGAAGTTTTTGGGTGAAGTCGTAAATGTTTAGGATTTATGATCCTAGGAACTTTACAGATAACAATCATGAAAGATGCCACCCAGTAACTAATCGCAAGGGCACTTCTAGCTGTCTTTATTCTACCCTGGATATATGAGTTTTGATTTAAACATTTGTTTTTAACTGATGTTTATGTGTGTTGCATGCCATTGTGCAGAATTTTGAATTGTTCTTTTAAAAATAGATGGTCTAGAATGAAATTTAGTCAACTGACACACCATTGTATCTGAGAAACATTTATGGTAATGAGAAAAAAAAAGAGTTGCCCTGATAGAGAGGGCTAACAAAGACAGAAAAGGAGGAAGGAAAATGAGAAAGGGTGAGGGGGGAGAGAGAGAGATTGAGAGAGGGAGGGAAGACAGAGAGAAGTGGAGAAGTGGGCGTTACTGCCGTAAGGTCAGGGAGTGCTGTCACTGTCCCTAAGCGGGGGTGTGTGCATGCTGCCTGCTGGGGAACCCGCACAGCTCGTGGAGAGGCACAGCTCCACAGGCACAGCTCTCACGGCAATGGAGGGCTGGACACGAGGTGAGTGAGGATCAAGCAGGAGGTGTGGGATCCTGGACAGGGTCATAGTGGGGCTTGTGATGGTGGACTGGATTGGAGGGAAGGCAGGGTGGCTTTGGCAGGAATACAGGGATGAAATGGCAGGGTGCTGGTCAGGGACACAGGGAGGCAGGACAGGTGGCGATGGGGATGGGTGAAGGGGGTAGGGCAGGACACAGGCTACACAGGAAGCTCAGAGATCAGCTGGTGTCCTAGCAAGAACTCAGTGAGATGGTGAGTGAGCACTGAGTGAGGGCAAGCAAAGGCCAGAAAGGGCGTAAGAGCCCAAAAAAAAAAGGCTGGAGCCAGGACAAAAAGGAAAAGAAACAGCCTAAGGCCAGGGCAAGAAGCAGGACTTATCTGAGCCAAAAAACAGGCTGGAGCCAAAGAAAAAGCACACGACTCAAAAGGCCGCAGACTCAAAAAAGCTTCTAAAGGACAAAACTCAAAAAGCCAAAGCCAAAATGCCCCAAAAGACTAGTCTCAAAAAGCCCAAGCCAAAAAACCCCAAGTGCTTGTGGTGCAGTTACTTTTATGCCCCCTGGCTCCTCCCAAAGTCTGCCTGCTGATAGGAGACCACTGCCCCAGTCCAACATTGCAGTCCAATGGTGGAATCCTTTTGCCATGTGATTCGAGATCCTCTCTGGAGGTTGGTGGTCTGCTGCTGACTGCCTGTCCCATGTGAGATACGAAATGGTTGCCAGGCAAATTCCCCCCACAGTCAAGGCGCTCACCTATGTTCTCCTAGTTGCCTCCTGCAAGTGGCACATGTGCAACCTCTCCCTCTCAAACCTCTCACAAGCAGTACTGAGACAGAAATCAAGATTAAATTGACTCCTCACAATGTAGCTATGCTTTCTCTGTTTTGCAGGACTATCTCTACTTTCATTTGCAACAGTCATTGTCTCCATGGTTTCAAGCCAAACATCCAAGTGCCTTTCTAAGAGCTGACCATCCTGTTCTGGTTTGAAAGCAAAACCAGTAAGAGTCTCCAAGTTAGAAATACAATTTATTAGGAACAGGGAAAAAAACCAAATACATGCAAAAATACAAAAGTAAAACCACTGACAGAGTCAGACTACCACCTGACACCCTTCTAGTTAGGGTGGTGGTAGCAGTCCAGATGAAATGGTCTTGTTGAAACGGTGATCTTGTAGAACCGATCTGGTAGCTCTTGTCCTCCAGAAACCAGTGGGTAAGGGCAGCCATTTCCACTGGGAATGCAGTGGAAAGACAGCTTGTTCTGTCCCAAATCCCAGACTATATTCAGGTGGAGATGTTTACCTCCTCCCCCCTCATCATGTGGAGCATTTCACAATGGACTGTTATCATTTTGTGAGTCATGTGGTGGGGCCATTAAACAGAAATGGCCCCTGGAGGGAGTTATCTCTGAGTCATGCAGCAAAGCATTGGTGGGCCCATTAACAGGAGATAGGTAAAAAACAATGCACCTCCTGGTTCAACAGCTCTTGAAGATGGGAATAGAATACGTCTTTATATTGTAACCTAGGACAGTTCCCCATCTGTGTCTGAAATGGTGGATATTAGGAGCTTTTCCACAAGATCTCATGGTATTTAGTACAAAAACTGTAAACATTCCCCCGTCAGACAACAATGACTTATGTACATTGATTAAGTTCCACTGGTTCTAAAGGCTGCAAGTGTTTGCAATGCTACACAAGTAGCACATCTGCAGACACAGTGCTTCCTTCAGCTCAGGTGGCCATATGGATTGACCCTGTGTTATTAAAATTTAACACCTAATCCAAAAAGGTAGGAAGCCAGACTTACTAGGCACAATTAGCTATACATTAAACCAATTAATAGAATATAATTTCACTTCAACATTGGAAAGGCAATAGTTAGGAAAGCAGCCATGCAATACAGGGTGCTAGGGTAATTAGCTCTGCTAATTTTTTTTCTGAGGTGTGGCAACTGCATCACTGACTGTTCGTGATGTAATCTGTACTCTTTTAAGGCAGCTCTGCCTGTGCTATCTCGTAAGTGCAGCTTCTTAGGTTGTTACACAGCTGCATGTATGTCACATGCGTGACATGTCCTCAGGCTCCACGTACCATCCATTCCTGGGCTTTCCAGACCTCTTCCAGCCTCAGGGGCCACTGCTGTGTCTCAGACATTTCATTTACTGTGGACTGGCTTAGTTTTGGGTTACTAGGACTTCTCACAATTGGGCTTCTAATTGCCTTGGCATGTGACGTACGTAATATTCTGTACATTCTTGATGTTAAAAGCAATCCAGTTATAACTGTGTTGTTGGAAAGCTCAGCAGATTCCTTCTTTTGAGGTTTTAACAATACTGTGCAACTCCTGAACTGTGTTGATGTACTAGAGGATAAGTAGGTGGAGTATTCTTAGAGCCGTTACATAACGAATTCTCAGCATAAATCCCAGACCAAACACCTATTTAATATCTGTGGCCAGAGATGGCCAGGAGGGGGTCCTGGATAGGTGGAAATATTTGAAGCACATATGGAAAGGAAGGTTGTCCCCCAGCTAGGGTGGATGATGTTAGGTCAGTAAAATAGACATTAATGAAGTACACATGGAGAGAGTAAAAAAGCGCTTGTTAAAGCAAACACCTTTTTCATTGTGGTAGAAGGTATTATGGTTAATCTGGAAGCAGTGGATTTTAAAGATGGAGAGATACAGTATATTTCCTTTGCTGAAGAGCATCACAGTTATGAGAAGGAGGTAATGGAAGATCTGTAAATAGCTTGTCAGGGTGCTAGCAGCTTCAGATTAGACATTGGAGCCAAGAGTTTGTCTGTGTATCTCACAAAACTAGTAGAGTATGAATAGTTAATAGTATTTGAAAGCAGAATTTTGCTGACTGATATTCTGAGAAAAGGAAAAAAATATGTCAGCAGGGAAGTACAAAATGAAAATGAGACATTTAAAAGGTGATGTTTAAATTTCTGTGAGACTTTCAACCCAGCATTTCTTAATATGATTAAGAAATGACAAAAGTCAGCATGTGAAGTAGGGAGGACATACAGAAGGGCTTTGGCTGGGGGGATGAAGACAGGAAAAAAAAATGTCTTGGATATTCTGTATCATAAAACATGGTTTAGTACATCAAAGATGTGAATTCCTGGAAGAAAAGCCAGGAATCCTGTCAGATCCAAAAAGTCATTAACAAATGGCAGGTCTAATGATGCAATGATGAATCTGCTCTGTTGATCTTGATGGATGTACATTAACATAACTGCTTTCTCAGTTTATTTTACACTTCTTGTGATGTTCCAGTAGGCATTCCTGAGAATCTTATTGGTTGGAATTATATTGTACCATGTTAAAGAAACAGACTAATTTGATGGTGCACTTTGGTTCTTTGCACCAAAATCTTAAAAAAATTGTTCAAAATATTATTTTAAAATGGAACTATACAAAATAGGTATATACTCAAGTAATTATATAGGTATCCATTCTCAGTTGAAGGATTTTTTTATTTCATTCCTGAAAGATGAAACTAGTTTGGGTTTAGGAATAAAATTGCCAAGTAGTAATGCAAAAAGTGCCCATCAAGATTGTGTTTAGCTTTGTTTTTCTATGTTTCCCCCCATTAGTACTTTCTTAAAATAAAAGATGCTTTTAGAAATTTATAGGATAAGGTGCTAATTTTCCCCAGACTTTCTCTCCTAAGTAAGGACTACATAGAAGGAAATGGTTAAATTCTAGAGTCTTGTTTGGGCTGTTCTGTCATTTCAAGGACATAATGTGCTGTGACAGCCACCTTTCATCTTTTGAGAAGTTATTTGGTGTTGTCACTTTGGAGGAAGCTGGGATCTTATCTCAGTTGTTCTGTTACCAGAATAGGGGCTAGGAAATGGATGAGCAAACGCGCTCTATGCAGCCACTTTTCTATTGATCTTTGCAGTAGAGCTACCACTGTGCAGTTAGGTTAGCAGTAACTTACCATCCCATGGGAGTAAAGAGAAACCAGAGTAGAAATCTTTTTCTAGCAGGATTCTGATATGTAAATAAAATCTCTGGGAGACTGTAGCACTAACATTAAGATGCAATAGACTGTACCTCTGCCCTTTTTACATTCTGGTTTGCTGTTAATGTACATTCTCTTATCACTTTTACAGGCAAGTATGTGAGTGAAAATTAGTATCTAGTAACAATGCTTGGAAGAAAAGATATTAACATCACACATCATGCAAACTCTTTATGAAAAGGAACAATTCCTGTCCATATTCAGAACTCACTAGTCTTAGATTATGTTTTGAGGAAAGTATAACTACTTTGACAACTTGCATAATGGTTTTGTGATGTGGATTAATGTCCACTAGAGGCTAGAGTGAGATCCTTTAACCTGTGTTGACCTGTTTCCTAAGCCAAAAATTCTAGCTCACTGGGTCTGAATTGAAGGTCTAGGGGTCTTAATGTTTTAATGCACTGCACTGCCAATATCCCAGATACTCTTGCTTTTTCCTGAAGTCTTTAATATTGTCACAATGACTGCCACCTCCTTGGCAATACAAGGACAGTCAAAGCATAGAAGTAGCAAGGTATTAAACAGTTGAATAACTACTTTGTGCACAAAGAAAAGCACCAATTCCTAAAGGATCAGCCTCAAAAGTGCTAAAATAAAAAAAAAAAATTAATCTTTTTTGCAGGGACCATGAAGAGATTATGTCATAGTTTCACCCACATCTCAGTGGCCTAGCTCCTGAGATCTTCTGTGGTTTGCAAGGGGGGGGGGGGGGGGGGGGGGGGGGGGGGGGGGGGGGGGGGGGGATATATTCCCCTAACTTATTATTCATTACTTCTTAAGATTCCTCAACAAAGACAGTAATTTTCATCCCTGAAAATAACAAGCAGAGCAGCACATCCACTTATGTTACACTGACAGGATGTCAAGAAAATGAAAACAAATGGTTTGAGTAGTCCTTCAGGGGATAAAGAGTTCAGTTACTAAGCTACCCACTAGAAACTGTGATTTAGTAATCTAGGATGATTTTATTTCTTTTTCTTCTGTGGGTTTAACCACATAAATCTCTGTATGGTTGCTAGAGAGAGATACCTGAGAAATTTGGTACTGCTTTTGTCATGCGTAGAGTTTGCGGACTGCTGTGCCGACAAATGCTGGAGTAAAGGAAGAAGCAGTAACATTAGCCATGTCCTTATTTGCCCAGGTTTGTGAGCACATGTGTATTTTTAGATTGCCATGCAAACAGGTGGGTGACCTACTTGGTGATATTCATGAATGTACTGTTATAAATACAGCATGCCTCTTGCATTCTCTTTTCCTTTCTGAAATTCTATTTCAAACCTTTTTTTCAAGCCTCAGGTCACTTAGAGCATTATTTAAAATAGACTGGAGGAGTTGTAAAAGAAGAGAAGTGAAAATTCAAGTTTTACCCTGTATATGTAGAAAAGACAATTCTGGCACAGATATGAACATGGAGAGTCATGCTTAGCTTCTCTTAAATAGCCTAAATGGATCAGGTTCTTTTTTGCTGCGTGTATATAATTCAGACATGTGAAATGTTTATACTGCTGTTCTATCACCCACAGCTGTAGGATGTTGCTAAAGATGTATTGAGGCTTGATGTTGTTTGGCTGGGAAATGTAGACCAAAGTGTTTATGTACGTATTTAAATCCCCTTTATAGAATGTTGAGTAAAATAAATTCTGAAAACCAGGTATTTATAGCATGATAATTACTCAGAACCAGTTCCCTACCAGTTCACTTTCAGTTTATACAAACTAATTTTCAAATTGGATGTGAAAAGCAACATTTGACTTCACAGCCCAACGCTTGCATGCTAAACTCACAGGCTCCCTTATTAACATTACCTTTAGCAGTGATCATAGGTGTAGAGCTTCACAGTGATGGGGAGATGCAGCACAAGATACAGATGCTTTTCATTTACTGTCTCATGTAGGCAGTTTTGTGTCTAGCCATGCCTTAATAAACTTGTGAATGCTTGTTGTAGTCTATGTGTTCTTGTCCTTTACAAGGACAAGAGTGCTGAGGGGGTCTAGCTTTGCTGGATGCTGGATGCCGGATGCCGGACTAGCCTCTCTATCTCTTCTGCTCTGCAGCTGTACAGGGGAAAGAAAATATAACAAAAGGCTCATGTGTCAAGACAAGAGCAAGGCAGGACCTTGCTCTTGTCATAGGCAAAACGGACTCAGTTTGGGGAAATGAATTTAGTTAATTGACAATCAAAAGTTAGAGTAGGATAAAGAGAAATAAACATGAATTTTCAAAGGCTTTACTGCATCCCTCCCTTTCTCCCTTTTTCATGAATTCAGCTTGCTTGCCAATTTCTCTATGTCTGCCCAAAGTGTTTCAAGAGAATAGAGAATGTGGTCTTTCGTCAGATCATTCCATGTTATCTCTTTCACTCCTTCCTTCTCATGCTCTTCCTCTGCTTCATCAGGGAACTGTCTCTGTCTGACATGGGTGAAGATACTGGCGTCTTGTCACAGAAGGCGCACCTGTAGCAGCCTTGCTACTTGCTTTGCCGTGTAAACCCAATACATCCACTGCATCTTTCTAAAAGCGTGAAGGAAACAATTCTGCCTGGGCACCTGTCATATAGACAGTTCTTCAGATCAGTAGGATTTAGACAGCTGGGGAATCATAAAATTAAAGTCAGACCTAGGCAAATGTTTCCTCACTTTGTTGTGAAAGCTTATGGTCCCAGTTTGAAAGAAGTTTCAGGAAAAATCAGTGAAAATGTGAAAACATGGATTTTGTCCATGGAAAGGAAAAATTATTCTGTTTTTCAGGAAGGATGCTTAGGGAGATTATAATATATAATAGGATAAAAGGAAATTGGTATTATTTCCACCTGTTATCATTTGAACAGGGGTCTCACATTCTTTGAATGCAATGACTTAGTCTGTTTACAGTCTTTTGAACCACATTTGTGGAATTTTAAACTGAAGACTAATTTTATTAGGTGTTAGACCAGGAAATATAAAGAAATCTTAAAAACATGCATGCAAATTTTAAACATGTATTGAATTTTCAGCCACATTTTCTACCCGCTTCTATGAAAACTACCAGTGTTTGAAAGCAGCATTGTGTAATGGAAATGGCACTTCAGCTATATTGGGCTGTAAGTAGTGTGACACTTCCGTAATATTGCACATTTTACAAAGCAGTTCTTCCTAAAGTTATTTTATCTTGCCTGTTTCCAATCAACCTTATAGAAGATGGACTCATTCAAGTAGTTGTTCTACCACCTTATTTTTCAACAGCTCACATCCAAAGCATAGACATATATGCTGGAGAAGCCATCTGTATATGGCATCTTTAGGTCTATAAGAGTTCCTGGCATTTTGGAAATATTAATTAGTCTCTTAACTACATAATCTCTTGAATGAATTTCACTGGTTAAAGGTTATGGAGGGGACTAGTTGATAAACATATTTTCTCTCCCAAACGAAATTGTCCTTTCATTAAAAGTATATTGACCTTCAGTGGAATGTATCTTAAAATATGGGCACTTTATATTAAATGGAGTGTTTTAGTTCTCCCATTGCTGAGAGACAGGGAGAAGAATGGCATAGCCCCCATATTGTTTTAAATATCTATGCTGAAATGGCAATTAATTTTTTGTATAAATGGTTTTATAATATCCAAGGCACAGTGGAAGACCAAGAAGTTTAAGTTAGTCTTAACTGTGGTGGGCTTTGTGCTGCCTTTGTTCAAAGGAGAGGCTGTAATTTGAAACACCAAAATTAGAAAAGCTATTTTTTTTATTCCTTGCCAAAAAGGAATGTGTATTGGATTTCATGGCTTTTCTGTGTGTGGTGCTCTTTAAAATCAGTCAGAGAGCAGATGTCATTGTACTGGGTAGTCTTTCTTCTTTTGAATGTGTTAAGATGTACTGCTTGAGATCATGCACATATTATTTTGGCTCTTCCTGAGCCAGAAGTGAGTAATTGCTGCCTATTCAGTCCTGATTAAGTCCCTATTGCCATGCATTCTGACATTGTTTAAGAGATCTCTAAATCAAGATGAAAAAGCATTGAAAAAGCAAAAGTTGCAACTGGAACAGAAATTATAGTGTTGATGCAGGAGCTGCTGGATGACATTTATGGTTTCCACTATGCAGGAGGTCAGATGTAAATATTATTTGAAGTCTATGAATTTCTCCTTTCTTAGGGTGCACACTATTACCCCCCTGTGATTAAAGACTATATTCTAATTCTACTTGGTGTTATTACTTTGTATGCTTGTAAGAATAACCAATGTCAAATTAACTTGTTTGCCACAGTGTGAAGAGATGTATTTTTGTGTATGTGCAGTCTCCTCCCAGAGAAGGACATAAATATCTAAAGAGAAACAGAAAGGCTCAGCAAACTCCTTTTGGGCTTTTGCTGCAAAAGAAAAAAATTTTAATTTCTTCTCTGTCCCCACTAGAAAACTCTTGGGATATGTCTCACTTTACTTCAGAGCACCTTGCTGGTTTAAACACATGAGATAAATGAAATGAAAACTGTTTGAAAAATGCACTGAAAATGTCCAGAACATCAGCTATGGAGGCTCAGACTCTGAACTGGCTGATCCCTGAATCCTTCCTCTGCACTGCCATCATAACAGCTAACTGATGGTACTAGTGAATGGTGTTTTATCTTTAAAATGTAAATTTTAAACATCCTTTTAGTACGGATGAGAAGAAACTAATTGTAGTTAAACATATATTAATTTTTTACCCCTGACAGTTTTACCTGGCAAGATATACTTTTTGCCATGGTACAAAGTCAGGACCTGCTACTGCCACAGATGATGTTGCAACTATTGTTTTTTATTTGTCTAGTACCTTTGTGTATGTGATTCTGTTTCAGAGTCCTTGAGATCTTTTTTGCACGGGAAATCTGCAGATTTTCTACTCTCCTATGGAACGTGATTCTGTGTATATATGTGAATTTTTCAGTTCATGTGGTCACTGATTTTAGTTGCCTATGCCACTTTTGTGCAATACAGATTTTGTTACTGGAAAACGTCCATACACCTCAATAAGAGGGGATGCAACTGCTAAAGCAAACTATGTGCATATTCTGCAAACTGTGAAATATCAATGCTTTTCATGAAACAGATTTGGTAAAAGAATCAGTGAAATTTTTTACCTCTTTGAGCTGACACTAGAGATGGATTTAAACATAATTGTTCTTTGCTTGATTTGTAACTTTTTTCTGCTATTAACTCTTTCAGTGGCAGTGACTGCTTTTGGAGAATGGTATTAATGCGAGTTTTGCAAAATTTAGTATTTGATGGAAAGTCCTGACTTTTGTTTGCATGCTTGTAATTTTGTTTTGTTGTTTGTAACGGAATATTTCAGCAGTGGTTTCTGCCTACTGAAAATTACCCAGTGACTCCAGGGAAGTTACAATCTGCATCTCCTGTATTCCTAGATTCCTCATTTTAGAAAGCACACTTGCCTTTCTCAGAGCATGGTGATGTCCTCCAGTGTCCTTGGTACTCATCAGGCCATTTGTTCACTAAGATTTTTTTAGTCTCCAAACCCCCATAATTTCCTGCCCTAAAATGACTGTAGAATTGCAAAGATACATATGACATGATTCTTCACTCAGAACTAGTGTAATCCCCTCTTCTTTTCAACTTCAGTTTTCTGGAGAGTTGAAGCTTGGGTGGCATTTCTGATGACATTTCTTCAAGCAACTTTGGAAAAGCAGCCCAGTAGCTCATTTCAGATTTCTTCATGGATCATCACTAGCCGTCACTAGCCACTGTGTTAATCTGAAGGACAGCTCAGAGATAAGAGAGTCGCTGTCTCATGAATCTTGTAGTATACATATTTTTCTAAATTCTGCCATGAAACTCCTTACCACCTTTTCCAAAATCTACACAAGGACATCCAAGCAATGAGAGATTAAGAGAATGATGAAGGTTTAGATTGTAATTTGCCTCTGATCTAGTGCTAAACATGTTGTCAAGACTCTGAAATGCAGGAGATGACTCTGAAAATACTCTGTAACTTGTCTTACTCTGTAGTGGACTCTTTAATTTAGAAATCAACTATTTATTAGCTGTTTATCTAGAGGACTAATGTAATAAGTATTTTACTGCCTAGATATGACTTTTCAGAGGGGGACTGATGAAATAATCTTCTCTGTATTTATTATTCTTTCTACTTTTCAAATTGTCTTGTTGAAGAATGCAAATTAAAGTACTATTATACAAGTCTACAGCCTAATTTGTTGCCATGTCTGAAACATGTAATGCCTCAAAAACTAGTGCAAAACGTGTGTTAAAAATGTCAGTAAATGACATCTTTCTCTTTTTATTCAGTGAGTAATTTCATAACACAACTGTTAAGTTAACTCCCTCTCGTCATTCCTAACGCAAAGATACCACTACTGATTACCTGTTACTGGCTGGATCAAGTCAAAAATAAAATCTGTCTCTCTGATTGGTGTTATTTTGTTCTTGCAGCTTCCTCATTCCTAAATTCTCTCATGACTCTTCTAGAGTTTGTAGAAGAAGAATATGAAGGTTCTACTTCCGTTGGATATTTTGACTTTTTTTCAGAAAAGAATAGCACCAGCTATTTACAATGTTTTGTTAGTTGGGGTTTAGTTTAAATCCAGGAAGTTGCAAATCAACAATGCTTGGGTTTTCTATGATGTTCTTGAAAGATGACTGTATTCAGTTAATACGGAGAATGTAGGTGGGTGTTGTCTGGTAGAACAGATGGGGAAATCTATACTTTCAAAGGCTTTTCTACTCTGTGGTATTTTCATTTAGGTTTTGGTACTTTTATCTTTTGCAAATTAACATTAGGGTTGATAAAATAAAGCGCTGCATGGGTAGCTCCTCCTCCTCCTTGGACTTGGCAGCTTAAGTGGAGGATGATAGGAGGAATCTCTTAGTTTGTAATAAAACATAAGCATAAGCTTGGAAATTTTTTTAGTGCATCACCCTGCCAGTAAAACATTTGTGTTTTGCCATCAACAGCCTTGTCACAGCTAGCCTTTGTTACCTGCCATCTGTTTGGATTCAGTGTCCTGGCTTGGACCCATGTCCTTTGAATATGCAAATAATTCCTGTTTAAAAAATGTGTCTTTGCTGAGCAACAGTATAAAGTATATGTTCTAGCCTTGCCATATAAAATATTGATTCAGAAATGGATAGTGCATTTAAAAAATTTTCCAAACATCTATTTTTTAATCAATTATAGATTTTTAGCTAATTTCCTCTTCTCTGTATCTTCTCTGATAAGGTACAGAAAAGGTCTATGCAGTACCAGATAAATTTCTTTAAGATGAGAATGAAGTATTTTTTCAGCCTTCAATGTTTGCTGGTACATGCAGTGCTCAGCACTGACAATGTCAGACTAGTCAATTTGATTATGATGAAGGATTAGAAGCAGTTTCTGCTGCACTAATCTGAGAAGCTCAATAAGCTTCATATTCTGTATTCTGACACTGTCTGTTGGAACTAGAATCAAAGAAAAGGGGAAAAAGTGTGCAACTTTGGTAAATGTCAGGAAAAGTTGTTTAAGTTTTCTATATATCAGGTTATACCTTTACTCTGGGAAGTCTTTCAAGTTTACCATCTTACAGAAAAGAATAATCATCAGTATGTGTTTAAATAAATGGAAATGAAATAGGTAAATATTTTAGCAGATTTTAACTTGGCGTATGACTCTTTTTCCCTAGAAGTCTTTTGTTGCATCAAGGTATAATACATAAGTTCGGTATTTTCTGGGAGAGAAGTGACAGAAGCAATAAATTGAAACTTTTAATTCTTCTATAAATAAATAAATAAATGCTTCAAACCCATGCATGAACCCGCCCTCTACTATGAATGGGGTTGGATAAAACTTTTTTTTTTTCACTAGGAAAACTAGTAATAGATGCCTCTTTAAGGAGAGGTGACATTTGTTTCGTCCTCCAACTGTTTGAGACAGGAGGTTTATTTTTACCAAAACTGCTGTAGAATATCCTTAAGGCAAATATTGATTAGTTATTGCAAAAAATCTAAATGAAAAAAAAAACCAAACTGAAAATATGTCTTCAGAAGTTAATGTAGTTTGGAAAACCAAAGTATTAGAATGTAAAACAGTCTAACTGCAAACCCTGCTATGTTAAAAAGAAAAAAAAGTAAAAATATCTATTTGTGTTTTTTTTCTCTACTTAGAAATTATTTTGTTTTCAGTATATTTTCAGGTGGATGCATAAGACTATGCTAGACCTAAGGACTGAAGATATGGATGTATATTGAAAAATTAATTTATTTGTTGATTAATAGCAGTAGTCCTTGTGTTTTGAATATTACTACAAACCAGTAGGTTATTAGAAAACAAGGAACTTATTCAATATGATTCAGATTTTACAGAATCATTCTACTTCTTCTGTGGGAGTAAAATAGGGAATTACATGGTAAGATGAAAATAACTACAGGGATTTGAAGTGTATTTCTCTATTTTAAATGTACGAAAGAGAAAAAAACTAACTCTGAGTATCCATCAATAGATCTCATTGACAAATGCCAGTATCATTCCATGGGATTTGCAGTCATATTTACCACATTAAAAGTTTACCTCTTGGTTGTCTGGTCATAATGTTGTGTTTTGTTGTAGCAGCTCAGAAACTTGGTTACCTGCAATTAGGTCTTTGCAATTGGTCCATGGTTGCACAAGAAGCAGAATAGTGCGTAATTTTAAGAATAATTTTTAATATTACCCTATTTTTATTGTTTATTTGCAGCCAAGCAGGACTGTGGTTATGAATAACATCCCAGGAAAAAAGCTATTGACTAAGAGAAGGGGCATAAAAGAAGAGTCTTACAAATGAAAATATTCAGAAAAGTTGTACCAATAAATCCACAAGCTTTTAAGGTGCAGAAGGTTTAAAACAAGGACTTACATAATTGATGGGCTGAACATTTTCCTTCTGTAAGAAAAAAAGGTCTGGTCAAACAATAACTGTAAAAAAGTAATAAGGAAAATTAATGTATGTGAACATAAATAAATTATCCAGCTACAGCTATTTGGAGTACCTATCATTAATAAAGAAGAAGAAGAGGTGTTCATGCAAGCAACCTCCCTTTTTAAGAGATGGAGCTACAGATCACACTCAAATGCAATCTGCTCTTGTTTTTTGATGTAATACTTAAAGATAAGTAATACTAATGTTAAATGTTAATTACATCTCTGCCTTGAAAAAAAATACCAATGCAAGAACTCTAAATATTCAAGGTGTTAAAAAATTTAATTTCCAGGCTTTATTCTATGGCATATATTTATTTAAAATATGACTGGTTTGAAAATTGGAAGAATAATAAATATTACGCCTTTCATACCTAAAATAACAATCAAATTACTTATGTTCCAAGATGAGATGAGTTACACTCAGTAACAAGTATTTTATAAGAAGAGAATAACTGAATTATATGCAGAAAGAAGTATTTAACAAGGAGTAATTCTCACAAAAATAATTTGGCAGTTTTAAGATAGCTAATTAAATGAGTCCAATATAATGCAGTTTCCATGCACACTGTAAGTAAAGAATTTGATCATGATTTAAGCATTTGAGAATTTGGTGCTTCCTTTTAAATACTTGATTCAAATCCACTGAAATCTTGCCAGAGGTTTACAGCTGGTCAACATACCTCAGGGTTTACTGAACCCTAAAAGAAGTGTTTTTACCCGTGGTAGAAATACCTGACACAGAATTTGGACAATATGCAGGAATGTAAACTCATACCCCTGAGCAGGCCAGTGCATGCTGTAGGCTCTGGTGTCACCCTCAGGTACCAGAACTCTGTGCCAATGTTTTTGACTGTGTTGGCATACTGTGCACAGGTACAAATGAAGGGTTATCATTACCCCTCAAGAAGAGGAGGTGGATTTTTATGAGCAGCTTCTTTTCTTCATGCTGTGTCACAGTGTGAAGAGAGGAAAAAAGCCATGATCCATAGAGATAAATCACGAAGAAATTCAAATCACAGTGAAGGAACAACTGAATAAACCAGAGCGCTTATAAAGATTAAAAAAAAAAAAAAAAGATTTACAGAGGCTATGCAATTAGGCAGACGGTTAAGAGGATAACGAAAGAAGATTACAGAGGGTAAAAGTACACAAGTTGATCAAGACTAAGAACTGAAGGACCTCAGTACAATTTTTCTTGTTTCTTCGGGACTTTTAAAGTGTGTCCATGATGAAAAAAAATATTATGATAAAGAAGTATTTCCATTCCATGCTTATTTCTTACAGCTTCCTGATATGAACCTGCATTTCTGGAAAGAAGCACAATGAAAGAAGCATATCTGGAAAGTGGCAGCATCTACTGCCACTATGATTCAATCCCCGTGTTGCCACCCTGCTGCTACAGACTGAGCTTTGTGGTGCATATGCTTGGTGCTAGATTGCCTTGTGAACAATATACTTAGAAATGCCAAGTTCCTCAGGAAGTAATCCTTCAGTCATAACAGCATTGGCTACTTTATCTTACCTGAGTGTATCTCCATCTTTAATTGCTAGTGGGTTGCTTTTAATTTTTGTGATTTTAGTGCTTGAAAGAGAAAAAAAAAATCATGTTGGGAACTCAGCAGATATTTTTTATTATATTCTCACTGCCTCAGTCCTAGAAAATTCATTTTGTATATGACAAACTGGATCCCTATGACTTTAAGTCCTGTGGCAGAAGGATGCAGTGTATCAATTCAGAGCTGTTTTTCCAGTGTCACGGAGTAGCTGGGTTTCCACTCTGTGGAACTGGAAAGTGCCAGTTTACGTCAGACTGATGAATTATGTAAAACCTGGATTCTTTATGTATTATTAATCACCACAAACAAAGGATGACGTTTTAATTAATTTGTGATGATTTTTACATCTTGCTTCCAAAATAACTTATTCAAATTAAAACCTTCTATTTTGAAGACATGCATCTTGTTAAAAATGGATACAGACTGTTATCAGTGCGCATTGAAAGAAGCAGCAATTTATACAACCATCTCTAGTGTTTAAAGGAATTTAGGGTAATACTTTTGAAACATCAGCCAAGGAACCGGTACCCACAGTATTTTAATGCAGGGGTAAGTTAGTTGCCTGAAAGGCTTTATTGAAGGCGTGTATGCATGGATAATCAGAAGCATCAATGCTCAGATCAGAAGCTTGTGTGGTTTGTGTTTTTGTTTATTTGTTTTTGAATAGTGGACAAGGTAATAAAAACCTGTGATTAATTTTACTGTTCTGTATGGGTACATGACAAACTGTTTTTCAAATGGAAGACCTAACTGTGCTTTGTTTTGCAATGTTGCTTCACTTAATTTTGAATATTATATGTCAGTGACTATGTAAAATGAGTATTTCCATTGGGGTCATTCATTTTTCGTGTGAACAAAACTTAAAATAACTTCAGCCAAGAGATTTCTTTTTGTGAAAAAGCCTTACAGCTGGCTTGAGGTTTCATTGTGAGCTGCAGAAAACAATAGGCAGCTGATATTTTCTCTCAGCCACAAGTACAAATTAAGTGCATGAGGCCATTCCAACTCTGAGAACAAGCTTTTTCTCCCTCCCTCCCTCCCTCCCTCCCACTCCAGGACCACACTATAAAGGTCAATGAGATAATTTTCTCCTTTTGTATCAATAAAACACAAAAAAAGTTTCACACTTTTTGAAAAATCACAAAGTTAGAAGGTTGCTCTGTGCAGATAAGTTTACCTACCCTGTTCTGTACAAACAGATCATTAAAAATTTCAGGAAATTAGAGTAACCTGTTCATATCATTGAATTAAGAACTGGTCTTGATGCTGAAGTCACTAAACAAAAGATTTTTTTTAAAGTGATTTAGTGTTGGAAATAAAAGGGATGCCTTTTCTTTCTACTCAGTGTGGATACTCAGGATTATTGCCACTAGTGTTATACTGTCACAAAATCTGTGCAAGTTAGAGATGAAATCAAGTTGAGTTCAGCAGGAAATATGTCTATTCTCTGAAAGTTTGCTGTGTTTAGAAATCTACATTTAAACTGTCAGTTTAAGACTTCATCCCCAGTATTTTGTATTTGAAAATGAAACATAAAGCTGAAAGGCCATATTTATCTCTGGAGCACACCAGTATAAATGAAAGCTCTTTGAAGGCAATGATGTTGGTACCAGAGGAGATGATGGAATTAAGCCAAAGGTGTTTTTTTCCTTCAGGAATTTGCTTCCTTTTGATAGCATGGAGGGTGCAAGCTTGATTAATGTTATTCCTCTGGTAATAACTGAGATAGATTCTAATGACTAGAAACAATAACAGATAAAAACTGAGGAAGAACAAAGTGGTATTTGTTTCTGCATGTTTTGTGTGGACCCCTCCTATATCTTATGTGCACATTTTAGAAAAAAAAAAATCAGGTAAAACATATTTCTGTATTACAATAAAATGTGAATGAGTAACAGTTCTTTGGATACTAACAGGTATCCAAAGATTATTGACAGGTAATTTTGATTTATTAGTACCATGAAGATTTTGGGCTTGGATCCAATGTTTACTGGAAAAGTTTCCAAATTTTGTAATATCCTTTCCTGAACTTAAGAAGATTAAATAAATTGGAATTGAGATGTCTGAAGAAGCCACAGCACTAGAGAGATTCTTCATGGTCTAGTAACTATATTTTTGTGTAACATGGGAAGCTATGTTTTCTTAAACAAACATATGGCATACTGTTCACATCAAACCCGCCATCTCTCCCTTTCTTTCCCCAAATGCTTGCTGCCTCTTAGTAGTATGGTTGCCTTACGTTATTGCAGAGTATTCTAGTTATGCATGATAAGACATTATCATCTATGATGAGGTTTGACACAATGGGATTGTGCTGGTTTTGGCTAGCATAGGTTTGTGGGGTTATTTTCATAGGAGTAGTTAGTAAGTGTCTGTGTTTTGGATTTGTGGTGAAAATAATGTTGATAGCTCAGAGATGCTCTAGTTAATACTGAGCAGTGTTTGCGCAGAGTCAAGACCATTTCTGCTCCTTGCACCTTCCCGTCAGTGAGGAGGCTAGGGGTGTACAAAAAGTTGGGAGGGACACAGCTGACCCCAACTGACCAAAGACATATTGTAGAGGATATGGCATCATGAAAATGGGGGAAAGAAGAAAGAAGGAACGACATTCAGACAAATGGTGTTTGCCTTTTCAAGTGCCTTGTTTTAACCCCAGCCATCAAATGAATCCCTTGGAGCCACTTGCTCACTCCCTGACCATTTGGACAGTGAGACAGCCAGAAGGATAAAAGATGGAAAAATTGCAGGTTGAAATAAAGACAGTTAATGGGGAAAGCAAAAGCCACACATACAAACAGAATAAAATAAGGAATTAATTCACTGCTTGCCATGGCAGCCACCTCCTTCAACCCACAAGTTTTCTCACTTTTACCCTTTTGAATCCTCTGTGACACCATGCCAAGTGAAGGGGCATCTGTATAGGCTCTGGTTGCTCTCTTGGCTTAAATCTGTCTACAGGTCCTGTCTACAAATTCAGACAAATTACCTGTGTTAAAACAAGCAGGCATAATTCTCTAATTGGTCTGCAGAAAAAATGTTACCTTGAATGTTAAAATGATTTTCATTTGACACACTCTGGTATTCCTAGCTGTGTTCTTTAGGGGAAAAGAGGCTACAGCTTCTAGCCAACTTTAAAACTGATGTAATGAATATAAAATTCTATGTTAGTTATTCCCTTAGGTATATTGGAAACAGAATTAGGAAAGTTGGTGGTTTTTTTTTTTTTGTAATAAACCTTGAAGGAATCTCATACTTCCTCCCCATCAAAATCTTCTCTCTAGGATTTTATGTCAGCCTTCTCCATGCCCCAATGGACATGTCATGGATGTATCATTATGGAATTGTAGAATAACACCTATCCACCTTCTTTACATGAAAAATACTGGTCATGTGTTTGAAGATGCACAGATCCACTGGCACCTGAAAAAGTACTCTAGGGAAGCTTACCATATTCTTCTTCTTTTGTCCTAGTGTTTCTCAAAGTATTTCTAAAAACTTTGGTCACAGATGTGATTCCAAACTAGAAGGAACTTTGATCTGATTCAGACTGACTCATTCTGGTTATACTCACTGTTAAGACAGACTAGTTTTGTCCACTTTCCTGCTTGATTGTCGTGTTTTCATGACATTGCAGTTTTATACCCATTTATTCCTTTCACGTTAATGCTTGGTAAAAAAAATGACAGCTTACAGCACCAAGAACAATTTTCCTCCCAATGCTTAGTTGTTGTTATTCAGATTGTCTTACAGTTCTCTTCCAAGAGTTTTCACATTGTTCTTGCAGTTGAGAACTGGGCTTAAAAAGGTAGTGTTGAAACAGCAGGTTCATTGGTGCTCTGTGCAGAGGCAAAGAAGCAGTTGTGCCTCAGCCTGCTGCTCTCCTCTACAGGAACAATTTTAACCACTTTGTGTAGAGTCATGGAATTTTTAATGATGAAGTATCTATCCATGAAGGCACAAGATTACTCTCAGACTTACATCTCCTGGATGATCTCTGACAGTCTGTCCTCACTCTGTTCTCATGCTGTTCTTCCAGTGACAATCATCCTCCAGGTAGGGGTTTGACACATGCTTTAAAGATTGTATGGATTGCTCCATGCTGATGTGATACTGTGCCCAGAGAAACAAATTTAAGAGTAATCTATGCCAGCTGGGAGCCTTGGGCATACTTGGCCTCTTTATTTCCTGCCATTACAGCCACTTCAACTGTGACATGTTGACTTCTAACCTGTCCTGAGGCACATAGCTAAAACCTGAAGCAGCCCTAAATATCTTGACACAAAGCTGTTTAATGCAATGAAACTCAACTTCACTGCACTTATACTACCTGTAATTGAACTATTTCAGACTCTGCATTCTGAGTACTTTTTTGATATGAAATTTCATTTTACCTTTTTTTTTTTTTAAACTTTAATATAATGAAACTATATTTTGAAATTAATTTATTTTCTTTAAATGGAAAATTAAAAGAAAAAGGAGATGATCTTGAACATATTTTGAAACACAGTCACTCATTTCTTCGTAGGCTCCATATTCTTTGAAGACTAATTTAATATTTACTTAACTGAACATGCTTGAACTTTTTTCCCCAAACTTTGTATCCAGAATCTGTGTCTCATCTGGTCTTTATCTCACAGCTGTGATAAAGCAAAAGAGATGATGTTAATGATTTTAATTGAGGTTGATATTTTCTCTCTGAATCATTTAGAGATAAAGATTGCATAGCATATGCTCTTTTGATCTATTCAGAGAAACGGCAAGCTTCGTAGTTTGATGTCAAGATAATTAAAATAAGTACCAGCAAAGCTTTGAGAGCTATTAGAAACCTAAAGATTGAAAAATGGGTTGGAGGAGGGTCCAAAGTGGAGCACACATGGCTAAAGTATTCAGAAAAATCTGTTTCTGAATAATTCTGACTACTCCAGACCTCACCTGCAGTGCTGTGTACAGTTCTGTGCTCACCAGAAGAGACACAAGAGACACATGGACATACTGGAGAGAGAACAGCAAGGGGCCACAGAGAATATTAAGGATCTTCAGAATTTCTGAAGTGATGAACGGCTGAGAGAGCTGGTATTGTCAAGCCTGGAAAAGAAAAAGCTCTGGTGGGATCTTATCAATGTCTATAAATACTCAAAGGGGGGATGCAAAGAAGGCAGAGTTGGGTTCCTTTTAGCGATACCCAGTGGCAGGACAACAGGCAAGGGGCACAAACTCAAAAAGACGTGTTTCTTTCTGAACATTAAGGACCCTTTTCCACTGTAAGGCTGATTAAACCCTGGCTTAAGGTTGCCCAGAAATATTGCAGTCTCCCTCCCTGGAAATATTCAAAAACACCTCTGTGCAAAGTGCTGGGCAAGCTTTTCTAGGTAGCCCAGTTTGAATCTGATGGTATCCAGAAGTCCACTTCGACCTTCATCTTTGTCTGATTTAATATTATCCCTTTTGAAGACAATTCACCATTTCTAAGATCAAGAGCTACAAGAGTTTCACATTTTATAAAAATAGTATTTTAAACCTGATTTTAATTTAAACTTCTAATTTCCCATATGGTAAAAGATGTATCAAGGAGGATATTCTGTTGCTTCAGTTCATGAGCTTGATGAAATCACACATCCTTCTTCTCTTGCTTGCTTTGGGAGATCTTTGGAACTGCTATTCTCTAACTTAGCTGCAATTTACCTGCTTTCAATTTTTTATTTATTTATTTATTTATTTATTTATTTATTTATTTTTTTTTTTTTTAAATCTCATAGCTTTTGAACATAAATTTTTACACAGTTTGGTTACTGATCCCTTGCCAGCCAGTGTCAGTGTTGTGTAAACTTTATTCCTTTGGAGCAAGCATACATCAGAATTATTTTATATTCACCAAAGTTTAATATGACAAAGAATTGTTTTTGCTAGTTCTGCAGAGTGAATCTGATTAGTGTCTGTGCTGATGTACACATATGCAACATATATGGTGATTAATCTTATAGCTAAATGAAGAAGGAAAATGTACTTTCTAATAGTCAGAATGTCAGATTTGTCACAAAAAGATAAGGAAAACAACAAAAAGATAAGTCTGAAGTGATCTAGGTCATCCACTTGACTGAAGAAAGTTATACTACTAGACTTAGAAAGGACTCTAATAAACGCAAGAACTTTAGGAAGAAAAAAAAATCACCTTGGGAAACAGGGTCAGTCATAAATAACACACCAAAGCTATTTGAACAATCTTTGGCAGTGGTAAAAAGAGACTCAAAGAAGCTGGAATTATAAATTGGTTAATGCTGAGCATTAGGGGGAGCATAGCTGGAATCTACATGTTCAATTCTAGGAGCCATATTTTAGGAAAGAAATTATGAAGCATGAAAGGTCTGAGGCTGAAAGATCAACATGAATCAGAGTTTCAGAGATCTTAATTATAAAAATCACTCAGGTGTGGCCTTTGATATACAGACTCAAATAAAAAGAAATTGGAAACCATCTTCTAGACATATTTTATGGAGGACCTCGAAGATAATAACTGCTGCCAGACAGAGATTTAAGCTAGGTAGTTACTGCGGAGGGCAAGCTATACACTGAAAATCAGTTGCTTCCTCACCATTTTATCTTTTCTGTTACCTTGGGAGGGGGTTAAAATATTTTTAGTATCAACAAATTGATTTTTTAGTGAAAACAGTGTTTATTTAAAGGATGAAATTGAATATTTTATCTAACAAGCTAAGTTGCCAAATTCTGTTGTCTTTCAAATGAATAAATAAACTCGAATAAATGTTGAATGGAAAAGGAAAAATAGTGTCAGAGCAGATTATTTTGAGTACCATCTTCATTCATCAGTATGCTTGTTCGCAAATACCTGCTCACATATAGCAGTGTCTGAAACTAGTAAGCAGGCATTATGCCCTTTGCTAGATAATGATCTCAGCATTTGTGTCTGCCTTCAAGGTTTTTTCTGTGCTCAAAATGACTGGACAAACAAAAGAGGGCAGTATATGGGCTCTCCTTGTGCAAAAGTTCTCTGAAAACAATTTGCAACACAGCAAAGCATCATGAACAGAAGCATGAAATACTATTCTTCACTTATGAAATAAAGTAAAAAGATTCACCCTTCTAGGTACAATATAATGGTAGTGCTCGTACCTACCATTGTGGCAACATTAACATGTGGGCAAAGACCATGCCAAAATTCCCTTTGCTGCCTCACAAAAATTTAACAGTATAGCTAAATGAAGTAAATTAATTTACTTGTGTGAGCAGTCTTCTGATTAAAAAAAGGTTTGCATATACTGTTTTCCTCCTGAGGTAGTATGAATTTCTGTGTTCCTTGTGAATTTTGTAATAATAATAATAATAATAATAATAATAATAATAATAATAATAATAAAGACTAAGAAAAATGAAATGCAGAAGAGGCTTTCTCTGCTCTTCCCCCAATACTCTTTTTCTTCCTAATGTGAAGCATCTTGGGAGTCAAAACTGAATTTTCATATGTCACCAGAAAACATATGGCAAGCTTTCCTTTCAGGATCCTGAAGCCAGAGACTTCCTTTAACATATTTATGCCATCTGATTCTATGACAGTGTATTTTCAAAAAGTAAATGGTCCACTCAGATCAGAAGTTCATCTTCTTACTCAGGAAAAGGGTGTCCTTCAGGTGAAGCAAAGGGAGATGATGAACTTTTTTCTTAGTTGATTTTCTTAAATAGTTTGGATTATGGTGTGGATGAGTGAAGACGAACTTTCTATATGTACCTATATTGAACTGGACTATGAAAGAATAGGTGAGTTTGGTTATTTTTTTAAAATTGATAAGTGTGGAGAAACAAATATCCTGTTAGTGCAATTATCTCCTGTAGGGAGAAGAAAATTATTTAAGAGCGTTAGGTCTGAGGATGCAGGATGCAGTTAGCATCATGGCTGCTTAAAGTAATTGAGCATAAAAGGAAGAAAGAATTTTTGTGTGGTTATTTCTTCTAAATATCCTGCTTATTTCTGTTAAGACCTACCTCATCTACCTGAAGGTTTAGACATCTACCAAGATAACCTAATTTTGCCCATTTGCTCTCTTCTGATGAACATTGCTTAGTCATGATTTGTAAAGGAAATAACCAAGAAAAGGGCTTTTTTTAAAGCTCATTTTCTTAAAATCTGACACAGAGAAAATTCTGGAAATTGTATGAATGGCAGATATGACCAAAACCAAAACACAAATGCTGGTAATATTCATTGACCTTGCTCATATTGAAAGCTATTATACGTTTTTATTAATTTCAGTCCCAAACTTATAAACAGAAAAAGTGAAGAAAAATTCAAGTATTCCTGAATCTCAAAGAAGTTCCTTAAATACCTCTTGTAGAGGGGTTGATAGCTGACATTTTCAGCAAAGACCTAGTCCAATAGGCATGTGCAAGACCACAGACTGAGGAGGGAGACAAAATCTAGTCTGTGCAGCAGAGATCTTTCTGATGTCCAGGCTTGTTGCTTATAGTAGAGGCATCATTGTAGAGCAGGACGATAACACGATGGGACAGAAGAAGGAAGATTCTTTGGGTTTAGTCCTTGGTTCTACTACAAACTTTGGGTGTGGCTTTGGAGCAACAAATGTCTCTCCTTCAGCTCCCCATCTGTGAAATGTGCCCATAAAGGAAAAAAATTAAGAATTAATCCACTTTCATGGACTGCAGAATTTTGGCAAGTCCTTATATCCTGAATTAGTGTATTCCATCATGACTCCCTTTATTAGTATGCTAAGATACTCTATTAAAACATAGAAAGAAAACATATGTAATAAAGAAAAACAAAAAAGCCTCTTCTTTAGACATCTTGGTGATGTTTTAAAATGCTGCCATTTTGAGGTACTTTGAAAGTGTTCATATTTAAGAGTACTCTAAGTGGCTGAGCAGTTTCCATGCGTACACATAATAATTTATGCAAGAAACTGAATAGCGGAGTGTTGAAAAATAGGCAAGAGGGGCTGTATAGAAAGCTGTATGTGGGCAGCATCAATTATAAGCTGAATATATGTGAGTAGCACTATCCATTTTAAACACAGAGATATACCATTAACTAGTTATTGATTATGACCCATAATTTCCATGCCTAAATTTCAATAATATATTAAAAACAAATAAATAAATAAATATTGGAGAAGATGAACTATTCTCCAATCTATTTTTTTTAATAGAAAAGCAATTTAAGTCTTTTTGAGTATGCAATTAATATTTCCATTACTCCATGTTGGAAAAAAATTAATACAAAAAAGTAATGTGTTGGGGCTTTTCCTGCAATACAGCAAGATTTAATGGATTGAATAAACTTATATTTGAGCCCATCTGAGTGTATCTGAGGAAAGTAGATTTTCTTCCTCCACAGTAACCTATGAAGGAAAACTACACCAATACAAAAGGTAAACAAGCTTTATTTTCTGAGGCCGGCATGCACATCTCCTATCTCTGACCCCATTGCATTCATGCTTTTCTTCCTTGTAAAAGGGAGCCTTTACAGTTGAAGAAGAGAGTGTTCTGACTGTTTAACTGTGTCTTCACCGTTGAGATGATTGCTCTTGTGCATTATAGGAGAAATAGTCTTCTGCAGTTTTCTGCCTCTGAAGTGTAAGGACTCCAAACAATGCTCATTTCCTTTCTCCATAGAAAAGTAGTGTCTTTAGTCAGTTGTCTATTACTCACCCCCATCCATCTCCACAACTGCAGAATAGTTTTGACTTTGAACACAGTGATATCCATTCATTCAAAATCAGGAAACTAGTACCTCTATTTCATTTTTAGATTCTTGAAGAAAAACCTCCCTCTGCTCCCATCCACAACAACTTGATGCCAATTTTATTTTGATTTTTGATTTATTTTTTCATAAAAGTTCTCAGATTCTCAACACAGGTGCAGATGGTACGTACAGAAGGTCAGGTTCACCAGGGAAATTTTGTATTTTGTAAAATATGGGGACTAAACTTAGAGTGAAATCTTTCTTATTCATTACCAATGGCTGACATTGCATTACTCTGGTCAGTTAAACTTGTTCCATATTAGCAGGAAAAACAGACCTCACCTCCTATTTCTTGGAGTTGCAGAATCCATGTTATCTCATTCCCTTGTTACTTTGAAGCATTGGAAAAAAGATTTCCTTTGTGTTCGCCCTGAATAATTGCCACATTTTTCAGGTTTTAGAGTATACTTTGGAGAAAACAGCCCATGATTCATTCTTCTTCCACAGCAACTTTAGATTTGTAGCAAATGAACAATTTATGATACCATTTCATACTTAATTTTTCCCCATATGATACTACCCCATGTTATGTACAAAAGCTTGTACAAGTAATTCCTTTCATGTTGAAAACCCATGTAATTTCCTTCAGATTGCTTTTCCGTCTCTGTGTGTCTTTTAGTGTCAATGTTCTCTCAGGTGAAACAAAATAACTGTCATTTGACATTGTTTTCCTGGGGTTGGGAAGAATCCTAAATGACCTATTCCTGTATCCTGTGTCATAAAAGAAGTAGTAGGATTTACCAGCTCAGCGTTCTTTACATTATAGTTCTTCCCCTTATTTTCTCCTCCTCCATGCACATTATTATAACTCTTCCTCTTGTGCTTATCAGTATTTTTTCAGATCCATTTGTCTCTCTTTTTTTTTGCTTCAAGCATTAATTTTCATGGTTGTGCCATGCTAAATTTTCTGCTTCTTTTATTTATTTACCTCCACTCCTCCTCCTTTCTCTTTTCAGCAGAAAGTCATGGCCACTTTTTCTCTGCTCTGAAATTTGCATTCCTTGTTGATAGACTTGTTTCTGGTTAAATATGGACATGTGTTTTCTTTTTGTTGAATGCTTTCATGGTGTCTTTTTACCTCAATTGTGCATATGGGCTGTAATACCAAAAGTGATATTTTGATTTAGGCCATATATTGAATTTCAGTTCTTCAGTATAATTGGCAACATTTTTTCTCAAGTATTTCTGTCCTCTGTCCACTTCAGTTTGAATTTTATGAACTTTGTTTTTTGTCAGCATGTGGGTGTGGGAACTCAGAACTTACTGGACCAATGCTTTTTTAACAAATGTGCTGATTTTGGCTGAGACAGAGTTAATTTTCTTCACAGTGGCTGGTATGGGGCTGTGTTTTGGATTTGTGCTGAACAGAAGGTTGGTAATTCAGAGATGTTTTTGGTATTGCTGAGCAGGCTTGCACAGAGCCAAGGACTTTTCTGCTTTTGGTACTGCCACACTGGGGAGGGGACTGGGGGTGCTCAGGAGGTCAGGAGGAGACACAGCCAGGAGAGCTGACCCAAACTGACCAAAGGGATTTTCCAGATCATGTGGCATCATGTCAGCATATAAAATGATGGGGAAGAAGGAGGAAGGGTGTTAAGTTTGGAATGGTGGCATTTGTCTTCCCAAGTCCTCATCGTGCATAATAAAGTTCTGCTTTCCTGGAGATGGGAGAACACCTGCCTGCCCTTGGGAAGCAGTGAATGAATTCTTTGTTTTACTTTGCTTGTGTGGTTTTTGCTTTCCCTATTAAACTGTCTTTCTTTCAGCTCACAATTTTTTTGTCCTTTACTTCTCCAGTTCTCTCCCTGTTCTCACTGGTGGGGCAGTGAGCGAGAGGTTGCATGGGGCATAGCTGCTTACTGGGGTTAAACTGTGACAAGGTACTATAGGTCTGGAAGGGGCAGCTAGATGTTTCATGTAGTAAGGAGGAGTGCTGTTCTTCCTGCTGTTTGGCATAAATAAGGATTGGTTGTAAAACCTAATCCTAAAACCGAAACTGGTGTAGCACTTGTTGGGTGCACAAGTATGGCATTGGTACTTAGCCAGGTCTTAAGCAGTGCTTAAGCAGTGCTAAGGTTAAATTAGTGTAGCTGAAATTGACTTGAAAATATTGTTGCAGTGTGCTTTTTATTTTATTAGTAGGTTTGTTGTTTGATTTGTAATTTGGTAGTTTTTCTTATGCTGTTTTGTTTTGGTTCTCGCCTTTTCACACATTTTCGTCAGTTAGTTGCTAGTTTCTATTTCCCCAAACTTTATCAGTTTACTGAAACTGTTCTTCTCCCTTGGAATTTTTTTTGGTTTATACCTTGTGGTTCCTGCCTGGCTTTTTACTCCCAATTCTCCTGATTTGTTAAAGATTGTACCCTCCCCTGAGACCTGCCCCTACATGTAAGTTCTTGTTTGCCCCTTGTTCCGGGTCTGGGGATGAAGAGGGGAAGTTTTACCATCAAATAAAGTTACCCTGGGGCCCGTGTGCTGCCCTGTGTTTTGTGCTGCGCCGACACTGTGCTGGGATTCAGCGGGGCTTGAGGGGGGATCTGCCGCACCCCCACCCCATCTAGCCGGGAGGAGTGGCAAATATAGTCCCATGTATTTGCCTCAACAAATAAGATTTGTACTGTGAACACCTGGAAAGCTGCACAAGTTTCAAAAGAAACTTATGCAATCTTTGATTCCCTCTTTGCGTTGAATACTTGTCCTTGTTTATTTTGAGGACCCACATTTTCATTGTGCTCAAAGATAGAGAGAAAGAGGACAGAAGGGAACTGGTCAACTGCATTGGTAGTTTCCACTGGGATAGGCCTATATGTAGGTTGTAAGACCAGATACTTCTGGAGTAAAGGTGTGATTCTATGGGTCGCTTCTGCCTTTTAGATGCTCAAAACTGGAAAATTATATCAGGGTTCTGAAAGGCTGAAATTGGCTCAGTTATTACCAAAGCACTTCAGAGACTGATTTAGGAATTGATGTTTGTTTTTTTCTTTTAGCCATCACTGAACTCAAACCTTGGCACAGATTGTGGAGTGGAGGAGTACTCTACTGTGGCACACTGGCCCACAGAACTCATCATTTCCTACCATAAATCATTAAAGATCCCTTTGGATTATTCAGTGTAGGGATGGCAAAGTCAATCTTGGACACATGCCAATTTGAATTATGCTGTTGTACTTGTCAGTTATCTCTTTAATTTTATATGAATATGGGATTACTGTGTGCTGTTAAACACTTTTCAAGATCCAGCCAACTGCTGACAGCAAAGCAATCATTTAAAGTCAATCCATTGTCAAATATCCAGGTTTTCAAAGTAACTGTCCTATTGCAGGTTTTGGATCTTTCAGTAAAGATCAGATTTTCCAAGCTGTTTTCTGTTAGTAGCTAGCATACAGGGTGAGTTCTGTAAATGAAGCTATTCTAAACAAACAGAAAAGGAGTCCTTGTCAGTGCCAAGGACTGCGTAATTTCAGGTGTTCTTAGAGCTTTATGAGACACCGGCCATTTGACAGGATTACGCACAGGATAGTTCTAGTTCTCACAGAAATAAAAGTTGCTATGGTACTATAGTGGATTCTAAAGTAGGTCTGTCTTACGCTTTACAAAACGTGTATGGTTCTGACTGTAGTAGTGTGCAGTCAGCTCTGCTTGTGTGGGAGGGTGCAGGCATTATAATCTTCCTTGTGCTAGTTGCACCTCAGACACCTCAGATGAAGAAGTTGTGTAAATATATTAGAGAAGTTACTTGCTTGGAAGCTAACAAGACCTGCTCAGAGCAGGATGAATTGGTCCAATTACAGCAGAAAGCTAATGCAGAAATATATACTGTGAACTCAGCCTGCCTTCTACTTGATCAGCCCCAACAGGGCAGGCAGAGGGTCACCATGTCATCTTTGTTTCCTGGTGCCTTCCTAAATGTGTACATTAAATGTATAGAGAGTAGCATCAAAGTAGTCAGTAACATCCAAGGCAGTCAATGTCATTCATTTCTGAATGACAGAAAATCTGTCCCAGAGTCTGTTTGTCTTATTCTTAGTACTCAGGAAGGCAACTTGTTTGACTAGTCAGAAATACACAAGTTGTTTGGTTCTTTATATATTAACACACATTTCAATTTAAACACATTTATGTGTAAGTCATCAAAATTCTCTTTGGCTGGGACAATTTTCATGTTAGGTCATTTAATGTCAAAACCAGCAACTTAAGACACACTTTTTAGCATAAAAGGTCTTACAAGAGCACTTTCTGTTATGGCATGACATTTCATTGCTTCATATTGATTTTTATACTGTTTGTGCCATTACGTGTGCTAGTTGCCGTATTGAACTCTAGGAACTTGATCTAAACTTAATGCATAGAATTTCATGGTAAGCACTTTGAAAATATGTCTGTCTGTATAGTTACCAGTCTGAAAACATACACAATACCCCTCTCAAATTCATCCAAAACATTTTAAAGATACCTACTTTTTCACAAACAGTGGGATGTAAACACCCAAGACAAGCAACAAGACAGTGACCACTAAACACATAAATCCATAAATCACAGTTACTTCTATAGTTTGTGTAGCCCAGTCTGAACACCGGAAATGATGTTCACAAGAAAAAGTCAATTTTGAATCTAATGTGATAGTTTATGATCCCATCTGCTGTGGTCAAAGTCAGAAAGTATGGTTCTTTGCTTCAGAGAGCTGCTCTCAAGTGACACCTGAAGTACCTGGCCCTTCTCCTCCTCCCCTCTGTGACCTGCTTCTTCTTGAAACAGGAGTCTGGACTAGAGGATGTCTAGCCCAAGGCTATAAGTTCCACATACATTTTTTCTCTTGGAAAAGAGAAATCAGTTATTTACAGTTTTACTCTTGAATACCTTTGTCAATTGTTGTATGCTCGAATCTTTTATACAGGTGACTTACATAAGGGTTTTAGTGAGAAGATACTGCAATGCATTTAGTCCTTGTACAAGCAATTGAAAAGAATATTCTTTTTAAAAACAGTGTAAATCTGGTTTAGATGTGCTTTCTATATGTCAACACAATTTCAATATAGAAAGAGCCATTTATAATATTATGTATAATAACATACACAACAGGGCCTGGGACTCAGAGATATCACTTTGCTGCAGATGCAAATATGCACAAGTAATAATGCTGGTGTTTTAGAGAGGATGTAATTCAGTGAAACAGGCTAAATGGGATTACCAGACACGATGTATTGATGGAAGAGTTAACAGGGAAATGTGGAAGAAAACTGCTTGAGCAAAAGGGCATTAGATGCTGGAAGGTGAGGTGGAAAGCTTTCTAAGCAGCTTTTAAAGGACATGTCTGTATAGGGATCATCTATTCACATTGAGTCGATATAGACAATATTTTCTTTAAGATTTTTATCTTTAGAATTTCAAAACACCATCCTATTCTGTCTGAATCTTTGCAATAGAAGCTGAGACTACTGTGAGTAACTGTGACTTATCACAGATCACAGATTGGATACTGTTGACTGAAATATGTTCATAAACTTGGAGAAGTGAAAAACATCTTGTCAAAACGTCTGCCTAAGGTTTTTCTGTGTGAAGAAGCTACATATTTTGAGACTCAAGGACACATTTCAGACAATGTGATAAGGTCTTCCAGAACTGACCAATGCACTTAATGCAAATATATGTTTTCCTGTGGCACAATCCTTGCAGCAGATGCACAAAAAAAAGGGTTCAAGGTAACAACCTGACTGTCAGAAATGCTGTTGGGTACAGGTGTATACCTCATCAGCTGAGCTGAAAATGCCAGTAACTTTAATGGCAGGAAAGGGAACCAAGGGGGAAATCAGTACGGGCGTAAGAATCAGTGTGGCATTTGTTTTTCAGGTCTTGTGTTCATTTTAGCTTATGCACCTGAGATAAAGCAAAATATTAATTTTTTCCACTATATAGTGCTGAAGAACTAGTCTCTTGATTGCAAATCTTGTGAGCTTTTGTTGGTCTCTTTCTTTACCTGAAAACTGCTATATTGAAATCAATATGCCTCTGTAAAATGTTCCAGCTTCTGTGAAACACTTACGTAATGAAAATATATTTATCTGTAAATCTTCCAATGAATTCTAATGAGAATTACATAAAACATTTCTGTACCACTAATACCACTGAGTTTCTCTGAGCCAGATGACCGTCCTCCATTTTTTTTTTTACATCCATGTTTATAAGATTTGACATTAACTGTGTTTTCTGTCACAGTGAGACTTTAAATGACACATTTTAGCCTAGCTTTTGCTCCTTAAATTCAGGCTTCTTATTTTCCCTATATTGGTATGTAGAAGCTCTGCTTGCCTGGAGCTTTTCTTTTCAGTGTTGTGTCCTGATTTTTCTTTCTTTTTTTCCTTCATAGCTTTGACATCTTGGCTGCTGAATTTGCCTTGCTTCTTGTAGTAAGACAGAAATTAATTAATCTGCTTTCTTAATTGCACAATCAAAATAAATTATGTCGACAAATTAGAAGACACAGAAATGACATGTACATTTTGTATGCCTAGATAAAGTCCTACAATAATTTTTTCATATAAATTGCATGCTTAATGAATTGCTTTAAAATGTCCACATATTTTTGTGCAAATACGTCTTTGCTCATGAGTCATGAAAAGCAAAGACAAATTAAATTGCCCTCCCATATATGAAAATGTTACCTTTAGTGTAGTCTAACTTAGTGTGCTTGGTCATCTGCTTTTTTCCCAGTCATGGTGATAAATTTGGATGGGATCCTTACACTCTGAATTACCACTGGGAATCCAACAGATTTAATTTTCTCCTCAGTTACTGGCATGTGAGGTTTTTTTGTTCGATTAATTTGAACACATATGACTGATAAATAAATATATTTTGGCTTTGAAGAAAAATTGTCTCAACAAGATAGAAAGAATTAAATAAACTGGCTAAACCAAGGAAATGAGGAAATTTTTTTTGCACTTCTATTTGCATCTTTGAGTAACTCAGTGGTTTGAATTATTCATTTGCAGGTAAATGTACAACTGTATCATATACAAAGATCCCTAAACCAAGATTAGACATCAATCTGTTGCAATAAACAAAAGTTAATTTATAAAGATGACTACGAAGAAAATGACATTCTTTTTAGTTAAAAAAAAAAAAATCTGTAGGTCAGCTAGTAATAGCTCTTTGCTTTCATTTCCTAAAAGTAGTGGACTGAAGCTGGAAACAAAGCTACAATATATTTTGGAATGATGAATTTTCTTGTAATACAAAATTGTCTTTTTTTTCTTGTTGGTTGTGTGTGGAGGTTTCATGTGTTTTGTATTTCCTTTGGTTTGATTTTTTTTGGTAAATTTATGTAATCTTAAGGAACAGAAGGCTAACAGTGCTCTAGTTGCTATACAAAGATAATCTGTAAACTTTCCATTCCTGGATTTACCCCGTGAGGTGTGGGTGTGAAAGCTCTGTGTCTTGGGTTTGGGAAGAAGAAGAATATATGTGAAGATGCCATGCTTAAAATTGCCTTGTGTCTCTCATTAATGTGCAGAACTCCCACTGGAGAGCATTGTGTTTACTCAGCTCAGAACAGGAAACACAGTCTGTACTCTTCATTTAGGAGTAAGTTTTGAAAAGATCATGTGTTTTTTTTTTTTTTTAGATTAAATTGACACAGAGAAAGTAGAAAACATCTTGAGATTTTAAAGTGATTTCTTTCCCATGCCCTTGATATTCTCTTTCCGTACCACTACTCATGTATCACTAAACAGGAAAAGATCAGCAGATTTTTGCTGAAACAACCGAAGCTTCTTTTGCAGCTTGACTGGCTCCTTCTGTATCTATTGCTTCTGCAGCTGCTGCTGAAAAAGCAGCTGCTCCCTTCACATGCTCTGATGCTGAAGCTGCACCTTGAGCCTTGCTGGCGGCTCAGGTGGTCGCACAGCTCCGTGGCACGCCAGAGGCGAGCGTATGGCTGTGGCCCCTCCTGAAGTGGTTGCACGCAAGGTCACCAGAGACCTGTGTGAACCGGGCTTCTGAGGACGTGGACTGGTAGGTTTTGGGCACAGAAGTGTTTTCTGCAGCCTGCAGTCCTTTACCTATGAAGTCTTGTAGTCCCAAAAATCAAAGCCCAATTTAACTATTTAACGAAAAGATGATTTTGGCTCATGTTTGATTGATCAACCATTCCATGCAGAAGAACGAATGAAGGGTAGAGGAAGCAGCTGCCAACAAACCTCAGCCCCACAATAGCAGGCCAAGAATGTGAGATGCATAGCTTTTACCCAGTCTAGAATAAACTCAGGACACATGGGTGCCACAAGAAAAGTAGCTTGATAGAATTAAACCCAGGTATCTGCGATCAGACACTAGTAGGAAGGAACGTGGGCACCTCACGAAGTTCTAGTCAGTTTCGATTGATGTGCAGTACCCAAACCAGATCTTCAAATGCTATGGGAAATTCATATTTGATTTGGAAAACTATAATAAATATGTCCATTTGCTTTCCTGCAAAAAGTGATCGTGACCTGGCCTGAGGGTAACAGTGTGAGAGAGCTTTCTGGTGTGTTCAGTGAATTTGAGACATATTTTCTATGTCTTCAGGTTTATTAGCATTTGAAACTCTGAGGAAAAATCTTCCAGAACGCATACTTCAAATGCTTAGTGTGGATAAACAAAATATATATTTAAAAGAAAATTTATAAAATGAAGGTATGGATAAAATTTTAATGAGAATAAAGTTTTCTTGATAATAGATCATCAAATTAATTTCAGATGAGACTATGGAGCCCCTCTTCTGGTTTGGTTTTCATCCAGAAGGCATCTAGGTCATGTATTTGGACTGAGATTTCAAGAAAACTGCTTTAAGTGGGAACAACCTGAAGTCACTTCCCAAAAACATCCCTGACTAAAACCAAGATGTTAATGGAGATGCATTATTAGTTGCTATTCATCATTGCTGTCAGTGTCTAGCTCATTCATTGCCAGCTAATACCAGAAACAAGTAATTCCCACATTGGGAGTACTCTTCAGAGACCTGTTAAGCAACCTGCTTAAGTGACTAGCTGCTAGGTAATGGTAATTCCCCCCATCCCCATTTCCCTTTAACCCTAATATTAGATTAAGTTCAAACTTTGCAATGTAATGTAAAAGAAGACTGCTTTTTACCTTTGAGGTTATAATGACAAATGTAAGAGAAGATAACAATTTCTTTGGCTTCATCAAGCATATCCTAACCCATAAAATTAGGTGTATGTGAACTAATATAAGCAAGGTTATTTAACTTCCACCTTTTCTAGCAACTTAAGGAGCCAGTCTCAAAAAATGTCAAGCATTTTCTCTGCTAGCATTTCTTAATGTGCCCATATCTAAGCACTTGCGGAAATTAAAAACGTTTACCTGTTTTTAACCTCCTAGATACAATTTATTCTTTTTATTATAAAAAGCTGTAAGGAAAAACTATTCCTTGAATTTGATGCTTTAGGGGGATGATAAATGTGACTTTTAAGGATCCATCCATCTCCAAAAAGCCAGTACTGGGTTTGAAATATTGAATTAGGGGTTTTCATTTAAGACATTGTACAACATTACCAGTATTGCTGGCCAAGAGCTGTTTACTTCTAATGACAAAGTTAAGATGCTGCGTTTTGCTGGATACTTTGGGCTAGCCCTAAAAAGGGGATCAGGAGGTATGCAGATCTACTTGTCAGGCAGGGTAATACTTGTTGGCTTGGGGCTGGCTTCCCTGCAGCGCTAAGCAGAAAGGCAGCAGTAAAGGCTGCTACTTTTCCGCCTGCAGTTTTAAAGACAGTGATCTTGGTTATTACTTCTCTTTGAAGCTTGCCAGTCTTAGAAAAATCTACTGAGCAGTTTAACGTTTGTCTTATAAAACGCAATTTCAACAAGTTTTTAGGTGGGTTCTGCAACATCCATTTTGCCACAGATGTATTTCATTCAGGCAGTACCTAAACTCTCATCATGAGAACCAGTGTGAGTTTGCTTGCTGCACATTCAGTGTCCAAAGAGTCTTAAAATAAGTCATAGATACTAGTTCCCTGATTTTGAATGATTGGCTACCACTATGTTCAAAGTCAAATTATTCTTTAGTGAATTTTCCCACTGCTATCAAAGCTCAGTCATAGCACAGGCCCAGCACTCTTTACCTGAGGAAATGACAGATTATTTGGCAGCTGTATGTGCTGATTAATGAGAATGTTTACTCTTTATTTAGGGATTTCACCACATGTAATTCCATAGATACAGCAATGAGACACAATATAGACTGTGTTGTTAAATGCCTGTGTTTTCACTTTGCCAAAGGCATGAAAAAAAATCTGTTTTGATTACCCAATTAATAAGGTTACATAGGCTCTGCTTGCAAACAAACTGCAATGAGTGAATTCTCTCTCTCTTTTATCTTTGCTTTTTCCCATATGCTACCAACAGTACTTTCAAATTAGCCTGCTTTCTGCCTATAATAGCCCAGACCTCTGTATTTTTGCTTCTAAAGTAATCTACCCTACTTTTTAAGGTATGATTCTGTTATGGTGAGCATTTATAGAAGGACTCTTAGCCATAAGCACTGACAAAACTGGTTGCTCTCTCGTTCCACTTAGTTGCAATCTGTTGCAAGTCAGAGGTTTAATCTCAGAAAAGTGTAGGAGTATTGACTTTCAGACTACAATGCTTTTGCTAGTGCAGTTACTTAGGTAGTAATTTAAGACTCACAACACAAGCAGAATGAAAAATTTGCATAACTGAATACAGGAGGGAAAAAATCACCATGGCCTAAATCATGGAAATATGCATGCCTGCCTGAGAGTTCGTGTTATTTTCTCTTCAGCTAGACCAAGCATTTGCTCAACAGTGAATGTGTTGCATAAATGTTGCCAAATAAAGATGTCTGCCTTATTTTCTAGTAAAGTAGAAGGGTCCTCAGCAGAAACCTAACAAAAATCGTCTCCCCAAAACAAAGAGAAGGAGGATGGGGAAATGAGCTAGTTCCAGTTTGTCATATTTTATTTCAGTATATATTTTTTTCAAAGTAAATATTTGTCAGCAGTCCTGCTTTCCTTTTAGAATGACTTTTGGGTCTTTAGGTCCAGCCTTCTGGCACCCTAAGCAAAATTGTGACACAATCCTCTTCATTACATGGTTCCACTGCTCAGTCACAGGACAGAAATGAAGTTCTTCCTTGTGTTCAGGTGGAATTTCCTATGCCACAATTTCTACCCACTGCTTTTTGTCCCACTGGACACAGAAAAAAGCTTGGCATCGCACAGCAGAGCCTGGCCCCATCCTCTTGACACCCTTACTTCAGAAACTTACAGACAAGATCCCTCTCACTTGTCTCTTCTCAAGGCAGAACAGAATCAGCTCCTACATCTTTTGCTCATAAGAGAGATAGCCCACCCACCACTTTGTCACCCTCTATACAACTATATCAAATTGGAAAATTATACAACTATATCAAGTTAGAAAATTAGCCTTTTTCCTCCATTTTGGAGGGTTGTTTCATTGGATACCCTTTAAAAAAAACTGCCTAAATATTCTACCTCAATGATGTCAGACTAACAGGTCTGTAATTGCCTGAATTATCCTTCCATTCTACCTTTTATTATTTTTTTTTCTTCTGAATCTTCTTTACTTTGGAATAGGTGGAAGAAGCTGGAAAAGTTTAATAGAGGTTTTAAATAAAATCATTCTGTCCTGACACAATAGTCACTCATGCTATCCCAGAATCTTTAATGGCTACAGCAGAAGTTACTCTTCCGTGATCTTGGAAGAATCTCATGGGAACAGGCCCTTCAGGGAAGAGAGATCCAAGAGCATGGTTGATATTCAAGCACCACTTACAAGCTCAGGAATGATGTATCCTAATGGACAAAAGATTGAGCAAAGACTGGAAGAGATCTATGGATGAATGAAGAACTCCTGTCAGTTGCTCTATCACTAAGCAGAAAATACCCAATAGATAGAGGCAGGCTCAGACCACTTGGAATGAACTGAAAGAGGCTGGCAGTGTAAGTAGAAATGAGACAAGGATGGCTAAGGCCCACCTGGAATTAAATCTGAACAAAGATGTAAAGACAAGGAGGTCAAGGACAAGAAGAGGGGCTTCTTTAAGCAGTTCAGTAACAAAAGAAACACTAAGGAAAATGTTGCTAAATGGAAGTGGGGCCCTGTTAACAGGGTACACAGTGGAGGCAGGATTAGGGAATGCTGCCTTTGCATCGGTCATCACTGACAAGACCAGCCCTCAGGGATCTCTGACCAGCGAGACTAGGGTGCAGAAAGGGTTGAAGGAAGGCTTTCCCTTGCTCAAGGAGGACTGAGTTGGAGTCAGGCAAACCTGGCATCCACAAGTGCATGGGCCCCAATGGGATGCACCCACAAATGCTGAGAGAGCTGATGGACACCAAGGTGGGCAATTTACAACCATCTTTGAAATGCTGTGGTGATCAGGAGAAGTGCCTGAGGACTGGAAGGAAGCAAATGTCACACTGGGCATAAAAATTGAAAGAAGGACCCAGGAAGCTACCAGACAGTCAGACTCACATTGATCCTTGGAAGGGTGATTCTGGAGGCCATTTCTATCCAAATGGAGGACAAGAAGATCATCAGGAGTAGTCAGCATGGATGAATTGGAGGTAAGACATGCTTGAACCACCTGTTTGCCTTCTATGATGAAACAAATACCTGAAAGGATGAAGGGAGGGCAGTGAGGGTCCAGCAGAGGGTGACAAAGGTAAGTAAAGGACTGGGCTATCTCTCTTATGAGCAAAAGATGTAGGAGCTGATTCTGTTCTGCCTTGAGAAGAGACAAGTGAGAGGGATCTTGTCTGTAAGTTTCTGAAGTAAGGGTGTCAAGAGGATGGGGCCAGGCTCTGCTGTGCGATGCCAAGCTTTTTTCTGTGTCCAGTGGGACAAAAAGCAGTGGGTAGAAATTGTGGCATAGGAAATTCCACCTGAACACAAGGAAGAACTTCATTTCTGTCCTGTGACTGAGCAGTTGAACAGATTGCCCAGAGAGGTTGTGGAGTCTCCCTCACTGGGGATATTCAGGAGCTGCCTGCACACAATCTTGGGCAATGTGCTCTGGGATGATCCTGCTTGAGCAGGGGGGTTGGACCAGATGACCTGCTGTGGTCCCTTCCAACCTAAGCCATTCTGTGGTTCTGTGAAGTTCTTTGAGACACCTCCTTTTGAACTCCCCTTATTCTGGTTTGAAACCTCTTTTTCAGGAGTGAATTAGACATTCTTTTAAACATGCTGTTATATCCATCTCTGCCTCCTTTCGCCACAAGTTCTGGAGGTCCATTGTTGTCAAAAGTACATACTATCATCAGTTCTACTCCGCTATTCTGCCAGTTTTGTCAAGTGCATCTTGTGCTATTTCAGTTGGTTTCTCTTGCTATATCTGAATCAGTACATGAAGGATTTCACAAACTTGAAAGTAGTAGTACTGCTATGAAACATCTAGAAAATAGAAAGAAAATGTTTCTGACACATAACTATATGGAAATAAAATTATTCTAAATTTTTACAAATATCTACGGAACTTGCCTTCTAGTTTTTCACTGGCCCATGTAGGCACTTAATCTTCTTCCATCAGTTTAATATACAGGCATACACATGAAAACATGTAGTGAGCACTAAGCATATATGGTTGTGAAATCCTGGGTTATCATTCTGATGATAACCAGAAAAGATTATTAAAAAAAATCACAGAACTGAATTTTATGGCTTCTTTTTTTATAATGACATAATATTACAGTGACATGAAAAGTCATTGAGAAGGGACAAGAGGCCTGTTATGAGATTTTCCCTGTTTTCCCTAAATATTCCCTGTTTTCTTTTTACTGCTTTTCTTCAAATTCCAGATATTTCTATTTTGGAGGATGGAACAGTTTCTAGTATTTGGAATGAGATAAAGGGAAAGATACAACATGAAAATGGTGAGAGAAACAGAATATAAAAGGACTTCAGCATAAATATATTTGCCTTTCATTACAGTCTCTTCTGAATTTAGTAATAATCAACTTTAGAGAGAATTTGGAAGTAAATGTATAAAGGTGACCTATAGTGAAATAAAAAATGAGTGAATTTATCTGTAGAGTAATATGAATTTTGTTCATTGGTGTTTTTTGGTTTTGTTCTAAAAATACTTAAGTACTGTAAATCACATCATAAATCAAACATTATAAGAAATTAGGAAATTCAAGGAGAATTTACTCTTCTTTTTATTTTAGCAGAGAAAAATTAGGAATACTAACTGAAGCTCTGGGTTGTTTGGGTTTTTTTCCCTATGTCTATGCAGCCATAACTTGGTGTTTCTAGAACTCAGAGAATGCAAGATTAAAAGGAAATGACATCATATAAGTTCAAGACATTCTATGAAGCAAATCGCTTCAGTGTGAGCTGTAGACAGGAGAGGGCAGGTGGAGGTCACTAGGCTTGTGTCTTGGCAAGTCCACATAGTTGTAGAGCTGTCTTTGCTGAGTGGAAATCTGATCTGCTTAACAACGAAAAACAGCTTTGGGAAAAAAATAGTCTCATGAATGCTTATATTTATAAAATGTCTGGAAAAAAGGCACCAGAGCTGTAGAAAAGAGCTCTACATTTGGGAATGCTGGTGAATGGGAACGCCTCAAAGATGGGTTTAAACGCATGTCTAGACACAGCTGCCATGACAAACTCCCCACCCCCTCTCCTCCCCTATCTTTTACTTTTCAGATCTTCCTCAGTAGACCTTGGTTAGCCTTACACCTATTAGTCATATAACTGTATCTTCACAGAAGACAATATATTGAATAACTTTTTTTAATTTTCTATTTAGACTTCAAGGTAAAACCTCAGTCTTCTGGGAGCTTCTCACAGGTTTGTTTAATACACCTGTCAATCTCACAGCCCCTTCTCTGTCAGCTAGCTAACAGAGGACTGGTTGTGTTTTCTTTTAAAAGAACTGGTTGTGTTTATGTGCCGTTGAATTTGAAAAAGAACAAACTGAGGATGACTGCAGTACACAAAAATTTATTAATTTTATTAAAACATGTGTGGAAAAGAATGTGAGGAAAACATGTTGTCATTTAACTGATATGAAAAGACATCCTTCTGAGTAAAGAGGAGTATTGGTAACTCACACTAGGACAATGTGTGTGTGTGTGTGTGTGTCTTTTGCTTAGTTAATGCCTTCCTTCAAGATAAATACCAAAAATATCTCTCCCATATTTCCAGTATTTCTTTCTTATAAAATTATTGTAGTTAAAGTCTGCACTGTTAAGTTATTGCCCACAGTAAAAAAACTTTACAAATCTCTTTCTGAATGAGACAAGATATGCTCCTTCCTTAGATCGCTCAGCTGCAGGAAGATGTGCTCCCTCTTGGTCTAAGCACCATTGGAATATATGTTTTTTCTTTCTGAATATAATTTATAAGTGAACCTACCTGTTTTTGTTGCATTTGATGTTTGCATTTGTACTGTGATTGTTCCCAAAAATTAGTTTTGTGGCTTTCTTTTCCTTCAGTGTATTTCTCAAATATTAATTTTATTTACTTCCATATAAGAAGTTGTAGATGATTGATTAGTCGTGTAATGGTTGCAGATAGTTTAAAATTGAGAAGCAAATTGCTTTTGTTGGTTTGGAAAAGTGTATGAGAAAAGGAAGAAAGTTTTAGAAAGATCATCAGTTAGTTATTTTGAAATCCAGCATTGTCAATTGGTGTGTTTAAATTCTGTGGTGTCTTCCAAAGCCTGGATATTTCCAGGTTTTTCACTGGGTCTGGTCATGGAGATTATTTCCATAAGCATTATAAAGACCCTACCAGAAAAGCCATATATGAAGGATCTTTTATGAAGACCTCATCTAGAAAAGAAATAAGGAGTATACTTATTGCTGTGTTAAAATGGTTAAGTCATTACCCACAGCAGTTGCAGTTGTTATGCATATATTAATTTTTTAGTGGGAGGCATGAAAATACCTGATAGCTTCCATTGATTAAGACATAAGCCACAATACAATTTTATTTGTGCTTCTTTAAAGAGAAGCTATTTATATTGCTCTAGAAAAGATGTGATTGGATGGCTGAGGTTTGCCTTTTGACTTACAGTCCCTAGTGAAAGACGTGGTACTTGAGAGACCATATTGATTCTGGGGAAAACCTTGCAGTATATTAAGAAAATAATGTAGGTTTTAATGAGCTGATGTGCTCTCTGAACTAAAAAATTGAAAGGGAATTAAGAGATGGCAATCGTGGACACTGAAAAGGCAGATGTTTGAGAAGATCAGAGTAATAAGCTTATCTCAACAATTATTCTTAAAATAATCAAAGTGGAGATAGTTCCTTGTTCTATAACATGCTGACCCAGATCTTCAACTGCCATCAATTGTTTTAGCTTGGATAGTTTCAAGGAGCTGTCCTCTCAGCTTAGCTGAGATTTACAGCAGCTGGCTGGGCTCCAAGCACTTATTTGCATCCCATTTTATTATAGTGTACTATTATTGGCAATGCAATCACAATAGCTGACTTTCATGTGTAGAAATATTATGGTCCAGTGGCATAGAGGACAACTGAAAATGCCCCATGTGGGTCCAATCAAGCAGCAGCTTGGAAATGCATAGCTGTAACTTCTGTACTCTCTTAGGGCTGAAATTCCAGGGGTAAAAGAACTGAGGTGCCTCAGAATGGCAGGTGCTCTGCGCAGCAGCATTGTGTTATAGACTCGCTGTCCTCTTCTGCCAGCCTCTGCGCTGAATAACCAAACTAATGTAAAGTACTACATATCTATCTTACCTGGGTTACAAAACAGCTTTTATAATTCCTGCGAGCTTTTTGCACTCAAAACCCTTTTGCAGCAGAAAGTCATCCGCCTTACATGTGAAGCCAGTAATCCATTTTTAGTCTAAGGAAAATCTTAACAGTTTAATTGAAGAATGTTAGTAGCCCTGTTGCAATGACACTATCATGTAACTAATGCTTACAGATCAGAACATTTGTAGTTAAAATGGCACAAAGACAAACCTCCTGGAATCTACTCTTCAGGTAGTGATGAGCTCGGCCTCTCAGTAACCGTCTGGGCCCTAAGGTTAATTGTAGCTTCAGTCTGAGGACTTTGGGGTATGGCCCATCACCAGTATCCTAAGCTATTTGCAGGGGGAAAGGTGGAGTTGACCTTAGCATTTTTGCTTTTCCCCTAGGATATACTAGTGGCTAATTTTGTGCTTAGCAATACACTTTGTAACTCACTTCTCCTTCACTGATCTGCAAGTTCATGTCATGCCATACAAGGATGTTTCACCCTTTGGATATTCATCCTTTTTTCTCATTATTACCATGAGAAGTGGTTTTGACCAGCTCCCAGGGTGACCAGGAATGACTGGTTAGCTGCCTCTAGGCCAGGGCATCTTGTAATCCTCTATGGCAGGGCTTTGAAGGCCCCTGATGCCATCTGACTCCACTGTTTATCTGTGCTTCATTTCTTTTGAAGTCACAGTTATCTGTCTCCGTATAGATTAACAACATTATTACTGCTTTTATCTACTAAACACATATCTCTGCATAGCGATAGCTATTTTAACACAGTTTACTTTCAAAGCTGAACAAAACATACAGCAATAGTTACCTGATCATTACATGACTGTTTTTTCTGCTGAACAAAAATTAATCTGCAGGGATGCTAAATTAAATTTAGACAAACCTTTTCGGGAACTAAGCCCTGAATTGTCAACTTAAGGCAAAGCTTGTGACCTGTTATGAGCACTGTCAGCACCATCATTATGGTGGTGCACAGCTAGCTACAAATATTTGTATGTATATACACCTATATATGTGCATAATATGTAATCAACAGAGGGACCAATTTCATTCAGTGGTTATACACACATTGCTGAAAATTTTTCCTGAGCATCTATGTAGTCGCATGTGCTCTTATCAATGTTTGCTGCAAGTCTGATGCCTTTTGCATTAACAGAATTCAACTCTGGAGCTATTTAGCTTAGAAGGTCTAGTTACCTTATGACCAAGAAAAGGCTTTAGCACATGCCTTTGCACTGAGGTTAAGGATGTATTTCTGTTGATAGAGACCTCTGTCAGTAATTCAAACAGCTTTGTTCTGATCATTTAGTATGATAGAAGGCATTTCTTTGCTGGAAAGGTTTTTAATCTGTGTACCATGATTTGAGAGTCACTGAAAATTTCTCTGCTTTTGGCATGGGATAGCTATCTAAAGCTATCTCTAAAGCTTCCACTAAGTTCCTAAGGAAAGACTTTTGCATTTAGGTTAGCTTCAACTTCACACCTTTGTGAATATGTAACTATGGTTCCATCCTTTCTAGCATCTGACCCTGCTAATGTGAACATGTTCATATAGTTAAGATTAATGAGTCAATTATTTCTACACAACCAATCTGTCATGTACACTGTTTTCCTTGACTTGATTATTTTAATTAAAAAAAAGTGTTCAATTATCTTTTTTATTGATGTTTTCGTGTTAATCAGGAACAATTATTAGTGAGACTTTTGTGGATGGCTGCTTCCAAGTTCCTTAACTGAAAATGCAATACTTAAAATAGAACAGAGTTTTAGAAAAGCTATTTTTTTTTTTTAATTGAAGACTTGTCAGACAATGTTGGTTGTTTCTGTTGTGGAAAAGATGGATTGTCAATTAAGCATGGTCATGTCCGAATCAATGCTAAATGAATTGCTCTGTATTTACTCTGGAGCAAATATTAGCAGTTACACTTCACAATTACATCTCAACTATAAACTAGTTCTGTCAAGTTAAAATGCTGTTGACTCACTCAGGTGACAGATTTTGAACATACTAAGTACTCTTTGACTTCATGGAGTTACTGAGTATCACATGTATTTCCAGATTTCAGAAAGAGTTTGTGTCTTGAAATTTGTCAAATTTGAAATAAAGCTTTGAACCATAGCACCTTTGCAATAGATTGCTAATTGTTTGGACTTATGTCACTCTCTTCAGGGATGCTGGGACCCTATTTATGAACAGTTAATCAAGTTAATAGGCTGATTTAATTGTGTTTGACATAATTCAGTCACCAGGTGGCACTATTACACATAGTGTTTATCTGCAAAATAACCATTACATTTTTGTGAAAGTATTTGTGAACTGTTTTATGCTGCTTTCTGAATTCTGAACAAATCATTAGTAAGGCCTTTCTCAAATCTTTGCTCTGTTGCCTTAATCTCTTTAATTTGAGATGCTGTTGGATGCTTCTTCTGCTTAAAGGTTGCAAAGATGAGAACAAAAATGTTGCCTGAACTAGCAAAGTAAAAAAATCTTCTGATTTAAACTGCCTTGCAGCTCCTTTGAAAACTACATTGACTGAGTAAAGTGAGGACATGAAGTTAAAATACCCCACAGTTGGGTATGGTTGTCTCTGACTGTTCAGATACATCTGTGAACACTGTGACTTTGTATATATGTCATCAGACCTAACTTGAGATATGCTCCTAAACTATATGTAACGCAGATCATGAAGTGAAATCAAGTAAACAGTTTAGCTCTGTGTTGATTCCTCTTGTTGGAATTATGGTCATTTAATAATGTATACTCAGTAGGTTGCAGCTCTTTCATCTTAAACTTGTTACTCGAGCTTTCAGAGTAAAGAATCCAAACTGTACTTTTAACTACAATGTTACCAATGCAATTAAAATTTTCAGTAGGGGGTAGCATGACTGTTATTAATGGCAATACTCGATCCAGAAAATGAAAGGAAAGAGAGAGAGAGACAAGTATTCAGTGTTGGTTTTCTTTTTTAACTTGGCAGAACTAGTAGTCATTTTTCTTTTGATTGTATATTTCACCTTACGATTCATCTTTAATTACACTTACACAAACAGCTAGCAATCTACATAACTTCTACCACCTTGAGCTATGGTTAAGATGACAACCCTCAATCACATTTATGCTGTTGCTACATTAAGGAAAATGCATCTCTCAAAATAAATGGTATATTACCACAGAATGGCTTGGGTTGGAAGAGTCCCTAAGATCATCTAGTTATCCCTGCAAATGGGCAGGAATGTCTTCCATTAGACCAGGTCACTCAGAGCCACTTCCAGCCTGGCCTTCCGGGATGGGGCACCCACACCTTCTCTGGTCAACATGTTCTAGTGCCTCACTACCCTCACAGCAAAGAGTATCTTCATAATATGTAATCTAGACCTACTCTTATTTCAAGTTATTCCCCCTTGTCCTGTTCTTGAACAGCTTCTTGTAAATAGTCCCTCTCCCCCTTTCATGTAGGCTTCCTTTAGGCACTGGAAAACTGCAATTAATTTAGTCACTCTGACTCCTCTTTTCCAGACTGAGCAATTCCAAGTCTCTCAGACTTTCCTCATAGGAGAGGTGGTTCAGCCCTTTGAGGAGCTTTTTGGCCTCCTGTGGGACTCACTCCAGCAGTTCCATGTCCTTCCTGTGCTGGGCCCCCAGAGCTGATGCAGCCCTGCAGGAGGGGTCTCAGCAGAGCAGAGCAGAAGGGCAGAATCCCCTCCCTGGCCCTGCTGCCCACGCTGCTTTGGATGCAGCCCAGGACACGTTTGGCTCTCTGGGCTGGGAGTGCCCATGGCTGGGTCAGCTCCAGCCTCTCACCCAGCAGCACCCCGAGCCCTTCTCAGCAGGGCTGCTCTGGTCTATTCTTCCCCAGCTTGTGTTGGTACCGGGGGCTGTCCTGGCCCCTGGTTGACCTCATGAGACTCGTGGCTTGTGACTCATGAGGCTTGAGACTCATGAGGCTTGTCCAGGTCCCTCTGAATGGCATCCTATCCTTCCACACAGTTTGGTGTCACCTGGAAATTTGCTGAGGGTGCACTCAGTCTCTTTGTCTATGTCATTAATGACAATATTAAATAACACCTGTCCCAGTACGGACAATAAGGAACTCCCTTGTCCCTCTTGTTCATCAGGACTCTAATGAACAAGAGGGACAAGGAACCATTGACCATTACCCCATGGATGTGACCATCTAACTAATTTCTCACCCATCTAACAGTCCACCCATGAAGTCCCTCTCCCTCCATTTTAAGGGAGAAGGATGCTGTGGGGTCCTGTGTAAAAGGCTTTACAGAAGTCCAGGTAAATGACATCTGTCGCCCTTCCCCTGTCCACTCATGCAGTCACCCCACCACAGAAGGTCCCTGGGTTGGTCTGGGAGCACCTGCCCTTGGTGCAGCCATGCTGGCTTTCCCAAACCACCTCCCTGTCCCATGTATGCCTTAGCACAGCTTCTGGGGGGGTCTGTTCCATGATCTTCCCAGACACACAGGTGAAGCTGACAGGTCAGAAGTTCCCAGGGTGCTCATTTCTATCCATTAACAGATGAGTACAATGTTTCCCCTTTTTCAGTCACCTGGGACGTCACCTGACTTTCCAAGACTTTTCAAATATCTTGGAGTGTGGCTTGGCAATTACATTAGCCATTCCCTCAGGATTCTGGAATGCATTTTGTCAGGTCCCAAAGATTTACCTGCTTTCAGGTTCCTGAGGTGGTCATGAACAGGATCTTTACTTGCAGTGGGAAGGACTTTGTTCCCTCAGTCCTATCTTCATGTCCATCTTCTCAAGAGGTGTGGGAAGAGAGCTTGCCATTGGAGACTGAGGCAAGTGTTGTTGAGTACCTCAGCCCCCTCTTCACCCATTGTTACCAGTTTCCCAGTTTTCCAGGATTTTTATTGAAAGGCTTCAGCCTCTTTGATCTTCAAAATTATGTTTTGCTTGATAGCATATCAATATCCAGGATAGAGTTTCCTGCGTAAGAAAATTTTGGAAAAACAGTTGAGATGACATATACTAACAGAATAAGATAAATTTATGCACTTTAGTTTCATGTTAATTCATTAGTTCATTCCCATTAATTTGTGCTATTTGTTTCTTAGATAAAGCTTTGTTTTTCAAAATCACAGCTTTCCTTTCTTTCCACTTCCATCCTTCTAGTCCATCTTAATGAAGTCCACCTAGTCCCTCCCTTCCTCCCTCCCTCCCTCCCTCCCTTCTTTCCTGGAACTTCCCTTCCCAGAACTTTGCTTCCCTGCTCTTTTCCCTTCCCTTTTTGCTTCCCTTCTCCTTTTTGAAATCCTGTCACAAAAAATTGCATAGGAGAATAAACAGAATCCATAAATACTATTAATTACTGTCTGGATCTGTGTAAATGAGTTTAAAGAATCACATCTCACCTTGTTTTTATCAAATGAGGTCAATTAAACAATAGGAATTGAGTTTCATTATTTTGTTTATAATTAGTGTTACATTATTATCAAGAAAGAAAAGGTATGTGCAACTTGGAATATTACATAGGCAACCAGCAATTTGAACTAAAGGGCTTAAGTCCTTTTAGTTGAGAATGGCTTGACTGGAATCAGATGATGCCAGTTTAAGCATAATGCTTTGCATTTTCACCTAAACAAGGCCAAATCTTACAAGTATTTAGTCAACACATTCTTAAATTCAATACTTCTGAGTGTAGCCTGCATAATCCAGAAAAAAGATCTGGATGGAGGTGGGCTAAAAACTTGCACCTGGACAAACCTGTGCTGTTCTGATAAACCATTTTTGGTATTTTCATATTTTGTTGGAAGCTATATATTAGTAGAAAATCAACACCAGTAGAACAGTAGAATTCAGTTGCTGCTTTTTTTTTTTTTTTTTTTTTTTTTTTTTCCATCTCATGAACTTGTAGGCTCTCTCTGGCCCAATTTGCCATGAATAGACTGTTATAGAGCAGTTCATTTGTACTGGATTTAGTTGTAAATGTGTCAAAGTTGTAAAAGTAACACTCATATAAATTATTCAGGCAGCCCCTTGATTCAACTTGAGTTTTCCTGGCGGTTGTTATATAGAGCTCAGTTGTCAAGGCAGGCACTTGAAGGCAGTCATTTACTAAGCATCAGGAATACCACAGAGGCCAGAAGAAGAGCTAACAAGGACAGACAGATATTTAGAGCACTGAATCTGTGTCTAGATGTCTCTTTAAATGTCTATATGCAGCAAATATCCCTGACTGCAGTCAAACATGCAGAGCTCTTTTCCTCCAGCTCTTTCCCATTCAGTAACAAGAGTTTAAAAGTCACAACTAAATATATACTATATCCTTCTGGATAGCTTTCACTGTTATTGTCAAATTCTTGAAGACAGAGACAATAACTGTCTGTGTTCCAGAAGGAGGGAGATGCCCAATTACAATTGTGGTGGTGGCAGTGGTTATTGAAGGCTGACTATCAATGTAGAAAACCTTTTCAGGTGAGTTACACCAGGAACTTCTTGTGATTGCAGGCCTGATTTTTTTGTCAACTATTTATCTGAAGAGCAGATGATGGGCTAGACAGTATTCATCTAAAGTGCACGGTTGTACTAAGCTGGGAGATGTTTCAAGCATGGTGAAGTAAAGGTTCAGAATCCAACACAACACTCTGCAGTAGAGGAGTTTCAATAAAGTCAGTTGAAAGGTTATAAATTGTTGTGATCAAATTATATTTCACAAAGAGTTATAAAGGCAATCAGTACAAGACTGCTGACCTATGAACTGTGGTGTGCAACTTACTGTTTAAAATGACCCTGAGACCAAAAGAGTCAAATCTGAAAAATTTGAAACGTGTTCTTAGGAAGGGATTGACAACAGATCTGAGTACAAGAGATGAGTATGTTTGACTTCTGTACTGGACACTCTGGAGGAAGACGTAATACAGACACAGTAATACATATGCATAAGGATGACATAGTGGGAAACATTAAATTTGTCGTCTGAAGAACCAGATCATGCCCTAGGAATGTATTTTAATTCCTAGTGCAGATTATATGGATGAAAAAGATCCTGTGGTTTTTATATAAATGTAACAATAACAATATTAATATTACTCCAGCTACTGCTCCTCTGCCTACTACTAATACTAGCAAAAAAAAAGAAGTAAAACTGTCAGGTGTTGCAGTATTAAGAGTGGTGTTGAGATATGTGTCCATCCACATATTCACTAAAATTATGGGGAAAATGGATATGTATTGAGAAAGAGACGTAAAAATATTTGCTGATAGTACAACATTCAGATTGGTTAAACGCAAGCTGATTGCAGAAGTGCTGAAGGACATCACAGTACTGAGCAACTTTGTGATAAAGTGAATGATAAATTGTGTTCCGCTAAAGCAATGCATCTGGGAAAGAGCCCACTACCTATATGTACACAGGGTGCATACATTCCCAGGGATGGACTCTAAATGAACTTCTGAACTATTACTGTTCAGAAGGAAGATTGTAGGGACATTGTGTCTATTTCTGTGAAAACATCAGCTTAATACCCAAAGACAGTAAAAAAGAAAAATCAGCTCTTAGGGTTTACTATGAAAGAAAAGTAAAGCAAACCAAAAAGCATTATTCTGCCCCAAGTCCAAGATGTGCTAGTTGTATTAATACTAAGCAGAGCTCTTCTTGTACCATCTCAAAACGGACAATAAAACTAGAAAGGGAGAAAGATGACAACTATGTTCCATTCATTTCCACATGAGGATAGATTAAACAGACTAGGCTTCCTTAGTCTGGGAGGAAAAATGACTGGGGGTACTAGATAAATCCAAGAATGATGAGAAGGAAGTGAACAGGGACCTTTCTTTTCCTATCTAAAATTAGTTGGCTATGGATTAGACATCAGAATTGAAATCTGCTACAGTAAGGTGAGAAACGACTAGGGTCCAGTGTCAATTCATACTAATTAATGTATTTTTTTTTTTCCTGAAAGTCCTTCATGCTTCCAAAGCAGAATGAAAATGAGAGTTATGTTGCTGGGCTGCCATGAGTCCCAAAATGCAGCAATTTCATCTTGCTTGGCCAAGACTGTTTTGAATGCATAGGTTTAAAAAACAAATCCTCTCCATAAACTCTCCCTTCGTATTATTATAATGGCATTACAGACTGAAAATGTGCTGATGCTTTTCCCCAGTCTTATGATGCGTAATGGCTGAATTGTAAGACTGAATTGTAAGACAGAAACAGAAGAGGAAAAATATTTTAAATATTTCTCTAGTCAATATTAAGACTCAGAATTTAAACAGGTTGGTTCTGTCTATCATTATTTATATTTAATAACTGATAATTTAAATTTTTTTAATGAAGCAGGAGTTACCTGACTGCAAAGATGCAAAAAAAAATTTCTCTAAATTGATTGCAGTTTATTTTTGTAGTAGCATGAATTTTGTAGTAGTATGAATGTAGGTGAATTTATTTTTGTTGCCATAAGGTGTTAGAGACCATAAAGGTAACCTAAAACATACAAAGGTACTACATTGCTGAATTTAGTCAAATGACATGGCTACATGTCATTTGTCACAAAACAAATGGCTAAAAAATTTGTCACAATATACTGCATTCTGCAAAATATGTGCAATATAGATTAAGAGAGGGTTGCTTAATTTTAAAGCTGGCTGTAGTCTGTTTGAATATGTGTTCCAGATTTGTGAACATTTGCTCATTTGTTATTAGATGAGTCTACAGTGGAGCCAGATGCCTAGCTATAGGGGACACTCTGAGCAGCATTTGCTGAGACACATTCACCTTCAGCAAGGGCCAAGAATTGTAAATAGCTATCATGGGTCAGGGACCTAGTTGCTCTGAAAATCTAATATGTCTAAAGAATTTGCCTTCCTCTTTTGATTTGTTCAGTAAATCCCTTTACAGACTTTTTATTATTTCAGAATCAATCTTGATACATACATAGATCTTCCTATTTTTTTCTCTGAGTCTCTTCTTAGAATATGTCTCTGGGTGCTTTAGATGTTCTTTGGGAATACAGGGGAGTAGTTAGCTTTTGTTTTTCTGTACCGCACACAAAAAATAAAGGTAGTACGAGCATGCTGGGTTGAGAGAAAGTTCTAGGCAGCAGATATGAGTGATGATCTATGTCCACAGACTGAATGAATGAACTGTGTCTAGGTTTTTAAGCACATGGTATTTAGACTACATATATATATATATATATATATATATATATATATATATATACACATATATATATATATATAAAAATATATATATATATATATATATATATATATATATATACACATATATATATATATATAAAAGTAAATATGTATTTATAGGAAAAATTCTGCTTGAAGAAATGACAATAGAGCTAATGGACTCTCAGCAACATTTTTAAAATTTCACCCCAGCTGTGACAGCTGGGCACTTGAAAACCTGCCCCTTATAGTCAAGAATAAACAATCCCTGTGTATCAATCTGTTTCCCCAGAATGTATTTTCCTGAAAGGATTGATCTGATTGTATATCTGAATTAATCACATGGATGCTGCGGCTACTTCGGCAAATCTCTCATTAAGGTTGTGACTGAAAGCAGTATTGTTTGGAACCTAAATCCTGTAAATCCTTGAAACTGACAGTGCCTGCAGAGGCACTGCTATCATGACATTCAGATGGAAATTTACTTGGAAAAAAGTAGACAGAGGCTTCTGCTAACTTACTTTCCATGTCAGTGTTTGATTTATTTCTCAGACCTGTGAATTTTAATTACATGTGTGTATTTAACCACTTTTGGCAGAGGTATTTTCTCTAATTTCGTCGCAGTTCCACACCCTGGCTTTTGTGCATTAGCATATTGTTGCTGTTGCATGTCACTCTTATATTTCTATTTCTCCCTGGAAATCAGGTGACTGTTGTGGTCTTTAATGCTCTAGTTGATCTTTGAGTTCCAGAGTTCAAATCAGTATTGCAATTTATACGGTTCATGAATTGCTAATCAGGAATGATAAGGAGAAATGAATCCTGGGATTTGTATCACAAGGCTGTGGGAGAACACTCATCTAAATCAGAAACATCATCTACTTTAATTAAAATACTGGTCTTAACATTTTTGTTAAAGTTCAGGAAATCAGAACTTGGGCCTATGGTGGCAGTGGCTGGTCACCTACATGTGAAGCTAACGTGTTTTTTTAAAAGCATTGTGCAAGTGTGCATGGATTGCTAAGAGACTGGCCTTTCCAACACTTGTTTTGCTCTCTGACACTGACTTGAAATAAAATGGTCAGGGTAAAACAAGCTTTCAAAGGATGAAATCCCTTAAGGGACAAGGTTTGGTTTTCTGTTCTGATAAGAGTTTCTCATGATTGACTTCCCATCCTTTAGGAGGAAGAGGTTTGCAGCAATTGCTACTCACTACAATAATAAAAACTATTCTTACCTAATTTCCTAAAGCTACTTTAAAGTCCTTTTCCAATTAGTCAGCAACTGTTATAAGGATTTTTAATCTAAATTAAAAAAAGTAATCAAGGCAGTATGACTCTGCTCAGCCCTTAGGGAAGATTATCCATATTCAGCCTCTTCTAATGGCCTATTGCAACCTGATATATTGGCAGTCATCCAGCCTGTGTAGCAGTCCTACCAGAGGCTCAGGCCTTGAGCCCTCAAAAGACTTTCTTTTAAAACAAAGCAGCCTGTTTTTTTGACATAAATCTTTTTTTCTTTTATATTTTTTTCTTATGTCCTTACTTGGAGAGCGTTTTTAACTCTGAGCCCTTAAAAGGACATTAATGTTAAATTAAAACAACATGTTTTGTTTGACAGCTTCTGTTCCTTTTCTTTCCTTTCCTTTCCTTTTTTTTTTTTTTTTTTTTTTTTTTTTTTTTTGTCTCTCTTACATTCTTACTTGGTGTGATTTTTACCTTGCTGTGATTGCTGCCAAAACCTGAGCTCAAAATTCACTCAGGGGAAAGGGATGTATTCTGCAGTATTAGAAGCAATAAATGCCCTGGTGCCACAAATATTCCCTACTGTACTTCAATCCATCCTCTTAACATCAGTGTCCAGTTTATAAATTGCATGACATCCAGGAAGAGAGGATGGCTGGCAGTAGTCTCTGTTGTGTGCAGAGTGACAAATACATCTTGTATCCAGAGGAATGTTGCTGATACAGAAACTAGAAATGTACAGTAAGGCAGGATCTTTCCATCATGGGTGTACTGTGGGTTCAAACCTTTAGATTCCAGTGGGAATCGTTATCATGACTTTGGGAGATGAAGATTCCTCAGAATTATTTCAGCAATTTTTATGAAGTCAGATTTTTTGCCTATTCATAAAAGTCTCAGGCCATTCTGAGAAGTAAATAAGGACGAGGAAATGAAATTTTATTATTTATTCATCATTCCAAAGAATGAATTACAGCATAATTCTGTGTCCCAGAACCGCTAGACAGTTTGGGGGAGTCTGTCTTCTGAAAAGCAGGGAATAAAGCAAGCATATGAAGACAAAGTATATTGATTACATTTTGGGATTTTTGACTGCACAGCTCACAGGCCAGATTCACAAATCTCCTAGGAAGGTTGCAGACTAGCTTAAGTAACATTAAGAAAAATATATCCCTGGGTTCAGGACACCTGTGTGTCTATATCTGTATTTACATATATTTGCATACTGAGGGAGGATCCACGCCTCCGTTGGGATATTTCAGATTCTGGAGTTTGTGACAGCTGTTTATGTTTGCCTGCATACTCTGGGGTTGTCTGATCATCACTGTGGTCGTTTTGAGGCAATAATTATGTGCTTATTCACTCACATCTCTCCATCAGGACTTCCTCAAGGTATTTCTCTCCTCCTGATTTTGTGTCATTGAAGCAATGCTCACACTGACACCAGAATAACACTACCAGAATTCTCCCTCTGTCATTTCTTGCACATCACTGCTCCTAGATAGGCTGACCCTGAAGTGGGATCAGGATCTGATTAATTCAGGGTGCTGTTTGTAGCTAAATTAAAGGAATTCATTTATTCTTCAGTCCCAAACTGGTAGGCTGTCTCTCAGGTCATCAACACAGAGGGTGTCCACAAACTCTGCTTTGGAGTCAGAGTAAGTGCTACTGCATCATGACTCACAAAAGAAAAGCAAAAAAAAAAAAAGGCTGTTTCAATGAAAGTTGAAGTATGCACATTTATGCACTATTCTGTGGAGACAAGTGCACATGTACTGATGAAATTCTGATAATTTTCTCATCTGATTATTTTTCTACACATTTCAGGAAATTATTAGTTTGTCTAGCTGGTGCCCATTATGTGCAGCAAATAACGTAAGTAAGATTTCTCTTGATTAAACTCAGTACATATACCCAAGTAAACAATAAAAAAAGTCTTCTAAAAATATGCATGTTTCTCATATGTCATCATTGCTCAGGATGACAGGAAAGTGCAATTCATATGCAAGTGTAATAAAGTGGAAAAATCATCAGTGTTCTTATAAGTCTTTTTGGTTTTTCTCACTTTCTAGAGATTCCAGCAATTTTTAAAAATATGCACTGTCTTTGCAATTTTGCTGCCAAGAAAGAAAAGCTAGTTCATTCTGTAATATAACCCTGTAATGTGGCTGCCTTATATCTAGCTTTTATATTATTCAATACTGTTTGAAGTGTTTCCAAGGTGACATCTAGCACACCCTGGCTTAGTAAAGTATTTAATTAGCATAATGACTAGCCAATATGATGAGGGGAAAAAAATCCTCTCTGGGTTGAATCAGGAGACAAACTTACCCTGAACTATATCTGAACTGTTTTAAACAAACTGCTCTTTTATTAGAGATGCTGGGTTTTTATCATAAGTACTTAACCTTTTGCTGTATATTTATTTCTCCCCTTCCTGATTTTCTAAGCGAAAAAAATATTTGAAGAGGTGTTTGTTAGGGTGAAACCGCTTTGTAAATTCTCCAGTTTTTAAATTTTTTAAATTTTTCCCCCTCTAAATACATAGCAGTCTTGGGTTCAGTTGGGAAGACATTATTTGTCTTTTTGTCACTTACAGATGCATCATAAAAAACGGTGTAAGATTTTTTTTCCTTGGTAAATGATGACAAATATTGCCAGGACTCAATAGGTGGCACTCTTACCCACAAGCTGGACTCATGCGATGTTGTCATGCCAAGAGTGGTAGAAGAAAGCCAAAACAAAAAAGAGTTTGATATTAAAAAGTGAATGGTGCAGAGCAGGGCTAATCTGATCCTGAAATTAGCTGCTGTTTTCTCTTAATTTGTAGCACTCACTTAGCTCTGTGGAAAAGCATTATTTGGTGGCCACATTAAGTGAGAAGCCAGCAAAAAATTAATACAGCTATGCATAACAATACAAATAGTAATCTTCTTTGTATTCAAAGACAATGCTGAAAAGAATATCTCTCATGGCCTGTAGCCTCCCAGATTAAGAACTTCTGACCTACAGCAGCTGGGGTGGAACTGGTCATTCCAGGCACAAGAACACAAATGCTCTCAAGAACTCTGCTATTTTGTGTTAAGCAGTGCTTTAAAAAAAGTAATTCCAAAATCCTTCAAAAAAGACAATTACTAGGTTACTTCCTGGCAGTGTGGCAGGAAGTGCCAGAACCTGTTCCATTTTTATATCACTAGGGATGACTAGGCTCAGAAAAATCTTCAGACTTCAGTGGGTTTCTGATAGAAAAGTAGCCATTCATGTTAATACATTTTGTATTTGTATGAAGTCAGATTTTTTTGTGCCTTTTCCCTTTGCTACATGATATCTCAGGGACATTTGCAGGGTTCTGGGGTTAGCAAACTTTGGGTAGACATTGGCAATGGTCTTGGTTAATATTGTGAAGTAGGAGTTAGGAAACCTGTTTTCCCCTGGCTATGAACCACAAGCTTGGCAGGTTGTTCAACTTACTTGTCTTGGTATTTCTATTAGCAAAATGAGGATAATAATCTCATTGCCATCTTCAATTCTTGCTCACCTTGCTGTGAGAATTCATGTATTTTTTAAATACTTAGAAACCCTCAGATAATGCTGTGTGAGTACAAAGCCTTGTTTTATTTTATTATTCAGTGTACTCTCTCTGAGGCTCCGGAGATATTTGGTTTCCATTTTGAAACTTGCCATAGGAGGATTTACTAATGGGAGTTCCAGAGAACTATTAAATCACACAAAATTTTTAGGAAAAAGGAAAAAAGAAGGGAAAAAAAATAAAAATGCCACCCCCCAAACCTAATCCTTCCATCAAAGTGAGAAAACATTTGTATTCTTTGTTTCTGCTGTAAAAAGCCCACAAACTTATTGATTTAAATTTATACACAAAAACCATCAGAGTGCTCCCTACTTCATATGACAGGTTTCTGGGATTGAATAATTTTACTACATTTTGGGATTGCTTTTCTAAAAGATGGTGGAAGGTTTAGTAGTCCTTTTAGGAGATACGAGGCAAAACTTCCACTTGTATCTTGCATATTTTGGATGAAATACATAATGATAAGTTTAAATAAATGAACAGTTCAAAACATGTCTGCTGATTTCATGGCATTTAACATAGTTCATGTTTTTCTTCAAGCATATCCTTTTTTTCCCAAATAGTTATTGAATTTCAACTGCAACACAAACTGTACACACTCTTTTTTCAGCAATAAACACAGAAACTTGGAAAGAGGGAACATCATGCAATTCCCTGGAGGTTGTAGTGCACTACACACTTCCTTTGCCAATTTCTTACAGTGGATGTTTTTCTAAAACCTTTGAACTGCAACTTCATTCTAACAAGAGAGAAAATATCCTGTTTAATCAATAAGACATGGCAGGGCGTGAATAAGTGCATATTTATGATCAAAGCTGCTTGTCTTAAATGAACATCCTCTAGTACAATTCAAAGAGTGAAATTTCTGAATAAGATAATGCAATTTTTAAATAAAATGTTACTTTTTGTCAAATAATTTGCATAATCTTAATTAAATGAACGGACTAATAAACTCTGAGTGGTGAATTGTGCTGTTTTACACTCTAGCCAATTAGATAATTCAGATTTTCAGGCATTCTTTATTGTGCAGACTAAATGGTTGTATAATGTTTGGTTGTTTTTTTTTTTTTTTTCCATCTTAGCAGAAAATAGAGCTAGCAGTAAACAGAAAGTTATATAATTGAGTAAAAATTAACAGAACAGTTTTCTGGCCAGCCCTAATAATTAAAACAACATAAAAATAATAATAAAAAATCCTTCTTGGATTGTGTGACACAAGAAACTGCAAACAATAAATTTTACTGCTGATTTAAAGACCTGTTTTTGCATCTCTGGAAAATATTTAAGTTCCAGTAGATATTTTGGGTACCCTAACAAGTGATATCAGCTACTAAATACTGAGGCAGAAACATGCAGAAGTGACACCTTTTTTTTCTGCATTAGAGCACTAATGTTCTTTGCTTCTCCAGTGCATGTGTTCCTGTCCTCATCTTCTGTTGCTGTGCAGCAAATCCCTCCTGCTAAACCCAGAACATGATTGAAAATGACTATTGAGAGCAATCCCCAGCTTTTTGGGAAAATGTAGGAGCTGGAAAGGGGAATTAGATGGAAGCAAAGATAAAACTGGGATCCCATCAGTTCCTCTCTGTGATAAAGTAATTAAAATTGAAAGCTGAAAGTTCAATATGTGCTTCTCAAGGGAGACTGAGAGTGTGCTGTGAAATTTTGCTGTTTAGAAATATTTTCTGATGAGAGATCAAAGTAGTTCATCCATGTGTGAAAAATTACAGGAAATGCAGGGTACTTCTGAATCCAATATGAAAAGGCGAAATAAGTTTTATTAATACCAGTAACTAATCCACACCCATGGGATGAACACCTTTGTTCTACTACAAGTGTTTAAATGTTTTCCTTGGTTTGCTTAAGACTGCTTTTCTAAGCTTGTAAAGAGTACCACTTTCCTTAGGTAATGCAGAGTACTCCTGTTTAGGCATATGCTTAGAGGCTGCAGATCTGAGCCTTTTTATCATTCCTGAATGTCAGTATCAGAAATGACATATCTGGGGCAGGGGTGGGTGAGTGAATCAGTGGGACAAGAGTTTAGCAAAACTCTTGAGATCCTCTCTACCTCTAAAGTAAATTTGTCCCTTCTTGACTCACCTTTGACCGTGTAAGTTTGATCTAGAAAACCACAAAGACTTTTTCTGATAGCTTCTGTACCTTCTCAGAGCTCAAGCATACTTGTGCTTAGTGAAAAATCAGAGACTTAGATAGCCAGAAGGAGGTTTCTCAATCTCCTTGACTCCCAGTAAAAAAAAAAGGAAAAAAATGGACAGTTTTCAAAGAACATTTTAATGCTGTTTATTGTGTGCCCTTTTCTATATCTTTATTAATTTTTTAAAAAAAATGTTATTATCATTTGGACCCCAAAGAAAGAAAATAAAAATATAAAAGACAACCCTTTGTTGCAGGAGTTGTAGGAAGAGCTAATCCAGCCCTCAAATGGAAATTTTTACTCTTGTTTCTTTGTTGCATTTACTAGATAAAAGTACTTTGCAAATGAACGGCGTTGTGAAGAATATCCTTTGGATGTGCACTAGAACCTCTTTGCTGGAACAGAATAAATACGCAGGACGCTTCAAAGCCTAAGCAACTCTGTGTTCACCAAACAGGAATGGTGGTCCCTGCTCACATTCTAGTCCTAGCATCATACTTTCTTCTCAAAAGATTCACTCTACTATTTTAGTGTTTTTTGCAAGCATGTATACCTAGGGAAAAGATGTGCCTTTGAGACCTACTTTAAATGCAGCTTCCAACAATTTTCACAATTGCTTAACTCCCTCCACTGTTATGTAGAAGATAGAAATTATTGGTTCTACTCTCTCATCATGATAGTCTTTCAGCAAGAAGTCATCTTGTCTTTTCCGAATTTAAATATAATCTTGCTTAAAAGACACAAAATCACTCTGTCTTTTGGAATTATTTTTTGCAGACTTTCTTAAACCTATTGTATTGTAGAATCTACTTCTGTAGCATGACACTCTACTTTTTTATTATTTGCCCAAAGCACAGCTGTTGAGCATTTAATTTCACAGCCCTTAATAGAAAGGTATCTTTTAAAAATGCCATTTCAAAATAACAGTATTTCCACAATTTTTTTTTCTCTAGCAGATGTGTTTTATTTCAGTCTATACCTGTCACACATACATGGTATCTCTTTTGGTCTGTGCTGCACAAAAGTGTATTTATTCAGACAATTTTGTGCCATTATAGATTAAGATCCACTGGTGCTTTTGTGTTCCAGATACATCTTTATGGACAAGTAAAAAGAGCAGTAGATTTTCTTTTTTTGGTCTTCAATTAGACTCCAGGGTACTGTAATATTACAGAAAATACCTGGCACAGATATTTAGAAAGCAGTGTTTAAACAACAAATTATTTGATTCCATCTACCTTGCTCTGCCAATTGTTTTTTTATTTTTATTTTTATTTTTATTTTTTTTTAATGATTTAATTGTAGTTTATTGAAAGAAAAATGTGCCAGGAAAACTGAAGAAATACAATTGCAGTTAAGTGCAGCCATGTTTGCAAAGGGCTGCATTACTGAAAGGCTAGATCCCAGGATATGGTTAAGAATGATTAGTAGAATTAAAGTAAAATCACTTGAACTATGATTTATTTTAAAGAATGTGCTGTTTTCCTGTAGTGATAATTGCTCATCAGATTAGAAAGTGAAGTCACTGGGATTACCACAAGGAGGAGATGTTACAAATGAGAGGCAAGGCACTTGCTTTTATTTGGTTCTTAACCTGATGAGTTCCAATTTCTTTGCATACTCCTTTGGGAAAGAAAGAGACTAAGAAGCTCCCTTCATAATAGCCTCATGATATGAGATAGCAACTATCTTTTCAGCTATGTAATTATCTCATTCCTAACTGTTATCTGTAATACTCACACCATCACTGGCATCCTGGATGGTTTCACTGCTCATAAATATGTACCTCTATCTTTTCTGTTTCCATTTTATTGCACTTCCAGTTAGGATTTATTTTTCTGTTTGTTTACTAAATATTTTTTGCAAGCATATACAATTAAATACATGCCACAGCTAGTATCCTAACTTTGTCTGCAGTCAACATATTTCTCCCATTTAGGAACATTCAGAAATAGAAAAAGCTGAATTCAAAATCCATTGATAACAATTGAAACCCAAATACGCACAAGGAAAGCAAGCTGAACCTTTGAATGCTTTTATTTGTAGATGTCACTGATATTTTATTTGTATTCTTAAATCAGGAAAAACTGAAATGTGCTTTAGGGTTTTGTAATAAAACAGCTTTTAAAATACATAAGTTCATCACTCTTTTGGGAACATGTTATTACAATAAGCAAAATGTTTTCCATCTTTCTGCAATGCATCCCAGAGGATTCACAGAAGAAATGCATGTATGAGAAATTTTAATTTCAGTTCCTGTCCCCGGTAATAAAATGGTGGTTGTTGCTCTCTTGCTATTTGTTTCATGTTGTTTTATCGTCCAGAAAATTACTTACTGTATATGCTTAGGTGTCTTTTACATAAGGTTGCAGAAGATTTCTTTGACATTACAGACCACCCTGCAGAGAAATGCTTTGATGTAGAGTTATCAGTTGTCTTGAAACTGTTACTGAGAAGACCAAACTTAGAAGAAGTTACTAAAAGACAAGCTGTTCCTCCAAGCTTATTAGCCACAATACCTCAGCTTTCTGTCAGGGTTGAAATATTTAGTTGTTCTAAATATTTCCATGTTTTAGAACTGTTTTGATCACTGTTATTTTGAACTTCTATCTTCTCTAAGAAGAAAATTACTGGTTGTTGTGGGTACTTTCTTGCCTCTCTTTTCTGTCTCCTTTTTGGCATCTTTTCTGCATTTGTCTGTTCATGGCTATGTCACTTTATATATAGTTTGCTCTTGGAAATTTTTAGATTTTGAAAAGCACTCCAAAGACTTTGACTGTGTAGCATGAGTTCAAAGTTATCTCTTCACCTATATCTGACTTCTTACTGTGTCCTTTTAACCTTTACTAGCATTGCAAATATAATGAGGCTAAACCAAAGTGAATTTTAAATCCTGTGATTTTTTTCCCATGTCATCCAGGCTGCCACATTAGGGTGGTGAGGCACTAGAACAGGTTGTTCACAGAAATTGTAGAGGAGCCATCCCTGGCACTTTCCACATTCTTGTTTGGTGGCAAGTTCTCTGCCTATGGCAGGTGGTTGGAACTAGATAATCTTTAGGATCCCTTTGAACTCAGGTCATTCTACGATTCTATGTAGTGGTAGGACAGGGTGTAATGGGTATAAACTGAATGAAGGCAGGTTTAGATTAGAAATTAGGAAGAAATTATTTTCTGTGAGGATGGTGAGATACTAGAACAGGTTGCCAGAGGATTTGTGGGTACCCCATCCTAGGAAGTGCTCAAGGGCAGGGAGTTGAAGAATCTGGTCTAGTGGAAGGTGTTACTGTGTTGGAATGAAATTACCTTGATGGCTCCTTCCAACAAAAACCATTCTGTGATTCTATGATACAAACCAAATGGCTACACCCTTCCTTTCCAGGATAAATATTGAGGTTCTGTATATAGTCCACAGAAACAAGGGGTTCTCGTTCATAGTTTACTGTTTGTTGGAGACTTTTATCATGCAGTTCCTGGGATGTGTAGGCTGGCACTTTCTAGCCCTCCTCAGATGCAGACAGAAATACAGCATGTGTAGGGCACAGGGAAGGCAGGTGACAGTGAGCAGGATAGCAAATCCAGTTATGAGAATAAAAAGGCAGAGGTTAGGTAAAAAGGATCCTGCTTTTCAGGACTGCTCAAGCAGGCTACAAGTAAGAGAGCTACTGGGAAAAGAGAAAACAGTTTCTTATTCCAGACTGAGTAAAATTTCATTTTTCCTCAGACATTAGATTATCAGAACTTCACCTCTCCAGAAAAATAACTTAAACCTTTGAAGATCTTACCCTGAACAACATTTTTGAGTTTCATTGGTGTCACAATCTGCTTGTATAAGTGGGGGTTATGATGTTTTGTTAACTGATCTGAGAGTGCAAAAAACAACATGGAGGGGATTTCAGTATTAATAAAAACAAACACACCTTTATTGAGTGGCCACAGCAAATGAAAAAGAGGGATTAGAAATGGAGATAAAGGATAGAAGGGGGGGGGGGGGGGAGGGGGAAGGGGGGGGGGGGGATGGAGTATAGCTACCAAATGGAGAGACGAAACCCTCATGTGGTCCAGCCAATAGATCCATCTTGTCATGTCGGGGATAATCTCAAGGTCTTGGGTAACTCAAGGGTCTATTATAGTCCTCCACTGGGGGAGGGGGGGTACAGGTAAAAGACAATGGAGAATACGTCTATTGAAAATGAGTACAGACAGTCTATGTTCCGAAACAGGATAATCTCAGTAGTGAATGGGACCCATTGTTTCAGGACTGATTTCTATGGGAAAACTGTCTTGGTCCAGAGAACACACCTGCAGGTTACACTTGGCAAACATCTCCCTTCACTCCGGCCAGTGTCCCTATGTAAGAATTATAGGGATCTCAGTCTCAGTCCTTGGGAGGGGACTTCAATTCTCCGTCCTTGACAGTGGTCCTGAGGCAGATGAGGGATCTTCCATGGAGGGGATCACCAAAGTTACCCCGGAAAGTTCATTTGGTCAAGAGGTGGGAAAATTGGACTATTGTCATGAGCAGGTATAAGTGCAAGCTGCCCCTTGCCAGGCCCTGCTACCCTGAAGCAGTGCACCATGGCAGCACTGCAAACAGAGCTGCAAACAATCACTTGGTGAGCTCCCACCTCAACCAGGCCAGAACGCCAGTCAGGGTCTTCAGGGTCTTGGTTGCTGTCTTTGCAATGGTTGTGAGGCAAAATGAGGGAAACTTCAACCATCTCTTACAACTGGCTACACAGGAATTCTCAGCCAGTGGAAGACACGTCAAAATATGCCCCAATGAGCAGTCTCTATTGCATTTATAAGTCATTAATAAAACAGAATTTATTTTGCTGCCATGCTAATATTTTCTATCTTCTTTGCACATTTAATTTTCTCCTCTGAAAAGGAGAGGGAGTGGTGTGGAAAACTGTGCTCAAGATCCAGTTTTCTGTCAATCCCAAGAACATACCTCAAGCAAAGGAACAGTTTGCAAACTGGTTCTTAAGAGCACTAAATGCTACTCAAAAAAGTCAAATAACAGCTCTCACAGCTGCTGTACCATTTGTAATAATTGCTATACTTGCAATGGCCTGGAAACTGCCTGAGGTTTTATGGTCCCAGTTTTCAAACTCATTACTTATCTTATAGGTAACATGGATATGTCTTTGCTAAAAATACAGTTGAACACAAAAAAACCCAATTTTCCAAGACCAGTGGGACACTAAGGAAAGACTCAGGGAAAGAGGTGAAGAGGAGAAGTGCAGAGGAATCTGAGGTATGAAGAAAAAACTTATAACTTCACTCCTCCTCAGAAAATATTGACTGAAATGACATGGAAGATTTCCGCTTAACCACAATTTTAAAAGCTTTCATAAATATTGCAATGAAGTTAAATTCATTGCTAGTTAAACCCTAACAGTGGCATAAGCTTATTTCTTGTTCTGATGACTGAGCTGCAGCAGAGAAGCAGCGTTGGAAAAGCAGAGGATTTATACTGAAAAATTTGAAATATCTTTCTTCATGGAATAATAAAGGACACTCTCCATATTCTATTCTAATAGCCAATAAAGTATAAGACCAGAAAAATAAATATAAGACTAGAAAAATAAGGATGGCAGAAACATGGAATATATTAGGAAATTATATTTACACTACCATCAATTACAGCAACATTTCACTTTATTAAACAAACTTTTCTTGTAAACTACAGCATGCCAAAAATATATAATGAGGGAATAAATTGTCAAATCTCATTCCAAACTACCAAAAAAGATTTCCATTACCCACTACCATTTTCTGATTTAATAAATTACCTGGGAGAGTTTGGCTGGAAAGCACAATTGAATGCTGGGAAAGGGAATATAAAAGGGCCCTAAGGGCTTTTGTGTCCATAGCTTGTCTGTCAGCAGAATTCAAGACAACCTTTAGGCCTTGAATTTGTGCTCCTTGGCAAAATGCAGATAAATTTTCATGCTGAATTGGCATATCTGATATCCTCACAAACACTTCTGGTGGCAGCCTACATGAGCATGTAGCCATGGCTGGACATCAGAAAAACGCTAGTCGCATGTTTGGTTTTTTGTCTTTCTTTAATGCATGAAGGAATGTCATTTGTCACAGTGTCTGGCTGTCTACTAGTTGGCATAGCTACAACTCAACTGCTTCCATGCTTTTTGGCAGCAGCAACACCTGAGTCCCATGGGGAGAGGATTTTAATACAAGGATAAGCATAGTTTGCAATGTATCGATGGTATGATCACTCTGTTGGTTTCCATTGAGTTGTTGAAATTAATTTCCAACTGATTTTGCAGAAAACAACGAAGGTAGTTATTTTTACCATGGAAACTCTAAAGAAGTAGTTATGTTTTAATAGTAGCAGATTGGCCTGAGAGTTGTCATAAAAACTGAGGTTAATTGAGGTACTTGGGCTGTCATTCTTTATACTGAAACAGAAAATGATGGAAGAGTCAGGGGCCCTTGATTTCATCTTTCATTACTGCCCCAAGTACTTCCTTTCATGCAATGCCACTGGTTGGGTTGACTCACCTATGGAATACTTATTCTTTTGATTTTTTCATGGCTCTGAAAGCAACTGAAGGGAGACTTTTTAAAAATAATGTAAGCTTTAATCCTAAATTTCCTAGTATTTTCAGCCTAACAGACATTGAGGATGTTATTCACAGTGCTATAATAGTCTTTGAAAAATACAGGTATGAAAACATATGTTTCAAAATCACATGAGAGTGCATACGTGCTATGTCCATGGGATGCTGCTATTTTTGTCTTCTGTGGAAAAACATGAAGGAAAAGAGATCCCTGAGCAGGAAGCAGTTGAAGTTTGTTGTACTTAAGATTACAAAGTGCACACTGCATGGTTGCCCTGGCCATTTTTTAGTATTTTGGTATACTTAATATGTTAATAAATATATTCAAAAAAGAGCTATGCGTTGGATACTACAATTTAGCAGATATGTCATGAGCTCCCAAAAAATGCAGCTGTGCAAACTTTCAGTTATGCAGGTCTTCATTCCTGCATGGACATCAGTGTTAATTACTCACTCCAGCTGGATCAGACACTTTCAATAAAGTATCTTACAGTAGTTTTCCTGGATAGTATGATATCATATTTGTTATAACTGTTCTTACATTGTGAAGCAGTTTCCAAAGTCTGTGCCAAAACCTCCAAAAGTTACACTGAAAACGTTAGAACTTTTTCTTTCTCCTCAGTAGCATATGAGGCTGCTCACGTGAGGCATCATAACCTGTATTGTTTTTCCTTCCAATGTTGAATTTAAACCAGCTCTTTTAGGTAGAGTTTCTGTTAAGACTCATTATTGATTGTGCTGAAGTGTATGCTGCGTTTGGTGATGTTCACTGCTAAAACAGTTGTTTAGCACAATCTAAGTATACTATATATATGATAAACTGCAATGGGGTTTTATTTTCCTTTGTCCTCCATCAGAGCTGGTACTTGTCATACCAGCTCATTTTGCATCATATTTTTTAGAGGTTTTTGAGTGGACAGTTATGATGCCAGCTGTTGCTGTCCTAAGAAGCCACCAGAAGTAAACAGACTAATATCCTGGTAACCATTTGTAGCCGCATTCCTTCTTCAGCTGTTACACCCTGTACTGTCAATGACTTATCCAAGAAAGAGATGGGATGATAAGAGGAAAGCAATGTCACTTTCCAAAATGAATCCCAAGAAAACAAGTCTTACTTACATTTTAAAAAATAATCTAAAAATAGGTATGTGAAATCATACTTGTGCTAATTAAATACTATGTTGAGTAGGTCACACTCGGCAAAATGTCAGAAGGGTAATTTCCAGTGGGGCTGCTTTTTCTACCTTCTCATCCTTCACCAGTCAAGGTTTTCATGCTCAGGGAGATTGGTTAAATGTCCCTTGTTGCATCCCCTAAGAGAGTTTGTTCAGGGTTAATTAAATAATCTAACAAAGCAATTAGTGGCTGGTTCAGCAGTGTGCTAAGCCTGAGAGAGAAGGACATTGAGTATCTTTTGAGGTTAGGCCTTTTGAACAAAAAAAACTCCTAACTTTTCTGTTCCCTTCTCTTCATTTGCAAAGATAGACATTTTCCTACACTTGACCACATTGAATTAGTGTGAGTATACAGAGCATATCTTACCCATCATTCAAACAATATATTTTTCCACAGGGCTGAGAAAGAAGACGAACAGCCCAGCTTTTATAAATATTTTCCATTTAACCACTCTGCATAAAAATATCTGAAACCTCAGTCTCCTGTGTTCACCCTTTCACAAACCTTAAGAATGAGAGTTTTATTAACTTACCAAAATTTTTTAAGTCGGAACTTTGCATTCTCAGCTTTAAATGGAGCTGAGAAATATCTAGGACCCCAAAAGTCAGGGCTATGCATTTTCCTCCACTCTATTTTATTCAAAGGAAACTGCGCGATATCCCCTGAAGTAGGGACTGGTAGATAGCTGAAAGCACAGAGGTCTTTTAAGCTGAGAACTGCCACTGGCTTGTTTTTACTTGTTACTCCCTTGTTCCTGTTTTCACTGACTTTCTTCCATACCATTTCAAGAGAATAAAGTCCACAGTTTTATTGGTAAAGCCTACAGTCTAGCCTACAAAAATGAGTCCCTTAACATCCAGTGTGTTCAGAATAGAGCAGTTAACTTCTGACAGATAACATTTTAAATCAGTTGTGGTTTTTCTGATGAATAATTCCTCAACATGTGGCATAAACATCATCAAATAACGTACTATGAAGTATTAAGTTGATGGTCTTCCAGGTCTGTAAGAAGCTTATAACACCTTCTTCTAGTAGCATAACTAAATACCTTTATGTTCTTCAGATACAATTTTTATGGAGAGCTTCCAATAATGATGAGAACAGCTGTTTCCATGTAATACAAAACACACCAGCAGGTCTTTCCTTTAGTGCAATGATTCCTACAACTTAAGTGAGATAGTTTCTTACTTCATCAGGACTCCAAAAGTAGCATGTGTGCTCAGTTATAAACTTTCAGTGGCAAACCAAATTAAGTACTACTTTTGATTCTTTTACCTGTGTATAAAATGATACAAATTAAGAATACCATAGGTTCAACTGGAAAAATTGTTTTCAAATGACTGGCTGTTTTCTGTCCTTTCAAGGGATTTTAATAATCTCAAGATCTAAACAAATATTTATGATTTTTCCCCTGTCTCATCCTTTTTTTTTTTTTTACAGAGCCATAGATGAAAATATTTTTTAAATCATATTTGGCATTTCTCACTTTAAGCTCTGGGAGAGTGATCACTGGGATATGCCAGAGAGGTTTTGTTTCTTCCTGTGTTTTCTCTAGCTGAAAAAATATTTATCTTTCTATTGGGATATTGAAAACAAAATCTTCCATGAACCTGCAGAAAGTTACTGTCTGAGTTTCCTGAAGCCATTTAAAAGCAGCAAATAATAGTGATATCAATACTAAATATGTAAAGCATTGTCTTTTTGCCCATATAAATTACTCCGCTTTTGGAACAGTTAAACTGATACTAAAGTCATTACCTTTTCTGAAGAAAATACAAAACCCAGCTGCACAGATTTGGAAAATCACCATTTCCTGTCCTGGGAAAATAATTTTGAGAGGATATCTCCATTAACAAAAATAATTTAGGATACAGCCCTGAGCACAATGATGTTTTATCGTGTTAACATTGCAAACATGACATTTCATGGTGGCCTTAGCAAAGCAGTAGAAATAGGGGAAAAATTTCCAAATCCACTCCAAACTTCTGCTTAATTAGTAACAATTTACTCAGTACTCTACTTCTGTTTGTTTCTGATTGCCCAATTAATAAAATTTTACTTCAAACCTTTTTTTCAATAAAGAATATAGATCAGCTAGTCGGTTGACTTGAAGATGAGGCAATTCTACACTCTTTGGAGCCCATGAAACACACAGCTGTCAAAATGAAAGACAGTCCTCTATAAAATTAAGATTTTTTAAAACTACCACATATCTTGCCTCTTAGTGTAGAGAGTGTTGCAATCTTTTTAAAGTCTATACAATTTTAACATCACTTATGATCACTTTTTTATTTAATGATGCCTTTCTGGTTTGGAGTTTTTAAGCTTTGGGCTAACAGAAAATAAATAGTGTAATAAAGAAAGGGTTCTCTAGTTTTGACAGGATGCTTAGAGAAGTATAAGTCCTCTCCAGAACAGTCATTTGTTGTAATTTGGAACAAGAAAATTTGCAAATTGGTCAATGTAATTACTCAAGACTTCTTCTAAATGAACTCAAGCATATTATAAGGTTTCCATTCATAATTTTTTATTTAATTTTCAATTATAAAAAAATCTATTTGTTATAAAACATTTTTCTCAAAGTGGTGAGATTTCTATGAATAGCTTGTTGCCTCTGCATATTTGCTATAATACTCTTGGGAATATCATAAAAAAGGAGCAAAATAGTTAAGTCATTTTAAAAAACCCTGACAGGCGTCTTCCTCCTCCACCTGCCCCCCACCCTCCCTGATTTTTTTTTTTTTTTTTGCTAGAATTTACTTCAGGTTTTTTTTCAGGATTCTGTTTTTCACAGTGGAGGTGTTTACATTATTGAGTAGATGCTAAATGTAAGCCTTATTACTAAGGAGAAGAACTAGATCAGTGCTTACCTTCTGTCAGAGCCACTCACTGCTGGTGTAATGATTTGTTTAAAGTTTAACTCTTTAGTTTAAATCTGGTTGAGTCTTTAGACATATTGATTGTCACAGCAGTCTGCAGGATGAATCTGAGATTACAAAAAAATCCAAAAAACAACAAAACCTAAAAACTCAACAAAAATATGGAAAGCAGTATATTGCACCTTCCAGATTTTCTTCTGATTTTTGGGGCGTACCTCTCATACACTTGAATTTGATAACATTAGTTAATGGATAGATCTCTTGTGCTGTTTTCACTATGGTGGCATGTCTACAGCACAGTGGTTTGTTTAAATTCCTATTATCCAGTTTTGATCTCTTTTGTGAGATTTGTGGATTTTATTGCAGTCTGAAACCATCCAAGCTTTAGAACTGAGGTAAAAGGAAACATGAAAGCCCTCTATTAAGATGACTAATATTCCAGATGAAGCTAATTAGTATGATAACCTATGCACGTAACAGAATTGTAAAATTAGTGAGATCAACCCTGAAATACCATTAACTATATTATAACTCTTCACATGATTTTCTCCCCCCACTAATGAAAGGTCTTAGAAATGTGAGATTTCAATTTGCGTTATCATCTGGTGGAGCTCATCAACACCACACGCTACAGTGAATATTGTGGTTTTCACAGCAGGGCCTTTTTTATCTTTGCAAATTTGTAAATTAAAATAATTTCACCTGGGGAAATCCTGCACCAGAGAAATATTGGTGACCTTGACAACACTTTTCTATTTCTTCTTTTTATTCTCCTGTTTTTCCCTAACAAATCATGATGGCAAATAAATGATAGAAGATTGCCCTGTGCTATACATCACATTTATTACATTCACTTCTGTGCTTTGTGTTCCTATAAGGTTGCATAGTCAGATTTAGATGTTATCCTTATGTGGAAACCTGCTTTCAGAAGAAGAGGAAACAAAAGAGAGAAAGCAAAGAAAAAGAGGAAGATTGGATGTGATGTGTTCTGCTAAGGCAGGGAGAAAATGGGGGAAAATAGTGGGGACATGCAGTACAAGTAACAGTAAGTAGTTTTTGTGAAGAGCTTATGCTTAGTAATGAGCAAATATACCAGCACTGTATCTGTTTGTTTATTGTCTTATAGTCTCTGGTATTTTGATTTATCAGAACTTAAGCAGTTTCTGTCTTCTTCTTCTTCTTTCTTCTTCCTCATGGTATCTAAACTAAAGTGAGAAGTGTTTTCAGTGAGAAGTGTTTCAAACAATGAAAAGTGCTAATGGAAAATTTTAATATTAACATAACCCCCTGGTTTTCCACTCGCCCTCTAACAGCAGCTGGTCTAAATAGTGTCTAGTGGACAGAAGAAAATCTTCTACAAAAGAATCATATAATAGTTTGGTTTGGAAGGGAACTCAAAGGCCACCTAATTACAACCCTCTGCTTTGAGCAGGGAAACCTTTCACTAGACTGTTGAAAAATTATTTCCTTCAGGACAATCATATATGAGATAACACATATGATTACATATATTATATACAGTTTCCGATCTGTATTTTTGAACCCTTTCTTCTATTGTAATTTCTCGACGGTTTCAAATTCTGTACCCCAAAAAGACGTAAGTCAGCAAGAGGAATATTTGCCACAACATCTCATCTTGGTTTCAGAGTGAGGGCTGTATATCAAGGAATATCAAGGAATAATGCCTTTGACCCTTGGTAAATTGCTTGTGCTTACAGGATTATCAGTGCAAGTGAGTTACTTGCCACTGTGCTTTCACCAGAGACTTGGATTAATGAGTTAACTTTCTCTTTTATTCTCACTAACAGAAATGACAACACTCAAGAAGACTGGAGCAAGATTCAAACAGCTCTGGAATGCAGAAGGCAAGTAATACCTATACTAATCAACACTGCAATGGCCTATGAAATAATTGGTCCCAGTACAGTCTTCTATGGCAAAAAGTCAGGTCTTTATAAAATGTTACCATGCATTTGTTTATTTCAGGGAGAAAAATTATTGTCTAATCTGGAGCTTCATGTGTAGTACTCTAAAACTGATGGGGAAAATCATGAAAATCACAATGTCTAAGGTGCATTTAATTTAATTTAACTTCACAAAACACTCAGTATATAGTCTGGGGACAGTTAGAGGGGAATATTAGTGCTTTCTGATAAGAAAAAAAAAAAAATTAGCTTTGATGGCAGAAGAAGCTGACACAGCAACTAGAAGCATCTGTGCGTATGGTCTAAGGCCAGAAACCCATAGTGCTCCTTACCCTGATGGCACTGCAGAAAAGGCTGGTTACAGCAGCACGGTCACTGTGTGCTCCAAAGGACTTGTGTGGCACAAGGCCCAGTAACAGTCATGAGTGACCAAAATCCAGAAACTGGCAGCGAATCTGAGGAATATGTTGTCCTTTGTTCTTCACATCTTTGTGCTTTTCCTTTGTTTTCTTGCAACTATCAGAGTTAAAGACAAAATGTCAGCCTCAGCTTTTGACTACAATCTGAAAATTGAAAATAAGAAGAAATGTGACATTTTAGCTGTGAGACCTTTGTTTCCTCACTAGGGGAAAAATAGATCTGGCTGTCTTTAAGCTTGTTCTCATCATTCCAAAGCCAGGGGAAAGTCACACTGCCAAAATATCATCTGAGAACTTTTCTTTTTGGTCCCCCACTATACTTCTAAGGATTATGATATGGTTCTTGGGCTTAAAAGGGGAAGAAGTCAGGGTTACCCTTGAGGAGGCTTCCCCTCAGGAAAATGCTGTGCCTGCTGTTCCTCCTGGTGCATGGGAATACTATAGAGCACTACTTTCAGTTAATGGGAGAATGGTTTTGTCCACAAACATTGGATGAAGATTTGTGAAGAGATACCTAACAAAAAAAGAAACCATGTAACTTCCTCACTGCACTCCCTGAGAGCCTCTAAATCCAGCCCTGTGATTTTCTGCAGTACTGGTCTCGCCACCCTGGGCTGAGACAGGACAGACCGACGGATAGAATATGATCAGGATGGTCTGTTGCCAGTGCTTGCACAGTAGGTTCACACCACATCAGATGCTTGCTTTGGCTTGCAACCAAACCCAGTAAGAACACTGACTGCTTATCGAATAAATGTGTTCACAGTTTTGGGTAACTTTCTGCTTAGAGGTACTTAACTTATCCATGTATCTAGATGTTGATCCAACCTTAAACTTGCCTAAGCCTGTGCTTTTCCCACCTCTCTCTTTTCTTTTTTTCCCTTTGTTTTTCTTTTTTTTTAAATTTTATTTTAGGATGATAATAAAATAGTACTCCAGTATTTCATCCTTGATGAGGCTTCCTCCTTTTGTTCTACAAAAGTTTGGTCTCATAATTCCAAAGAATGTGGTATTTCCAGGCACATTAGATGCATGGGTCTGGCTTTCTACAGATCTTTTGCTCATTGTTCACCCTGAAGCCAGCGATAAGACAGGTCATGAGACATCAGGAAAATATTTTCTAGTAATTTTCTCCTCTGCTATAGATTCATGTTCCATTTGAAATAATGCTTGGCAGATGCAGAAAGAGACAAGCATCACTTACAAACTTACTGTTACATTTCTGGGCATCTTGAACTGTATAGTCATATTCTTCAAGTCATATCCCTGGTCAAGGAGGGCCTTGGGATGCTTAATTATTTTGTAGCTCCTGGTTGTAGAACCTTGACATCAATAACTAAATAAAAGAAAATGTATCTAGTGAATCTCTGCACTGATTTTAATGGTACTTTAGGAATCATTTCCTAAAGCACTACAGCTGATTCCTGAGGACTGCTGAGTACTCTTAAAGCTGACCAAAGATTTAAACAGCAGGAAGGATATTTCAAATTAGAAAAGAGAATCACTGGCAGAAGTCCATGTGCCATATGTTAGGCTCTGACCATGGTTCATTTTTTTCTGAGTGCAAAAAGGTAAAAAAATAAAAATAAAGGAGAGAAGGATTATTCAGGAAGTCATTTGTTAGTAAGGAGAGTGGGTCCAAATTTTAGGATTCACTATATTGTATGGAGAACCTATAATCTTAGTAAAACCTTCTATTTACATGAATTTGTAATTGAACCACTTTCCTTTGGATATGGTTTTATTCAAAAGTGTTTGATGAAGATTCTAGGCAAATTTTAAAAGCAGCAGATGAGTATGAAGAGCTCTCTGTGAGGCTGTTCCTTCAAAATGCAGAGAAATTTTGAACATGTAAGCCACAAAATACCCACTTTTTACCATCAAAGAGGGTAATAGCATTTCTAATGGAATGGTACTTCACATTTAATTCTCTCAATACTTCTACTTATAACTAGATGACTTTTTACAAACAGTGACAAGAATTCAGGGCATTGAATAGTGGATGTAAATGTGGCAGAATGTCATTCATCCATTAAAAAGGACCCCTGGAATTTTTTAGGTAATTATTTTTAGATTATAATTTTGTAGTATTCCTACAGATATATTTAACAAAAATAATTAATTTTTAAATAAAACTGATCAGCCAAAATATTTTTTCCCATATCTATAGAGAAGGCCCTTAGATTTCCAAACTGGTAGGTATTTTCACTGGGTATTTTGAAATATTGTTTACTGCATCATTCTCTGAAATCATGATCACCCCCACTGGGAAAAGAGGCCTGCACCTGGCAGGCAGGCTCACAGAGTCTGCTTACTTTGTAACAGCTGGATATAGTGATTGTTCTAAACCCATAATTTATTTTGCATAATGGTTGACCTCTCTCCCTGTAATCTGTGGTGAGGAATTCAGGCCATTTGCAGTACTGCAGAAGTATAGGTGTTTCTGTCTATTAGAAATCACGGAGTTTGATAGTTTCCTTTTAAATCACTGTATTTAGATGTTTGAATACCCTAAACACTATCTTTTCCTAGCTTCAATCAAACTGTTTAAATATGTGATTTTAAAGAGCAGCTAATCAAATAAATGTTCACATAGCTGTGTGATATTGCAGTTCTTTAATATTAAGCATATTGGGACATACATCAAAACATTTATTCTAAGTATAATATTAGTATTTGCTAAGATCTGAAAAAAAACACCAGTTGCTTTATCTTGATGAGAGGGTAGTGACTTATTAATATAAAACTATTTTAACAATTCAGTTGCTTGAATAATAAAGGAATTTACTTGAGTGTAATTTTTGTAGTAAACTATGTCAAGCAATAACTAAATTCTTTACTCAAATTTGTTCTCTTATTGATGAAGCTAGAAGAAAAATATTCTAATTAATAAAGAAAATGGTATTATAAAAAAATTTCAAACTTTAGTTTATTCAGTTTACAACAGGAAAAACAGTTTTCTGACTAAATATTGTGCCTAGTATAAGAACTGTTGCAATACAGAGAGTAACTGTTACTATTAACGAGAAGAAAATAACTTACTCCTTCCTTTGACCTTTTTTTGAGTGAAAAACAACTTTAATCTCTTTCCCTGCTATGGTCAGGAAATTTCTAGATAGGCTAATACTTTTTGATATGAAAGTTATAGTGATCTTATGCTCTTATTAATTTGTTTATATCTTTTCCATGCCTAAAACATTTTTACTTCAAGCAATTTCAGAGGCAGCTTCTGGCTTTAGGATAAGAAGTGATAAGAAGGTCTCCAGGGAGTGAATGCAGCTTGCCTTAACTTCTGACACTGAAGACCTAGGTGTAAATCTTCTCAGAGGCCAGCTGAAATAATTTTCCCAGAACAGTGCTGTAGAGGCAGCCTCATTCGGATTCCCTTGAAAGAGATTTCATTTCATTAAACTCTAGACTTGACTCTTTTGCAAAGAGGTCAGGAAAAATGCTACATGCAGCTCTCTCTCCCTTCAGTAATGTCACCATTTCTGTGATTTATAGCAGCTGCATCTTTATATGCCACAGAAGGGCCATACAGATATTGTCCTGTTTCCTGCAAAATTAAAGCATTCAGATTAGTGTATAATACATATTTCTCAGTAAAATACCAGAAAGCTGCACTCCATTGCAACATATCATTGCAACAGCATGTTTGTACAAGAAACATTTCAATTGAAAATGAAATTAGAAAAAAGAAAGGGGAAAAAAAAATGTCTCCATTTTAAAATTTTTAACATGGGAACATGATTAGAATGTTTTTCTGAAGTTAGCCATCGGACAATGTAACCATTTCAGACATTTTAGACTTGTCAGTAAGGTGCTCCAGATAAGATAATAAAGAAATAAGTAAAATTGTAAATTGTTGTTAGCACATTATCAATACTGCTATCATTACCCTTGAAGCTGAAGCTATTAGTGCATTCTCTAATTTTTGGAATAGTGACTTATTTGCGTTAAGCAAATTGTTTCTCAGTCATAATCATGTATCATTAAATCTTGATCTCAGATCCATTGTCTGCCATTTAGCTTTGGTTCCTGGGTGTCAAGGACTTCTTTTTCCTATAGACAGCTTTGTTGAGGGTCACACGTATGGACTTGTAATAACAGACTATTGTCTTTGCTGAGACAGAGTATTAATTTATCTTGTTTCTCAAATAGCCAACAGCCAGTCAGACTCCCTGGCTAAAATGGGATTTATATTTAGCCTTTAATAAAAGTTACGTTATTAAAAGTGAGTGTCAATAGCTATGATATTAAAAAATTTCCAGTAATTGTTGCGTTTGTTTCTCTTTTCCAAAATCTGGCATCCTGAACATGCCTGAGGTGGAAGTAACTTAGTGAATCAAGAAAGTGGTGTTTATCCCACCACTCAGGCACTTATGTCTTTTATCTATGACATCTGCTGGTGTGACACAGATAGGTTATGCCTACTGCATATGCTCTTGCCATTTCCTGCCTTGCCCCTTGTAGGTCTGGTAGAGGAGAAGGAGAGCACAGGTCTCACCGCAGGTGTCAGTGGTCCCTGGTTCTTGGGAATAAGGCACCAATTTTTTTTTCTAAGAAAAGGAAGTAGGAATTACCCCTCCAAAGGGAAAAGCTTGTGAATGGTGTACCCTGTGCTAAAAACAACACTATGTTGGTTCAATACATATTTTATTGCAAATTTACTGGAACCTGTGCAATAGAGTGAGTTATGAATGCAACAGCTTAGAAGAGCTGCATGTGAAGTATTTTTCTTGCTCACAGCTATTGTGAGATTGGAAAGTTATTTCAATTTCTGTTCTTTCTTCACGCCCTTTCTGCCTTCCTTCTTGGTTGAGGGCAAACATCCACTGGTAGGGCACCAGTCTGTGTACCTTTCCTTTTCATTGACCTTTAGTGACAGAAATTTGCTTTACTTCTAAACAATATTAGAAACTGTTGTGCCAATAAAAAATCTAAACACAACCAAAACATCAAGTAACCATGTTGTGCTTTTGCCTACATGCCAGTAAAAGGGAAAAATTATAATAAACTCCAAGAAAAACAGGAACTCTAGGTAGGAATTAGGATCATACAATTATATAATAATTTAAGCTGTAAAAGACCTTTAAGATCATTGAGTCCAATTACCTACTGTAACTTGAAAAGGGACTCCAAAGTCACAAATCTCATTGAACGACCTTCTCACACCACTTTCAGCTGATGTCTTTCTCTTCCAAATTATTATAATTAAGAGTGCACCCATTAAATTTTTTCATTTGTTAGATGGATGATGCTATTTTATAATGTGCCCAAATAATGTGCCCATTATGAGTTTTAAGTCTGGTGCCAACAAAATGTCTGCAGCTCTTCTTCAAACTTCATTTGAAACCTCAGAAGGAGAGTCATTGAAAGACAATTTGGGAAGGAAGCCATGTGAGTTTAACCAGCAACTGCCCATGTTTGGATAATAATGTCTGATGTTTTCTTAATAATTAAGATTCATAAATATTATGGAAGTAAAGCAGGGAAAGATTATTAATGGATTTGAGTAAGCCAAGCATGTTGACCCTGTGTGTGTAAACATCACATACAGTCATATCCAAATGAAGTCTGGAACTGTTTGAAAGGCATAAAGAATCAAAGCAGATTTTTCTATATTTGCATTTTCCAAAACAATACTTTAAAAATAACAATACTTTAAAAAAAACCAAAAAACCAAAAAAACTATATAACACCCTGGTGTTGTTAGGAAAGCCATTGTTTCTCCTTTGGATTTCTCCTTATTTTGTAATCAAAAATAGCCCAATTATCTTTCCTACTTTGATGCCAATTGTTCACTTTTACCTACTTATGGAGACCTCAGGTCTTTCCATCACACATTCATATTATTTTATTTTCATTTTCTTCTTATTTTCTCTAACTTCATTTCATTCTTTGAATTTAAATGCAACCACAATCCTTAAAAATACCTTGTGGAAGCTGAGATGTTTAGAACAACTTCTTTGTAACAAAAGTTTGTTTCCAAGAACCACCTTGATACTGCAATATACTCCTCACTATTCAGATGCTGGCTGTGGGGGAAAAGATTAAAGTAGTATGATTTTTTTATTCTGCCTTTTTATGTTGAGCCAAACTTGTCCTCTCTAAGCAGGGACAAAGCTTTCATGTTCAGATAAAAGCTTCAGGAAATCAAAATTTGAATCTAAGAACCACTTAAGCCGAACAGTAACAGAATTAGAAGCAAAGTAGCAAATAGTGTTGCAACTAGTGAGCAACTACTCCTGATGCATGAGTAGGAAATGAGAGTTGAAAGCATTGAATTATGTAAATCAAAGTGTATTTGCTGAAGAGAAGTGTAAAGGATTCTGTCCACTGGTAGCTAAACACAACCTAGTAGACTGTCATTTCAATATAAGAGATAATTTTCTTGATTTATAATGTGGGTTTCTCTGAATAGTTGGCAAGTTCTGTATTTTCTTCTTAGTTGAGACAGATCAAAAAGGAATATTACTTTTTCTCCAATAACTCCAGCAAATTCTGCTTCATTCTAAAATCCCAAACAATACATAACACAGAATCACATAATATTTCTGTGTCAGAAGGGAAACAACAGGATCATCAAATGAAGCTCCTGGGCCTTCACAGGGCACCCCAAGAATCTGTGTCTGAGAGTGTTGTCCAAACACTTATTGAACTCTGTCATGTTGTTGCTGTCACCATTTCCCTGGTGAGTCCATTCCAATGCCCAACCATCCTCTGGATGAAGAACCTTTTCCTGATATCCAACCAAAATCTCCCCTTACACAACTTCAGGCCATTCCCTTGCATTCTGTCACTGGTCACCACAGGGAAGAAATCAGTCTCTGTCCCCCTCTTCTCCTTGTAACTTTACTTTAAAAAAATTAAACATAATCTGTGACGCATTTCAACAACATATAAGATAATCTGTTGCAAAGTGTTATTAAAAGAACATTTGATATTGTGCTATACTTAACTTTTCTCGTTTTCTTTCTTTCTTTCTTTCTTTCTTTCTTTCTTTCTTTCTTTCTTTCTTTCTTTCTTTCTTTCTTTCTTTCTTGCCTCAATTTACACTGTCAATTTTCTTTATCTTATAATATGGCATCTGTGATTACAATACGGTACCTGTGACTACAAATTACAACAGCTACAAATGTAACAAGTTTGGGGTCAGTCTCTGTCTAAACTCAAAAGGAGGGGGCATTGTTGTAATTACTTCTGTTGGAATGAGACTGAGGAATTTTTGAAAGTTGAAACCAGTTTAACTGCTTGTTCAGAAGCAGAAGTTTTGAGATCATGGACATTAACTTATTTGCATGTTGGGTTTGCATGCCTTTCAGCTTTGGGTCAATTTATGTTTTGTTTTTTTCCAAAAAATTCTGAGGCAAAAAGCCATGAATCATGAGCTGGATGGAAGTGAAAAACTTCTGAGAGATTCATGCAAATGGCTTGGGAAGAAACCCCTTGCTCTTTTTTCTCTCTGATCTCAAGGTTTCCAGTTCCAGTATTTTCTGAGATTCCTTTCCACAATTAGCTGTGACTTATGGGCTTTAAGGATATGCCTAAGGAGATGACAGCAAGATATCCCTTATGTGTTCAATTTTAATGAATTTCTGATAAAAAAGGCTATATTTGAGAGAAGCTGTGGGTTTGAGGACAAGATCATTAAACAGAGTTTTTTTTCTGATTGTATCCCTTGCCACCTATCTTGTAGGACTGAATTTCTGTAATGACAGAATTTATCTCAATCTGACAGTCTATAGGCATCATGATCCTCTATTAGACAGTCCTATGATTAATTTAGTTGAAAAAATTTGCTCCTAAAATGAATTTGTAGATACTATTTCTTTTTTGTTTAAATTCATCAAACATCTGTGAAAAATTTTATGTATAGCACATTGTATGTTGTCTGTCTTTATATCATGACTCATGTATTTTTTGTAGGTTTATGCAGTTATATTTAACTTTCTCACTGTTATGAATTTGTCTTGGTGTCCTTCAAACAGCAGCTGATAAACAGGAAAATGGATTATTCAGGGTTGGGGGCATTTTTGAAGAACAAATTATGTTTTTCTTATTGCAAAACTGACTGTCTAAGCTGTAAAAAAAAAAAAAAAAATCTCCTCATTTCTACTTTTCAGAAAACAAGCACTTATTCCCTCCTCTCCCCATGAAATTTACCATTTTCCTTTTACCTGGGAAGCATTTCTGTTCCACTCCTGATTGAAACAAAAAAACCTCAGATGATCAATAAGGAAGTATTTTCAGAAAAATTTTGCTGAAACAAACGTGACACAAATATGCACATGGTTTCAATTTCCTGAGAAGCACTGACATTTTTACTCAATTTCCTCTTAATCCTTTATCACTCATAGCTCCCTTGCTTCTGGATTCCTTTCTTAGCAGCCAGAGGTGGGGTTAAAAAAACATTGAAATGGAAGAGAGCTCAACCAGCTCATTCTGTGTAATAAAATCCATTCCACTGTGGTTCTAATTTCATCAACTAATACAAGTCAACATCAAGCGTTAATGAGAAAAGGTTTCCAATTAGATACAGTCTGACACTGACCCAGCTTTTCAGTCACCTCCAATTGTCAGCGATAAAAAGGACGGTTCAATATGATATGGATCATTCACTTCAAATCTCCACAACTCATTTATGACAAACACAACTAACAGAGCATAGGGAACTGCTGAATTGTTTTTCATTATGTTGGCACATTGGCTTTAGACTACAGTGGTAATGATCTTTAGAGGTTTTCCATACAGAGTGTCACTAATGAGCAGACCAGGATGGGGCGATGAGGTGATGACAACCCACATTTTCAAGCGACAATACAAGCAACATGATGATGCTTAAAATTCCTTATTATTTCTGGAAAGTAATTCACTACCGTAGAGAAGAGAGAGTTAGGAGGTTAAACTATTAAATAAAATGAGTACAGAAAGTGAATAGCTCATTAAAAATGAAACACTTTTACAAAATACACAAGCCTTTTCTCTGTAAAATGTACTTCAGACCGTCTTTCTATATACAGTTACTTAGACTGATATTTTTGTTAACTAGGAGACCTAGGGATGCATTAAAGTCCTTCAGAAGTGCATTTTCTAGTGTATTTATCTACCTTCAAATCCAGAGTAGATATGGGGAATAAAGTTAGGTAGATGTTAAATTCATTCCTAGGTGAAGGGCTTCCTACTGACCAGGACATTAAAGGTCAGCTTTAAGATGTTGACCTTTATTCCAAAAAACTATTCCAAAACCACTGGGTTGTAATGAGCACCTGCAATTTATGAAAATGTTAAGCACGGCAAGTCAGTAAATTATAGCACTGCTACAATCGCTAAAAAATGAATTTAAGGTAACTTACTAATAATGCATAAAAGCTACCTGGAGACTATAAAATACAAGAGCCATATTCTATTCTTTGAAACTGTGGAGAAGTTTTACATCAGTTGTTGTGGTTTTCCCTTTCAAACTCTCCTTGAAATATTTTTATTTTGCAATGGAATGAATTCCTTTATATCATTATGGATATCACAGGTTTTGAAAACTTGAATTAATTTCTGTCTGCATAAACTATTTCCTGGGAAATGTGTTCCAAGGATCAGTGAACTAGGGGAAGAAAAGAAGGCTAGAACAGTGACAGAAAATGTGTTAAGATTTGTTTTTTGAAGATGCCAAAAATTGAAGGTTTTCATCAGAGACTATATAGCAAGATGAAATGAGTTCTGATGATATTAAACGTATTCATCAGAAATGAGCTCAGTAAATATCAGCTTTGCAAAATATGAAAATTACTATTTTTTTCAGTTAATATTTGACTTTACTGTCAAACAGAGTATACAAATAATAAGTGGTCAAATAAAAATCTTGTGTTACTATTCCATAGCAAATTTGTTTATTTTAATTTTGTGTCAGATTAGACACAAAATTGAAAGCCCAAATATGTGTGGGAAAGCCCATACGTATTTGCTTGACATACCCATAAGTATGTCAAGCTGCTTTTTAAAATTGTTTCAGAATTCTTGGGTCTGAATTATGGAAATCTACTTTGCACATAATTTTCCATTTTTTTTCTGCTTTGCAGGATAAGTTGAAACTCTTTTTGATACTTGTGAGAATCATTAACTCTGTGGAAACACATTAAAATAATTATTCAAGGATTTTGTGTTTCTTCTTTGTCCACAGACAAATGATGTAGAAACAAACTTGCTACTGTAATTTTAAAAAAAGTTTCATAAAGCTATGCCAGCAGTTCTGATATATAGATTTCATGTGTTTTTAATTCCATTTGACATTGCAACCTTGCCTGGTATATGTCTGAAAGTGTAGACCAATGACTTCCTAGCTTGATTAATCATTCCTTTTTTATATGTTGATTTCAAGATCACACCATATAATAAATAATTCAACTGCATTCTTTGTAGGAAGTTCTGCACCATCTAGGTCTGCCTCTGGGTCTACTTATCTTCTTTGCATCATGGAAACAAAAATTTTCACTGGGTGTCATTTGTACAGTCAGTTTATAAGGCAGATGCACCCTGTTGTTAATGGATCTGGACACTTCAACATGTTTCAATGTGAATTCGTTTGATGGGTGAAAACCTGATTATTTTCAGTATATAGAATGGAAATCTGTCAAGTTTGTGTGTGTGTGTGTAAACGTATACACACATTCTCGTTTTGGACACAGAGGGTTGTGCATGGTTCACAACTCAGAACTGATAAACTTGTCCATTTTAAACTTGGGCTTTTTTATACATATGATTATTGTATAAGTCTGTATAGCTGTGTAAACTTCAGACACAGTGTCAGCATAGAATATTGTTGTATTGTGCTTTTTGTTTTATTAGGTTTATGGTTTGATTTGTGATTTGGTGGTTTTCCTTGGTGCTGTTTTTCCTTTTGTCTCCGCCTTTTTCCCAGTTATTTCATCAGCTAGTTTCTACTTTCTATTTCTCCAAACTTTATCCATTTACTGAAACCCTTTTTTCTTCCTTGGAAGTTTATTGGTTCAATACTGTTATTCCCCGCCTGGGTTTTTACTACCAATTCTCCTGATTTGTTGAAAGTTGGGTCTGCTCCTGACTTTCTCCTGAAATATAAGTCTTTGTTCGCCCCTTGATCAGGGCCCAGGAGAGGAAAAAGGGGAAGTTTGTCATCAAATAAAGTTTCCCTGGGACCCGTGTGCGCTGCCTGTGTTTTATACTGTGCCGAAACAACTGACAACTGGGATTCAATGGAGCTCCAGGGGGAAAACTGCCACCCCCCTCCCTTAACATCAGCTAGCCGGGGAAAGAGAAGCAGCAGAATATGATTTTCAAACACCACGAAATAGAGGCAAAACAAAAATAGCAAGTGCCTCCTGAAATTAGAATACTTATATCCTGCTGGGTATTGTAGCTATGATATTATGGAAAATCCTTGCTGGGATTTTTCCTCTCCTGAGAAGCTGAGGAGCCTCAGGAGAGAAAGGTAAACAATTCTTATCTGCTGCTGTGGAATGCAACAGGTGCATCCGTGATTGGTGCATGTGGATTGTTTTCTATTGATGACCAATCACAGCCACCTGTGCCAAGGCTGTGAGCAGTCACAGGATTTTTGTTATTCTAGTCTATTCTGTTCTGTTCTGTTCTTGTTGAGCCTTCTGATCTCTCTGTTCTTTTAGTATAGTCTTAATGTAGCATTTTAATATAATATCTAACATAATAAATCAGCCTTCTGAAATGGAGTCAAGCCTCGTGGCCCCGCCACACGTGGAGAATCGTCAACAGGGTATAAATTCTGAGTATCATGATAGGAGCTCTCTTAGGGAAAAGGAAGACGATGTAATCTACAAATTTGAGAAGTGTATTGATCTTTCTGTAACATAAGGCTTCAAACTCTGAAGATTCATATCTTTTGTTTTTTGGGCATGAAAGGAGATGGGCCTTTGAAGAGTCTGGTTCAGAACAGGAGGATATATATCTTACATTTGTGATTCTAGTTACTATATAGACAGCTGTCTGACCCTGACAGTTCCTCATCATGATGTGCCAGTGTGGATATTTGCATATGCCAGATGTTCAGTCTGGCCATCCCCTGGACAAAAATGACCATGTTTGTGCTGGAGTCTATATGCTTTCTTTTCCTGCTCTGGTCCCACATCTCTTGGGGAGTATATAAGAGAAGCCACCATGCAGAGGGCCTTTGTTGCATTCCAGAGCAGTCTAAGGCACATCTACCTCATACAACTTAAGTTCTATTACATAAGTGGGTCAAATCATAGGTCAAATGAAGAGCATTCCTTGACTCATTACGCTACAGAGGTATATCCTGAATTCCTATGAAAATTAAATTTTCTCTGTTCTGGGCTGTTTACAAATCATAGCTAAGACCTCCTCAGACCAAGGAGAATGGAAGATGTTCTTGGGCCTTTGCTTATGAGAAGTGAGTGCCATTAGCTGGTAGGAAAGGTGGGGGTTGTATTGATAATGTGTGATGACACACACTGTTGGAATTTACTGCTTTTTACCCCTGTCCTTGGTGCTGGCATGCCTAGTATAGCAGTTGACTATCCAGCGCTGTAGCTTAAAGCAAAATATTTCGGTGGAAGATCTATTAAATATTGGGAAGAAATTCTTTATTGTGGGGGTGGTGAGTTACTGAAACATGTTGCCCAGAGAAGTTGTGGATGACCTGTCCCTGCAAGTGTAAGTCCAAGTTGAAAGTTGAATGGAACTCTGAGTAACCTGACCTAGTGGAAGGTGTCTCTGCCTACAGCAGAGGGGCTGGAACCAGATGATCCTTAAGGTCCCTTTCAGCCCAAAATATTCTATGATATATCCATTATATTCCTTCCATGTGTGAAACACTTCTTACTCAAACACATTTTTATCCCAAGTATTTTCCCAGAAAAGACATAGAATGCGAGGATTTACTTTCAGTAGTGGATTATCAGCAAAAGATTGAAGACAAACCTTTTTGATTTAAAATCCATTTAGTTTTTACAATAGTGTAGGAGATATGCACTGTGAAACCCAGCCATGTGCTATTGCCTGGCTAGGATTTGTACAGGGATTTACTAATCAATGTCTTCTACCAACACAAGGAAATGGGAGAATTTTCTTTTGGGAACTGAGGCTGTGAGTGCTTTGACTTAATTTGTCAACTTCTCTGGTTGTGCTAAAATATTGAGTCCTTTAGCTTGGAGGCAACAGAAACTCTACAAGTTACTACACTGTGGGGGAGTTTCACAAAAATACTCTTGGGTCATATATTACTTAACAAAACAATTTGCAATTTCCATCAAGCTATTTATCTTATTTTTTTATTTAGTAAATTTTTAATCCCAATCTCAAATCTCTTGTTCCACAACCACTAACTTTACAGTATATTCATATATGTGAATATTCATAATTCTCTTTATTTCAGTTTTCCAGAAAGAAATGAAAAATATTAAGCTAAGTTTAAGTCAATACCCTGTCAATTTTATCTGTATGCATTGTAAAAGGGACAACAGAAGTCATATTTGGCATAAATTTTCCTCTTATGATGGACATATGTGACTTGTAATAGAAAGGTAGATTTGCAGATGCTTCAGGATATGTACCTCACCTAAGAGCTGAAAGTTCTCTTCTGCCCTTAATTGTTGTGCAAGGTTATGTGTTTTTCCAATGGTAATTGAAGTTAGGCAGAAATCCAATTTTGAATTATATTTATTTACCTTTTCTGTATAAAAGCAAGACTTCTGGGAAAAATTCAGGATTTTTGGAAAGTTCGAACTGCTTTCCAAAATTTTCCTGCTCTAATCAGGTCAAACATGTTCAGAGAGTAGTCTTGCCTGATTTGTTTTCTAATTTTTGCTATTAGTAGCTGCTGAACAAAAAATGCGAAAAAAACCCAAACAAGGCAGACAAAAGTTAATGGAATTCTTCTAAGCATAAAGTTACATTCTCTGCAGTTCAGGGTTTTGGCAGAGCTTCAGAATGTTTTGCTTGAACTGTCACATCTATCAGAAGTTGGAGTTAGCTTGGCAAGAGAATAAGTGTTCAACATACCTAGATAGGAAGCGCATCAATTTCATAACAAATAATTGAAAAAATGAGATTGCATTTCTTAAGCAGCATGACTCTATAGTCAACACAGCTGAAATCACATTAAATCTCTTAGAATTCTCACACTGTTAATCAGATTATTATTGTATGAATAATATGTTCTATGAACCCGATATAGGAACACATGCACCTGATTTCTCCCTGAGAAACTGAGTGATTTGATTGTTGTCGTGGTGTGCTTATTAAAAAAAAAAAAAAAAAAAAAATAAAGGTAAGAAAAAATTCAGTCCATATATTATTAGGATATATCACATCCTATTTAATTATAGAAATATAATTAAAAGGCGTTAATAGACAATGTCCCATAAACTGGGTGGATTGTTTTGCAGGCTGCATTTTTAGGATGAAAACTGCAGTTCTTTAGAAATTTCAGAATCTTAATTTGACATATGAAATATTTTTTTAAAGAAAAAATATCCTTCCTACACAGGCTTTTTTCAAAGGGCCATGACAGAAGATGGATACATTCTGCTACTCATCGTATTACTAACAAGAAGTATGGTAGGACAAATGAGTTTGAGGTTAGAAATCATAAGGAAAACTGTCTAAAATATACTAAAAATTATTAAACATATAATAAAATATATTAAATATATTATTATAAAATAAAATAAAAATATATATTAAAATGTATATATATTTTAGACCCCTGTCTAAAATGTATATAAAAATATCAATTGGCAGAACACTTGCTTTATGATGTCAAAAGAGCCCTTTATCTCATCAGGCAGCTGTGAAGAAAGCAGGTGCTGTGAAGAGCTTGGACTGGTTGCCATCCACAGCCTCTGGAAAAAAAATGCAAAAGAACCCAAACAAGGTAGACAAAAGTTCTCTTTCTGATTTCTAAGTATAGCATTTCAATGATTATAAAAGTTAGGATGTTACAAATTATTTCATATATAAGGATTTGAGTAATTTCAAGTCTCTGAAAACATCTTCCCTAAGAAACAGCCATAATTGGTGAAGTTTCTTGTGGCTTTCTTTCCTTGAGCTTAAGGACAAATTTAACTCAAGTGTACTATGACTGCAAGAGTAGCCTATGCTTTACTAAATATTTGATAACTCATGTGGAAGAATGGAGGAGAGGATTGTAAAAATGAGAGAGAGTAGTAATGAATATTCTGTGGACAAAGAACTTCAGTGTGCATTACTGCTTCATAAATGCTACAGGCTTGACAGTGAGGAACACTGTTAACATGAGCACATGTTGTATACATATCCCCTTGTGTATGATAAATGGCATGAACTCACTGAAGACTTTGTCACAGTCAAGGAACACATAACACTGCTCTCTGCTGTGGATTCTCCTGTGGCTAATACTAGCTGAGCTCCTGATGTAATCCTCAGTTATATTGACCAGAGTGCCTGACATGAGGTACAAACCCTTTGCAGATCAGGTACCACTGTTTGTGGTGCTCTGTTGGGTATATTCTTTGGTGTTGAAAAAGACTAAAACCATTCTGTGGTCTTTTCCTTGATGCCAACAATACAGTATTTGTGCCTTTCCTTTGTAGTTTCCAATTTGCATGAAATTCACAGGGAGAATACTTGAGAGCTCTACTTCACAAATTTGAATTGAAATTGGCTTCTGAATTGAAAATTCATGGGGAGGAGAGAGTTAACAGGGAGATACAATGTGATTGCCTAAGTTTAGGAAATTATGCTAGTACTTTTCCCTGTTCTTTCTTTTCAAGTGGAGCGTGAGGGATTTGGAAGGACCTGGAATTTTGACTGTAGTGTTTGGCTTTACAGTAGCTCAGAAGAAAAAAGACAAAGTGTTTTGTGTCTCCTTTTCCTAAAACATGATGGAAAGCACATCTGAAGAGCGTCCTCTGGTTGGCATAAATAACTAGCAAAAATTGTTGAGATATTTTTTATTGTCACATCAAGTGAGTCAGTAATTACATATTGTTTCACACAGAACCTTGACTTTTGCTTGGGAATGAAAGAAAATTATGTTTGACATTTACACATTACTCTTAGAAAGGCATAGCAGGCCATGAGTTTTATTAAAATAACTGAATTTCTGTCACTGCAGAAAAAGCAAAGTCATCCAAAGTTGGCATTTTCATTTTTCCTTTTCTAACATCCCTAAATACTATACATGCAAGGATATTTTTCAAATTATTAAACTTCTTGGTGATTACTTATATCTGTTTGCTTAAGAGTAAATAACTATTCCATTTTAATATAGGTTAACTAGGAAAATGTCTTTAAACTGATGGAAGATTTTTCCCTTCCAACTGAACCTCTGTGCAGTTCATACTGGTAAAAAATATTTTGGTTTGGAAATTGCCCCAAACAGGCATATATTCTTGTACTGATATATGAAAGAACTTTTTTTGCTTTGACCTGTTTATGTGTCTTGAGGAATTTGATATAGAATATGCATTGTAAATTCTGTCACCAAGCTCAAAAAGACTTCTGGGCTGGTGAAGTTCAGACTCTGTTTTGTAAACTGCCTTGACTGTGTGGAAAAGAAATTTGCACTGGCATCTAGTCAGATGCTGTGGTTCTGTTGATTCTTAAACTCCCAACAAAAATATAGCTATAAAAAAGGCTTTTGTGACTGTCTTTAAAAGAGCATGTAAATAAGAACAAGGATTGGTATTTGCAGTGGTGGCTTGGAAGTGCTCTCTGTAGAAGAAAAGTAGTTTGGTACCTACAGCTCCCACAACCCTTGGAGGTTTGAAATTCTCAACAGGGATAGAATAATGAAATCCAGAATGTGAGATAAATTCATAGGCATTCCAGACATGGTGTAAATAAAAATGAGTTATTGCTTTTACCTTCAGGAGTCACAGGTCCTGTGGCTGCCTTTGAACCAATGACATAGATGTAGAAGTATCTTACATTTCATCACTGCATTCAATCTGGTTCTTGTCTTTCTTTATTCCATCACTTCTTTATTCCAGATGATATCTTTTGTGTCATAATATTTACTGTACTGTGAACAATCTTCCCTGTATCTCGTCTTTTCCATCTGGTTTCTCCTGTCCATCACAAAATGTATACATGAAAAGCAATTTGACTGGGAGGACACACAAATACAAGCCTTTCCATAACAGTGTAACGTGGTATCTGATGAAATAATTGACTGCTAGGATTTTGACTGCATATGTAATTGAACTTCTGAAATAAAACTCATAGTTAGGACTCATCTCCTTTCACATTAGTGGCACACTTTAGTGTTTACACAGTACTTCTAGTAACATGGTAGGTGGAAACATTGTTCTCAGTGTTGATGGTGTTCTGTTTCAAACTCCAGTAGAAAAAGCAGGATAAAGTTCATACAGACTTATAGACTTTGTTGTTCTAGCTGTAATATTGTACTAAAAATAAAATCAGAGGCTGCTGCTGTTGTTATTTTTGCTGTTATCTTTCTGGTGTTAAACTGGTGAGAACTGATAGTATTCTAAGATACTTTCTGCACAATGAGTTTCAGTGTTAAAACATTCAGTGAGACTGATCAGCCTATACTGCTCGAAACTGCACATTTTAAAGCTTTATATAGAGTATAATTTTTTGCAGTGTTGTTTATTCTGACTCTGCAGCCTGGAGGTACTATAGTTACCTAGCTTTCATTGCGTAAAGGGATGATTCCATATATTTGATCCTCTCTTCTAAGTAGAGTGAAAAAGTGTAACTTTAATAAATTAAATTATTTAGCAGCAACACATAAATTTTTCTATTTTACATGAGATTTGTAGTAGTAGCGGTTGGCCCTTGACAGTTACTTATAGCAATTGATGGTAATGAAATACTACTTCATTTAATGTACTCAGCAATATATTTAGTTTTATATTTATGGATCACCACTTTCTCTGGAAATATGATGTTTCTGTAATTAAAATTAATAAATACTCATTACAGATACTTGGTAAATTATAAGTATTTTTTTGTAAACATAAGGGAAAAGGAGTGTTTTATATTGGGTAGTAGCAAACAGATCATTACACATATATAGTGCACCAAGTCACAATTAACAGCTATTCAAATAGCAAAGCTTCCAAAGGGTGACTTGTCTTTGCAATTTATCTGTGCTACTGCTGTTTCTGTAACACTGCAGAGCTTTGCTTCAGTTTTTAAAAATGTTTTCTTTTTCATGATTGTTTTTGTCCGGACCTATTTTCTTAGCAACTTGTAGCCATTAAAGACTGTAATTCTGCTCAAGGGATAAGTGTATTAATTGCTTGAGATTTCTCATTTTGCCCACTCTGAATTTCTGTCTTGGTTGGTTGAAATGTTCTTGCTCCCTTGAGAAGCTGCACCTCAGCAGCAGCTGTTTTTCTCCACAGGGTGCTCAACCATAAGTTCTTAAAAATCTTCTCTGAGATCTGCTAGGAAAAAAAAAAAGGTGTGATAAAAATGTCTTTCTTGACCACTTTCCACAGTGAGTAAGTAATCTTCTGTGCTATGTGGAAAAATCAGATTCTGATCTTGAAATACTGAGAATCAAATTTTGATGAGAAGCTGTGACATAAGAGCTCAGAGGAGCTGTGTGTGCTTTAGATCTGTTTCTCCTCCAAATGAAGCATTTGGGAAACCTTTACCCAAATACTTGAGTGAATCACCAGAGAGTTTTGATAAGTTTATTTCTGAGCATGGGGTTTTGATTATAGGCAGATGGGGTATGGGGCTGATCCAGCTGGACTACCACAGCAAAATGGCCCATTTTCTCCCTTTAGATTTCCAAAGCATGCATTTCTTTGTGGACTTCCTGTCAGACTGTGTTCATTACTATACCAGGACACGAATGTGATCTCTTTGGTCACCCTGCAGTGGTTGATATTGATTGGACACTAGGTGCATACCAAAGTAACCCTGTCACTCCCCTTCTCAACTGGACAGGGGAGAGAAAACACAATGAAAGGACTGAGGATCAAGATAAGGGTAGGGAGATAAATTACCAATTACAATCATGGGCAAACCAGACTTCATTTAGGGAAAATAGATTTAATTTACAACCAATCAAATCACAGCAGGATAATGGGGAAAAATAAATATAATGTCAAAACACCTTTCCACACACCTTCTTTTGTCACAGGCTCAAGTACACTCTTAAACTCTCTACATTCTCCCCACAACAGCACAGGTGGATGAGGAATGGAAGCTGGATACAGTTCAGCACACATTTGTCTCTGGCGTTCCTTGCTACCCACACTGTTCCTCTCCTTCAGTGTGAGGTTTCTCCCATAGAAAACAGTCATCCAGGAGCTCCTCCGAAAAGAGCCCTTCCCACAGGCTGCCATTCTTCATGACCAGCTCCAACATACATCCATGCTGTGGGGCCCAGTCCCTCAGGAATGACTTGTTCCTGTGTGAGTCTCCATGGGGTCACAAGTTCTGCCAGGAAACTCATTCCAGTGTAGTCCCTCTCTTCACAGGGTCACAGCCCCTGACAGGATCTTGTTTCAGCACAGGCTTCTCACATGGTCACAGCCTTCTTCGGGCACATCTACCCCTTGCTGCTGAGGGGTCCTCCACAGGATGCAGGCAGATATCTGCTCCCCCATGGACCTCCATCAGCTGCAGACAGACAACATGCCTCATCATGGTCTTAACCATGGGTTGCAGGGGAAACTGCTCTGGCACATGGAGCACCTCCCACCTGTCCTTCACTGACTTTGGTGTCTGGAAAGCTGTTTCTCCAACACACTTTCAGTCCTCACTTCCAGGTGCTGCTGCACAGCAGGTTTACCCTGTTCTTAACAGAGTCATCCTCAGGCACTGCCACTGTTGCTGATGGCTTGGCCTTTGCTGTCAGTGTGTCCGCCTTGGTGCCATCTGGGAGTGGCTTTGTCAGACAGGAGGAAACCTCTGTCAGCTTATCATAGAAACCACCTTTGTAGCCCCTCCACTACCAATCCTGATTCCCAGTGTCCAGGTAGTCCAGAAAGAGGCAAGGTTATGACAAAAAGTTGTGGCTCACTATGTTTTTATGACCAGAGAGATTTTGTAACCTAGTCTTTTGGGTGTTGTCTATGTCCAGATTTCCATTCCAAATTTGAATTTTGGAATGGAAATTTTTAGGTGAAACTTTGCTTTATGTATATATTGTGGCATACAACTAAGAAAACTGCTTGTACAGTCAAAATTATTTGCCTCCTGCTGGAGCTAAGAGCAAAATTAGGAAAGGGATTGCAAATATGGATGCAAGGTTCATCAGCCATTAATTTATATGCGTGTATAATTTGCACAGAGGACTGGATACTGGCCCAAATTTAATTTCTGGTCAAGAGGCGATGTAAATGTGCAGTCCTGGCAATGCTGCAGACTGCAACAAATCAAAACACAGTCCATCTTTGTGCCATACACCAGTCAATAATATCAGTACACCTGAGAAAAGCTCTGTGACCAAAAGGCAAAAGCTGTATCTAAAACTATTAAGTCTTGTATCTGTCCTCTGTGATTTGCTTTATTGTGATTGACAATGCCTTAATTAATTATGGTTTTAAATTTTTTTTTCTCTGTTTTTTACTTTAGTAACACAGGGTCATGTAAAAAAAGAGGGAGTCTTTCCATGGAAAATTATTTAAGCTGTTCAGAAATAGAATGTTTGGGAGGCCACTGGATGCAACAGACAAAAAGAAATTAAAAGCCTGTGACTGAAACACAGAGCTGGAGAAACAACCAAATGTGTCAAGAGTGGTTAGTCAGGCTGTAAGAAAGGTAGGACAAATGCAGGCATTGTACACAACTTGCTACAATATGAGGTGACTGAGCTGGAAAAATGAACTCTTCCATGTCCTGTTATCTTTCACACAGTTAATCTTTATGATTTTTATTCAAATACTTAATTGCTTTTTGGCTCTGAAACCCTTCATCCACTTGGGAGGCTCATTTAAGACCATGGCTAGGCACATCTACCTCAAAGATCTGGTTAGGAGACCTTAACATATACTGCTAGAAAAATAGATTAGAACTTTACAGTTCTGGTGTTATTTTTTTCCATGGTTGTTGTGTTTTGCAATCCAGTTATTGATTTGTAAAGCTGAGAAATGGTGGTGTGTTACAGGATTAATTTGTTGTGTGTTTGCTATTTTCTGGAGACACAGATTTATTAAGTCTCTACTGTTCTTGCTGATAAGTAGCTAGAAAAACTGGTAGTAGACATAAACACAAACTGTTTAAACTGTAACAAGATGGCTGTTTTGGTGTCTGCCCCTTCTTAACTCTCTTTCTTTTCTTATACTTCCAGTAAATTTCTTATACTTGAATTTTTGACTAGCCACTGCTGCATGTTAGCTATCTTGCCTGTATTGACATCAGGAAAAAGAAGAAATGAAGCCACTCAGACTTGGTACCAGGCCAAACTATCTGCAGTTTGGCTTTTCAACAGAAAAATCAATGTGCAAAAAACATCCCTTCAATTTTGCCAATGTCAATTACTGAAACAATCAAAACATGTTTATTTTAAATTTTAAGGAGGAAAATTAATTTTGTTAGTTGAACAAGATTGGAGGGAAGCAGGGCTTGGTCTTGACCGTGAAGCTGTCCTCTCATGCATTACAGTGTAAGTCTAAGTTTTGCTACCGAGTTGTCCCTAAACTCCACTGAAAGCTGAAGTAATAAAGCAAACTTATCATTTGAAATTTAGTGACATGACTTCAAAGAATTGAAGAGGGAGAACAGGAGGAACAAGAGCAGCTGCTTCTGCCTTATGAGATTGTTCTCGAGAGGAAGGTTTTTCTGTAGTGAGCTGCACAGTGGAACAGATGCAAATTGTAGCAAGGGCATTAGAAGTTATTATAGGGACAGGGTTGGAAATTTTGTTGGGACTCAGCCTTCTATATAATATTTACTTTTTTTTTTATTTTTTTTTTTTTCCCCAGAGCCCTTAGATACTTGGGAGTCTCTAAGAGGAGATTAGTGAACTCAGGTCTATTAATTTTTGGAAAATGTTGTCTTTTCTTTCTCTCTTTGTCTGGTAATAATGATGTAATTGTTGCAATATCTGTATGCCACAATGTATGATATTCATCCAAATCCCATCCAGCTCCTCTCAAACTGGCTTGAACACTGGACCAAAAATAGTCCCACTAATTCAGCCCTTTACTTGAGCTAGTCTGTGTTTTGGATTAGTCCCTTGTTAGTGCAGCTGTTGTGCCTTTGGCGGCTGTAGAGGACCAGATGTAAGCATGTTTTGTCTCAAACTGTTGGGACAGGAAAGATGTGATTGGAAGGGAGGGTCCTGCAGGGGTGGCTCAGTGTTCTGAACCAACTTCCTTCTCGGTCTCAAGACTTGTGCTCAGTCACGCTCACCTTCCAGCTCACCTCCTGGAGAAGGGCTGGCTGTGCACCTGTAAAGAAAAGAGCACAAAAAGTCTAGTTTACATAAGAGGCATGCACCAGGTTAGGTATAAAGGGACACAGATAGGGCCCCCTCACTCTCTATTTTGTTTTCTTTGTTTTGCAACACCAGCTCTGGACCATCCATGCAGCAGCACCAATATGAGATCTAAGGACTGGTGATAATCTTTGTTTTCTTACCTTGCTTTGCCTGGTCAAAGCACAGCTATCCTATTCTACCTGTTCAGATTATGTTTTGAAGCCTGTTTTGGGAGGGGAGAATTTATAAAGATGTTTGTGGCTTATGAACCTGCACCTTTAAGAAGATTGCTGTGGGAGTAGAAAACTTATTGAAGTGTACCGTACAAGATTAAGGACATGTTAGCCAATACCTTTTTGTAGCAGTGTAGTGTAAGAACGTCAGAGAATGTTAGCCAAAAGCTTTTGAATCTAGGTAGCTTGCCGGTTTCTGGAGTTAAGACTAATATCCATAAATATTAGAGGTCTCTGATATGTGGTCAAGTGTCTTTGTTCAACCTGACAAGAATTTATAATGAGCATTACACCCCATACCAGTAAGTCATGATACTAGTGGCACTAAATCATTCAGTATGGATATTCAGACCATGATATTAGTGTGCTCTTCCAGTTTGATGACTTTCTTGTTATAAAGTAAGTCTTCCCTTCTAAATTAAGACTTCTGTCTCCTTCATGCTTCACATTTTATCTCTTTCACAAAATGGAAGGGACCACAGGGGGTCGGTCATCTGGTCCAACCTTACTCAAGCAGGGTTATCCCAGAGCACATGGCACAAGATTATGTCCAGACAGTTCTGGAATATCCACAGTGAGGAAGACTCCATAACCTCTCTGGCCAATCTGTTCAAGTGCTCAGTCACCTGCAAAATCAAAAAGCTCTTCCTCATGTTCAGGTGGAAATTCCTGTTGCTTCTTATCTTGGAACCACTGAACAAAGCCTTGCTCCATTCTCTTGACCCCCTCCTTTCAGATACTCCCGGACATTGATGACATGCTCTCTCAGTTTTCTCTTCACAATGCTGAACAGGCCCAAATGTCTCAACCTTTCCTCATAAGAGAGATTCTTCAATTCCCTAATCACCTTTGTCACTCTTGACTGGACCCACACCAGGAACTTCATGTCTCTCTTACACTGAGGAGCCCAGAACTGGGCACTGCACTCCAGATGTGGCCTTGTCAGATCTGAGTAGTGGGACAAGATTTTGTTTGTCAAAGTGCTGCCAACGCTCTTCCTAATGTCCCCCAGAATGCCATTGGCTTTCTTGGTCACAAGGACACAGTGCTGGCTCATGAACACCTTGTTGTCTGCCAGGACCCCAGATCAGTCTCCACAGAGCTGTTTCTCAGGAGGTCAGTCCCAGCCTGTTCTAGTGCCTGGGGTTATTCCTCACATTTTTTTGGACTTTTCACTTGAAATTCAGATGGTTCCTCTCTTTCCATCTCTCCAGCTTGCCTTGTAGATGGCAGCACAGCCCTCTGGGATACTGACCACTCCTCCCAGCTTTGTGTTGCCTGTGAGCTTTCTTGTGAGGCATCTGTCCCTTCATCCAAGTCACTGGTTGTTGTGCTAATCAGTACTGCACTTGGAATTAAATCTTCAGGGGCACTACTAGAGACAGGTCTCCAGCTATACTGTCTGCCACTGATTATGTCTCTTTGTTATCTACTATTCATCCAGCTCTCAAAGCATTCAAAATACACCTACCGTGTTTGCATTTCCTGACTTTTTCTATGTGGAAGTAGTGAGAGACGGTATGAAAAGCCTTGGTGAAGTCAAGGCAGACAATACCCACTTCTTTCCCCTTATCCATCTACAAAGAAGTCTCATTGTGAAAGGCAATCAGGTTGGACAAGCATGTTTTCCATTTAGTGAGTCCATGTTGACTTCTCTTCATCTCCTGTCTTTCGTGTGGATAGATGGTGTCCAGAATGAGGTGCTCTGTTAAATTTCCAGGGATTGAGGTGAGGCTGAGTGGGCAATAGTTCACTGGGTTCTCCTTGCTCTTTTTGATGACTGAGATGACATTTGATTTCCTGCAGTCCTCAGTCACCTCTCCTGATCACCAGGATCTTTCAAAGACAAACATGAGCCGCCCAGCTTTGGTATCAACCAGCAGGGTCCATGGACTTGTGGATGCCTGGTTTGCCTGATTCCAGCCCAGTCCTCCTTGCCCAAGGGAACATCTTTATTCCACCCTTTCTTCTCTCTAGTCTCCCAGTCTGTGAATTCTTGGGGTCTTGTCTTGGCAGTGACAATTGATGCAAAGGAGGTCTTCAGTAACTCTGCCTTCTCTGCATCCTCTGTACCTTTATTTAATACAGTCCCCCATTTTCCTTAATTTTTGTTTTGTTATTGAAGTTCATCATCTTTCTGGAGAGCTGGTAGGGTTTTTTTGCACCTTTTTTTCTTATTTCTTATGCATTTTACCAAGCACAGAAAGTCCAGTCATGGCAATCCTTCTTTCTTTCTTTCTATTTTTCCTCATTGCCTTGAGATCTGCATAGAGATATGTAAAGGTTAGATATAGCCCATGCTTCTTTGATAATATTGTCTTCAATTTTCCAAGAGAAGGGTGATGTTTGGGTGGAAGAAACCCAAACCCTCAGAAGTCTTTGAGAGGAAAAGAGAGAGGTGGGGTGGTGTAAAATGGGAACCTCCCTCAGTTTGTTTGAATGCACACTTTAAATACTAGTCACTTTCCTTCCCAAGAGCTCATTGCTTTGTGTCAATTCTAAACAACATTGAATTTTCATTGCCAATCTGATTTACTTGCCAATCTTTCCACTTCCCCAGTGAGCTACCTGGTATTGTCAACTGGAGTTCCATATCCCCCTTTTTTTTTTAACGGAGAAAAATATATTGCAATAAGCATGGAACAGTACTTCAAAAGAGCTTCTGCTGTAACTGGGGTGGATATTGGCTCTGCCTTAGGTATGTTGACAGTTGGAAAGAATACAGTTGCCTCCTTATTGGAGGAACATTAGCTTTATCATTTTCCAGTAAGAAAAAAATTCCAAAGCAGTATGTAAAGTTTGTGTTTTGCATTGCTTTTACTTTCTAAACACCAAAGTAGAGAGTTGAAAAATTATACTTATTTGTCCACTATGTTTCAGACAGTCTTCATTTTAGAGGCATATAAATCTGGAGCAAAGCTCTGCTGCATTAGGTCCTGGTTCAAATCTTCATGCAACTGGATAGACTCTTCTTCTGATAGACTCTTCCTGAATCCTGCACTAATGCTAGTGAGCTGGAGTTCAGTATTGCTTATAAGAGTAATGCTGGTCCCAAAATTAGTCCAATGTAGAATAACACAGTTTACTGAAGACAATCTGTTTTGTTTTAGGAGGGATTGAATGAGCAATATTTTTTGGACTAATTTCTTGAATGTCTAACTTTGGTCTTTTACTGTTTCTTCAACATGATATATGCTTGCATAAGTTCCTCTGATATAATTTGCTTGGGTTTTCCTGTCAGAGAACTGAAGTCTTTTAAATAGCAGCTAGGAAATAATTGTTATATATGGAGGAGAGCTTCTTGTTCCATAAGAGCTGTAGTGGACATTAACATGGCAAGATCAGATGCTTGGTCTGTTTTTCTGAGTGTTACTTGCTGGCCAGGAAAATCACCCTAACCACCGCTATTCTTGTTCTGCTGAACATGGAAATGGATTAGTCAGGGTATAGTCAGAGAAGTGGATTTGGTTTAATGTCTTCGTCCAGCTGCAGTGACCAAGCTCAGGGCTTTCTAATAGGTAAACTCAGATTGCACTCCTGATTTGCATACCTTATTCTGCCTTTTTTTCTGGCCTTCTCACATCTCCCTTGTACCTTCCTTTTCCACACTGGTCTCCTTCTTATAAACAATCCCAAATTATTCTAAAATGGTCATGGTTCAGATATATCTTTGTCCAAATTTGGTATTTCTGACACCATTATCCAGGCATTCTTAGTTTTATATGTTATTACTGATGTAGTAACACTGGTATTTTTGGTATTTCAAGACAACCTATTAGGAAGTGCCTAGTGCTTCCCTCCAGATACCTCTGGAGTCTGGCACATTAACTTTCCATTTTCATGGGAGATCTTCCTATCCTTCATGGCATTGCCTGTAAATTGTCACCTTCTCAACTGCTGCCTGTTATGTTGAAAATTTTCTTATGTTGAGTCTGTAGTTTTCAGTGTTCTTAGAGCAACCTCATGCTGTGTTCTAGTTAACGGGCTATCATCTGCCTGCAGTTCTAAGATATCTAATAAGAATTTTCAGATCCAAACATACTCTAACAGTGGTAGTAATGAAGTTATCATTATAGAGAGGATTTATTCTGGATTCACAAATATCTTTGTGGATATCAAACATTTATCAAAATGCTTACAAAAATAAAACATCTCACAAAAATAATTTAGTCCATTAGTCACAAATATTTTAATAATTATTCTACAGACCATTGCAATCTTCATTTCTTATGGGAGTGTTTAAATTACAGACTCCATAACACAGCTAGCTATTTTAACTTCTAGAATAGTATTAAACCACTATGGAATAATTATTAAGAGGTACGTAGCTATGTTTAAGCATTTATTTGTGTTGTAGGCCCTGGTGTTATAGGTGTTACCAGGTGCCCTGTTGTTATAGAACTATGCATGCACTTCTAGCATTGTTCTGAAATGTCTGAATAATCTAATGCAGATGAAAGGATCAACTATTATAAATATCATGGGACGTGTAGTATTATGCTAACATTTTCTTATAGGTAATGGATTTGCCAACACCGTGCTGAAAGGTTGCTGGCAGAACATTAACACACCTCCATAAAACTTAAGTTTTATGTAACTTTTCCCTGGAATATTAGGAATTCTTCCCTACCTACAACACTCCTATGCAATTTCTTTATAAATAGCTCTTCATTTAAACATCATAGAAAGGGACATTCATGTTATTTTGCTATAATGTGAGTTGATAATGCACAAGCTTGCATCTCTTCTTTCACATGTCATTCAGATCCAGCCTGTATAGTTGCTAATTTTCCCTTGGCTGGTAACCGTAATTTCTATTAGCTAAATTGGTTTTCCTGATGTGCACAAGCAGCCATTAACATGGAGGTCAACAAACTTATCTCCATTTATATGACCTGAGTCAGAAATTTAGCAACTGGTCTCTAGAAATTGCAACCTTGTGCCCCAGCTCAATCTCCATTCTGACAAAAACATCTGGTTATAAATATGCTCCCACCTAAGATTCATTATGCAGTTAATGATTGCACAAAAATGTAAAGGACAGAAAGAGACATTTTTTCTCGCTGATTTTGACTCATCCTATATTTCCCCCCTCTTTTTTTGTTTTTTTTTTTTTTTTTTTTTTTTTGGTTATTTGCTTGTTTTTTGTTTGTTTTTGTTTTCTGCTAGTGAGTTATTTTTGGTTGGGTTTTTTCTATGTTTAGAAGGGTGTTTTGGAACTGTTGTTACCTGTTCCCTATCTTCAGCAAGTTCTTCCTGTATGTGCTTCCTGTATGGAAGACTTACAGAGCTTTTTGGCATCATGTGAAACTCCTTTTCTTGAGGAGACAGCTAGATTTTAGTGGAATACCTTTTGCATTAAAAATGCAGCAGAGGACACTGATATTGATTCGTACTTTATTCTCAATATTAGCACAAATTCTGAAATAAAAGGGCATTACCTATGCTTGAGAGACCTATGATAACATTTTTATTGTGTAAAATTAGTGTATAATCTCCAAGAGTGCAAACATACACTTTTTAGGGAAGCAAGTACAGAATCTGTTTGCGTGAAGATAAATTTACTCATATTAAAATGTACTTATTGGACAGTCAGACCTGCAATGTACACAAATCAGACACACATTTCAATCACTGATATGGTGGAAACATTGCCTCTTATGCCTGCAGCATAATATAATTTTCAGGGCAATTCATCCCTCATGTTTCTGAAAAAAAAATTCAGTGGTGATAAAGGCCTTTAAAAACAGACTGAGGTACATGGGCTCATGTCATACTTTCTACTGAATAATATTCAAATGAGAAAGCATTTTGATCTTTGTTGTCACATTTGAAGGAGAAATACCCACAGTTAAGGGACATGAACTTGTTCCAGCTGTCTGTTTCCATCCGCTTTAGATTCCTGATATCAAAGTTACAAATATGCATTAATATTTAGATCTAGCTTAGAAATACCAATCTGTTTTTATTTCCTTTTCCATAGTACGCTTGAAAAATGATAGTACCATTTACAAATTAATTAATTTTCTAGAACTGGCCAGCAAAAGTGCAAAAGTACTTCCAGTCAAGAATGAAATTGGCAAGAGTTCTGCCACAGCTTAAATTTCATGTTGATTGAAAACACACAGAATGTAAGATTCCCCTCCCCTCCCCTCCCCTCCTCTCCCCTCCCTTCCCCTCCCTATTCTTTCTATTAAAATTTTCTTTTTGAACTCTGTTTTCCTTTTTGGACAACCTGACTTTTAGCTATTCTCAGTGCTTTCCAATGACTAAGATGTGTTTCTTTGTTGAGCAATCCTTTATGTCAATTTTTATAGTAATTCTACTTGCATTTAATATCCTTTTTGAAGTTATTATTTAGCTAATTAGGTTTGAAAACCCTTCATAGAAGTTTTCCCCCTTGTCTGGAGTATAAATTTTAGATTTTGTCAGTGCAGCTGTCTTCATCAACCAGTACTCTTAATTTCTCATAATCTGTCCTTTTGAAATTGAGAACCTTAGGGCACAGTCATACATTCATTGTTGAAATAGATGTAGCAATTTAAGATATCATTACCCTATGGCTAGTCATTAATACCCTTCAGTTGTTTGAAATTGTTGGAGCCTCAGCTATGGGGACTGATATCTGATGACATGAGCATTTCTAAGTCCATTTTAGAGCAAAGTGGAACAGGTTTGCTTAAACTGCACTCAGCTACATTTTACACGGGTCTATTTTACTCTTTAGTGGAATGTACTTCCACAATGACTTATTGTCTCTCAGCTGAAAGCATGGTTACTAACTCCTGGAGAGTAATAATAGCACACAGTGATCAACATAATGTAACTGGAGGAGCTTTGGGATGTACCTCCTCCAGTCTCTCTCTGTGGGTTGGACAAGAGCCCACACCAGATCAAGCCAGGAACAACCATATATGGTCAAGGCTGAAAAACATTCTAAGATTTTACAACAGGATGGGGCTGTCCATTTAGTTTCAACATTTATCTCCATCATTACATGTCAGTGAAACTATATGAGTTTGAATAATTACAGTTATGATAGTAATCTGTGAAAAATCTTTGTGCCCAGGTCATCTGCAGCTGCTTATGTGTTTTAAAACCAATATAATTTCTCTGTATATTTTCTCTAGTTTATCTTAGATAAAAGTGACCAACTGCAATGTCAGCACTAGATGGGAAACTAATGGTCAGGGTTCCCTGCAAAATAGAAATGTTCAAATTTTCTTGGTTTTAATCTCCTTTTCAGAGTAACTTTAATAAATCTGTAAGGTTTTTTTTTGTTTGTTTTGTGGTGTTTTTTTTTGTTTTTTTTTCTGTATTTGTTTCAAGGAAAGAGAATTTGTTTGCTGTTTAGTGGAGGTCCAAATTTTAGTTAGGAAACCAGTGGCATGTTTGGACAGAATTGTCACACCAGTTTAACATACACAGGTTGTTCCTGGGAAGGCATTTTAGCTTCAGAAGCACTTAAAATACAAATTACAAACTGAAAGAAGAATATACTTTAAAGTAAGAAATCCACTTCTCTGTACTGCTTGTTAGAAATTTTAAAAAGATATATCTGCTTTAGCCATTCACATTTTGCTATGTATATTTTCCCCAAGGATGAAAGGCAGGATTTTAATGAAATGACATATAACAGATTGTCATGAAATGTTTTTCTTCACAGCTATAAGGAAAGGGATGACCAGACAGAGAAATTTGGAGCTGTTATGAAGGTTGAAAAGAAAATAATTAAAATTAACTGCACAGCAATTTATTGGTTTGGACAGTAGATACACCTGTTTTTGTTGTAGAAAGGTTCAGATTTTTATAACTGTCTATATAAGAATTCTCATTCTTCCACAATGGTTAGATAAAGATATTTTTTCTTTGTTAATTTTAGGAGTGCACACTAAAATGTTCAAAGAACTGCAGTTTCTTACATTAGAGTGGGTGGGTGGAAGCAAATTATTTTGCAATGAGCAAAAATATTTGCTGTTCTCTGTGTTCTTTTATTGGCTTGCATTGGTTTCTCGTCCTCTTGTGGGAAAGCAGAAACAATAGCCCCATGTTTCATGTAACGAACTGAAATGCCTGGAACAGATGGAGGCACCATTATGTGAATGACTCCGCAACCAAAATTTGTTTGCATAATCTGTTTGGGATATGCCCATGGATGGTTAACATCTATTTATAATCACTCATGAATCTTTCCCTTCTTATGTATGTATAATTGGGGTGGATTCATGAATGATTTATGAACAAAGAACTGAACTACACTTGTCAGATTAATTATCTACAGCAGGTAATTTAACCTACTCATTAAAGGTCTCATATTTTGAGATTAAATGTGATTTGGATCCACTTGTCTGATGGCATTTTTAATAAGTTCATCTTCAAAAATTACTTTATTGGTATTTTTTTTAATTCAAGCCATATTGACTCTTATCATGCTACATATGTCAAGATATGCAATAAAATAATAAGCTAAATTAAAAAGTCATTTACTGTGTGAAAATTCCAAGCCAACAGAGAATGGGTTTTCTGTTAAAGAATATTTTTTTTTAAGATGACAAGGATAAAAAAAATGCTGCAGCATGAAAACAGTTGAATGTTTCACTAAACGTTCATCAGATTCTCTGAACAGGTCATTGCCAAGCTAGTGAATTTCTTGGTTGGTTACACATCCTCATTTTCATTTCAAGATGCCACAGAAAGCATTCACTGCCAGCCAGCAATTAGTACTTAATCAGGTCTTATGGCTGAAATATTTGTCAGCAGCAATGGAGAGGAATCATTTGCTTCATTTCTGAAGTTCAGCACTGTCCTCTATGTAAAGTGATGCTCATTAGCATTCAGAATCATTGCATGGACAGCCTTTCCAGTGCTTGTTCTTAGATGGCTCTTTTTATCACTAGGAATGATTAGTGTCCTTACAAAGAGGCCCTTCGGATTTCTTTCTCAAGTACAAATTTGCTGTTATTGTTTACAGAATATTTGTTTCTAGTTCTTTAGCTGCAGATTGGATTTTTAAGTTAAAAACATCACCATATTCTTCCTTTTTCTAGCAAATCATTTCAACTTTTAGATGGAACTGTGCCTTCTGGGATCCAAAACATCTCCCTGTGCAACGTAGAAATGCACACAGATTGAATATTACAAATCAGCCTGGTTTCCCTTACTATAAGGAAGAAAAGGATTTATGTATCTTCCATTTCTGTGAATCAGGAAAGAAAGATAAGTGTAGAGTAGTAGCTACAAAATAGAACAAGCCCAACCCCCATCTTTCCAGGAGAAACATGGAGTAGTTTCAGAGAAAAGGAAGAGAAAGTCAAGCAAATAGTTATGTTGCAAAAATTCAGATGGTCCCTGTGCTTGTTTCCTCTGTTATAGATGTTAACAGCAATAGCTGAGTAAAACAACTGAAAGGCACAGCTGCTTTATTCCACATCCTTGCTGATTCTGATTATATTACAGAGCTCCAGCAGCTGGTCTGTACTCACAAAGACCATTTTATTAGATATTTCTAATTTCTATTGACACTGCATCAGCGGATTTTAAATTCCCACAAGTAAGACTTCAGAGAAGAAAAAGAGGTGAAAGCAATCCTTTCTTTACTTATCTGTGAGACTAAACTATATTACAATATTTTATATGTAAATTAATCTTTACAAGGATTCTAGAGCCTTGCAATTCAATTAATATGTGACAGTATTTTAAAAAATGAGAATAGAGAAAAAATGCAGAGCAAGTTTTGGTGTTTTGTTTCATTTTTTGGGGGGATGCTAGTTGTCTGTTTGGTTTGTTGGGTTTTTTAGATGTCACATTTAAAAGTCTTTGATTTTGAGTGTTGGATTTCAGGGTGAATCATGAAGAACATCAAACATAATTTGGTCAAGGACAGGGTTTGCCTAATTTTAAAGTAGTCTAGACAAATATCTGTGTGGGAAATATCCATCAGTTGGGTAAGCTGCAATTAGAGTTTCTGGCTTATTATTCCCTGTAACTGTTCTAGGAAAAGAGGTGTAGTACATTTTAAACTATCAGAAATTTTCAGTCCTTCAACATGTGATCAGAAGTTGATGATTTCTTGGCTTAGACTGGGACAACTGAGTCAAAATGTGCAAAAAGATTAAATTTTGCCACTGTTATTAGCAGCTGAACAGTGGTATCAGTGGTGTAAAAAAAAAACCTAAAAAAATCCCTCTTTTCAGTGAATTATATATTCCTTTAAAAATATATTTATATTTTCTTTTAAATTCAAATGTCTATTTTTTCCTACATTCCAGAAAGCAGGTTTTTTTTTTTTTTCTTCCCATGAAACTGATCATATCTTAATGCAAAACATATTAGGAATAAATTATAATTGAGCATAAAGTCCCTGAAGTCCTATCCACGTAGCATCATTCTAAGAGCAATGACATCCATCTTATGAAACAGAATCCATTATTCTTGTGGAGGCTCAAAACGTGGACATTAAACACAATATTAGAAGGCTTACATTTTCATTACTGTAGATTCTGGGAAGGAATTGCTTGAGTACTAATTCTTTTCTGGTAAGCTCATACCTTTTGTATTTGCATTACAAAGAAAAGCAAATAATCGTGGTGACCCTGTTAATCAAGGTGTCACGGAAATTAAAGGGAAAAAGGTTTTTTTTCCTTCAAAATCAATGACTAATGCTTTAGGTTAAGTGCTACCAATTTGGAGCAGAGTGGGAGATTTAATTAATTTATCTTACATTCTGTCCTCCTATTTATACATTCCCACTTAATATTTACATTACCTGAGAGGAGGTCTGTTAACTAGAGTTCATCTTACAGTCATATATGTTTTATTAGTTTCTCTTCTGAAGAACTGCTTACCAACCAGTTTGCTCTTCTGTAAGGGACTAAATATAATTAAATAAATCTTTGGTTTATGTTGTTTCTCTTAAGTTGCCAACATCTTTTGAGATGTGGGAGAGAAATCTTAATCTTTCAGCCATGCTTATTTTCCTTTCAAATATAGAATGCAATTATTTTTATATGGAATATATAACATCCAAATATATTTACCTTCTATATCAGTATGTTTTAATATGCAGTAAAACATCTGCTTGTCTCATATTCATTTAATTGGTGATATAAGAAGCAGGTATGGGTCCAAACCAAGCCTCCATAGAATCCCATAAAATAAATCTGTCCATTGATTCAGTGAAACCTTAGTGACTTTTTGCTAGGTCTGGAAATACTGAATCTGTGCTCATATTGGAAGATTTTTCATAATTTTTATTATGTTCTTGTTCTTTAATTTGCTTTATGAAAGTGGAATAAGACTCAGAAGACTTACTAAAATTTGTAAAACTTCTTATCCTATCAGGACACACAGGACCACAGCATGGCAGAAAAGGGCCAGTGCCTGTGGAGATAGGTCAGTTCCACCCTGGCTCAGAGCAATGCCAGCAGGTAGTGCAGGGTCATGTCCAGGTGAGATTGGTGGTGTCCAGGGACAGAAGTTTCACAGCTTTTCTCTGCATCTTGTGCCAGTGTTTAACCACTTGTACAGTAAAAATGTCTGCTCCTGCTTAAGCAGAATTTCATATGTTTCAGTTATATTTTCAAGTGCTTGTTGCCTCTTGTCATGCCAGAGGGCATCACAGAGAAGAGTCTGTCACCAGCCTCATGAGGTCCTCATACAGGTCTAAGATCCTTCTGTGCCTTCTTTTCTCCAAGCAAACACTACCAACTTTCTTTTTTGTTGTCTAGGAAAACTACCTTCATATGGCTTTTTTTTTTTTTTTTTTTTTGGTAATTAAACCTGCTTCTGCTGTAACTCAGTGTTGGTAGTTTCATTTGCCTACTAATAGGTAATTTACTCTCAAATGCATACAGGTATTCCAATTAAGCTAATTATCTAAGTTCTGTCTCCTTTTAAAGAAAGACAGTGTATTTGCATTTTTCTTCCATTCTCATCCATTCCCTTGGAGATCTCAGAGTGACTCTCTAGTGATTCTATCAGTTTAATAGACCATTTTTAGTATTCTAAGGTTATACTTATCTTCTTGAAGCTATTTCAAAGTACCTGAGTATTTTGAATATTCTCTGATCTGGTCCTTTCCTCTTCCTGGTTATTTTTTTTTCTTTAACTACTGTGATTAATGGGAATAATTGGACTAAAAATAAATATGCGTTTTTAATTAATTCTGAATTCTATTATTTTGGAATATGAGATTAGTAGAGCCATGTTCTGCCAAAGCTGAATACTTAATGAAAATGGCTTGCATTAGTAGTAACAATTATTGCTAGTGATAGTACTCTCTGATGCATTTTTTCCCACTTCTCCTTAGAAAGAAAAGAAAGGAGGAGAGCACTTGGGCAGTACAGAAATGTGCAAGGCACTAATTGAGACCAATTCATCTCTGAATGTTCTACTGGTGGGATGATTTAGCATAGTTATGCTTAGTTTCACTCTTTTGTTCTCTATAATGAATTTTAAAGGGAGCTGACTGAGCCAAAGGGAAAGCAGGAAAAAACTTCTGAAACCAGAAACAAAACACATAAAAAATAATTCAAATTGATGATAACTCAATTTCAAGATCTCTGTGAGGAGCTGTTTGTTAGGTAAATGCCCTAAGCTTCTCTCTGAAAGTTCACTGAGACTGGAAGCTGCTTTTCTTGATCATGGCAGCAGATCACTAAGACACAGGCAAGAGGAGCTTGGCTGACTGGCAGAAGCAGAAAGGAAGAATTCTGTCATGTCATCACAGGAGTTGGCCCAACAGCACAGTAAAGAAAAAAATAAAGGTTTATTTTAAACAATTTTATGGAAGTTCAGATACATAATAGGAAAGTAGCAAATAACTTTCAGAGATTTCTTGTTTCATATCAACTGACTCTTTCCTTGACAAAGATTCTGCATGCAAGAAAGCCAATAGGTTAGCTTGGCATAGGCTTTAGATGCCACAACTTCATTTCAGAATTGCATACTTTAAATTGTAGTACAGACAATTAACTACACTTGGAATTGTTCCAAGTTTGCAACATCAGTCTTTGAAGGAAGTTTCCATATTTTTTGGTTGATGAAGATACAAGATCTTTCCATCCTGCAGAGTGAGAAAAAAAAAAAAAATTAAGGAAAACCACTGTTCACTGTAAGAACATATTCTAGCCCTTTCTTCATAAAATAGAATACTTTGAATTCATTGCATGTTATTTCTTGGCTCAACATAGAACTTCTCTCAGAATTTCAATGCAATAGCCAGAAAACTATCCCCATCCTTTTCCCACTGAACAGAAGTTTGAGTGCAGTGTTACGATGTATTCAGATCCACCTTTTATGTAGAATACAACATGATGAAATATTTGATTTCCTTGACTTTCAAATGTGAATCCTTTTTGTGGTTTAGAAACCTTCTTATTCCCATGTGCCATTTATTCTTGCACCAATCTGTGGAGTTAAGTTTCCTCTCTTTCTGTTCAGGTGGTTCAGAGTACCATCTGTGTTTGTTTGAGGACTTGCAAATACAAAAAAATTGTAGAAAGGCAGATAAGTAAGTATAAACAAAAAAAAAGTCAACAATCTCCATGTCACACCAGATCATATAGAAATAGAAAATTTGGCCATCTACAAAGTAAAACTTAAAGTAACTTAAGACTTGTGATGTTTTATGGGACAAGACTAGCCATTCCTATCACATCTCAAATGCCACCTGCCTACTATATTAAGTTTTCTTGCATTCTGTATTAACTACCTTCTTCTCACTGGAATCTCAGAGCTCTTCTATCAGTTGTGTGCTGTGTAGTAATTTTGTCTCTCAAAATTAAAAATTTGTTTTTCAGAATGTTGTTTAGCAGCATGGATAGATATGAAAATTAAATACAATCATTCCTGTGATGACTTCATACTCTTTGCAGTCATATAAGCGTATGCCTTTTGCATACTTATGCTTATATGTATATAATGAATATGCTTATAAGAATTATGCCTTTTGAATGCATACAGATAATTGAAGTAATCTCACAGTGACCTCACAGTGGTAGAGGAATACTAAGTCTTGCAAACTGAAGGTCAAATGGAGATGGAAGATCAGATTGTAATAAACAATTGATTTGAAAACCAGGTAGATTTATTAAATCATTCTTCTTTTTTTTGGAATGCTCACATGTTAAATTATGGAAAGTAACTAGTTTGAAAACTGTTTAAAGTAACTACTTATCATGGTCTTATGTTCCTAAATTTTAGAATTAATTGATGAAATATGTTGATTATTTTCTTTTGAGCCTTAATTCTGACACTTAGATGGTCTTTATCAGTCACTCATCAGAATGGTTTTAATCCATAGAATGAGAAACTGAAGAGAGTAAGATAGGGTAGCTCAAGATAAAGATATGGAATCATAAACCTAAATCTACTAGGAAATTATTTCTCACCTTTGTACTGAAAGATTCAAAAAGAAAGAAAATATAAGTGCAAACTGTATTTCTAAGCCTGAGATGTCATACTTCTAACTTCATGTTGTACTTCTAGCTCACTTCCAAGGACACTGAAGGCAGATATGGTGATCTCTGTGTTAATGAAGGCATGGTTTAGCTGTGCCACAGCTCATCTGGGAAAAGAATAAGCTCGAAGGGGTTGTAGAGCCCTAAAATATGAATTTTATTGTCAGAAACCTAATATTTATATTTTAAAACCTATGTGTTTCTTTTTTTTTTTTTTTTTTTTTCACTTCTGTCATTTCTAGGCAATCCTAAACCATTCAAAAAAAGCTGTAAATTTGTTACTGGTAAAGGAACAAAATGTACAGTAACAGACTGACTTATTATTCCATTCTTTTAATAAGCCACCTGCATTAGTTTAGAGCTTGAGCTGCAGTGGTTTCTGCACTACATTTAGTGCTGAAATTCCAGACAACAGTTTGATCAAATGATTGCTTTAGCCTTTTTGTGCACTCATTATTGGCTGCTATCATGGGACTATGGATAGTTTAAGAGCATTTAGATCTTGCAGCTGTGAGAGTTTATGAACTAGAAAGCTTACATGACAGTTTAGTCCTAAAACTGCTGATCAGGTAGTTTCGTCTTTCTGTCTGTCCGGGGAGGTTTCCTCTCCTGAATTTACAGCGATTCCTAGATTTGATTAAGTACAGAATTGGTAGATTAAAGTAAATAATTAAGTAAGCAAATAAATAAATAAATAATGTTATCTTCAGGCAGTGGCAACCAGGCTTTCACTGAAAAAATCAGAAATTTCATAGGATTTTATTATTCTATTTCAAATCTGTCCTCTAGGATACATGCAATCATGGAATCATGCTGAGTTGGAAGGTACTCACCAGGACCATCAAGTCCAGCACCTGACCCTGCACAGGATAGCCCAAAGAGTCATACCAACTGCCCCAGACCATTGTCCAAATGCTTGAACTCTGTCAGGCTGGTGTTGTGACTGCTGCCAAGGGGAACCTGTTCCAGTGCCCAAACACCCTCTGGGTGAAAAACCTAAACCTCCCCTGACACAACCTCAGGCCATTCCCTTGAATTCTGTCACTGTCACCACAGAGAAGAGATCAGTGCCTGCCCCTTCTCTTCCCCTCACAAGGAAGCTGTAACTGCAATGAGGTCTCTCCTCAGTCTCCTGTTCTCCAGGCTGAAGAGACCAAAAGAACTTTAGCCATTGCTCATACAGCTTCCCCTCAAAGCCCTTCACCATCTTTTTTTCCTTCCTTTCGACACTCTCCAATAGCTTTATATCTTTTTTATTATGGCACCCAGAACTGCCCCCAGCACTCAAGGTGAAGTCGCCCCAGTGCAGAGCAGAGCAGAGCAGGACAATCCCCTACCTTGCCCAGCTGGCCGTGCTTTCTCTGATGCCCCCCAGTACACGGCTGGCTCTGCTAACTCATGTTCAATTTAGGGACTGAGCAACGATCCTATCTGTTAGGATGTAAAAGTGTCCTTTGATGTGAGATATGAAGTTACTCTAAGGCAGCAAATTTAACTACCTAAGAACAGACCCCAGTGCATTTTCCATTAGGTAGCAGGAAAATAGATATTAGTAAACTGCATAACAATAATAATAATGAAAATTGTTTGAAAGCTGATTCCAAAGTTATCCTAAAACAGGTCTTACTTAAATTTAGAAAACTAGCTCTTGGCTTTCCTAGCAGTGAAAATTGACAGCGACCTTGGAGAACATCACTGAAGCTAGTAGAAGCCTATGGCTGGAATTAGGGTTTAATAAAGTGGAAGGTGTGAACTGACAGCACAATGATGTAAGAAAACAGATTACAGAAAGAAACTCCTTGTTAGAAAAAGATGAGTAATGTCCAAGATGGTATTACTAAGGTTCACTGAAACCAAGGCTTATGATTTACCTTTAGTGTTTAGAAGTTTTTTCACTAAAAATCAACTTTTAAGAAGTGGAATCCAGTTGTTAGAACACTGGTTCAGTTCTCCTCTTTCCACAATAGAAATGCTATTTGATTGCAATTTTTTCTAGGGGTATGGTAAGGACTATGACTTAGATATACTGACGCTGTGGCAATATATTGAGACCATACAGACAGACAATCCCAAGGTATATTTAGAACCATGATTACTGATTTTTCATAGATAAACTGAGGAATAGAATCATCTAGGGAGTTAGGAAGTTCTGCCTAAACCAAGAATTCACAGTCGCATATGTAAACCAGAACCTACAAAAAAGAAAGTTCAACAAATTTTAGACAAGACCAAAAATAAGTTCAGAATATTGAAAGTTTAGTGAATATTTAGCACTGCTACTAAACTCAGTTTAAGGTTTAATAAGCTAGAAATTGTAACTATCCAATAAGAAAGTCACAGAAAAAAAGATAACAAAAAATATTGACAAATTTAGTGTTGGACATTTTGGCAATGAAGAGACCCAATCTCTTGGACTGACAATAAATGCATAGTTGAAGCAAAACCACAAAAAATCTAGATAAACCATTTTTAGATTTCTCAACTAAAAGAACAATTCATTTAAATGTGTTTAGAATCTTGTGGAAATTTGGACTTAGGGTTCAGTTAGAGTTTAAATTAATTAAATTTGGAAATTAAGGTGTGAGAGTCTCTGTGAAAGTCTCTGAAAAAGATTACATCAGAGAATACAATATTTTAGTTGTTAACAGTGAAAAAATAGTATGAAGTATTTCTGAGCCTGAGAGAAGCCCAGATTTTGTGAGAGATGGCAAGTCTGTAACTAAAAGGAGACTAGAATATCAACCTTGTAAGAAGATACGAATTTCTGAAGCAACAAAAACATGTCCAAGGAAGTCTGGTCCAGGAGAACAACTAGGACAAGATTAGGAATGGCATCTTAAATGTATCCCAGAAGGAGTGTGGAAAATTGTCATGAGATTTCTCAAAAAAAAAAAGAAAAAAAGAAAAAAAAAAGATAGTCTGAGGAACACTGTGAAATGAACCGAGGGTAAAGTATGAGTCAAAGGAAGAGGCTAGGTAAAGATGTGGTTTACTGCATGAAAAGTAAATGGGATAAGGGACAGCTTGCAATTAAATGCAATGAGATATGAATGAGAAGTTTGGGACACCTGTGAATATGCTAAAGGAAAGCTTAAGGGTAAGCTATTTATCTTTTTCTATGAGAAACTGATGGAAGTTTCTTGTGATTTGACAAAACACCAGGCATTCATGAAAGTAGTTTGATTACTCTCTTTTGCTAGAGCTGGGTTGAAGAGAGGGGGAAAAAAAATAACAAAAGGCTCATGAGTTGAGATAAGGACTGGAGAAAAAAAAATACTCTAAGAACAAAATAGGTTCAAATTTAAAGGTATAAAGTAAATTTGTTATTAACAAATTCAGGGGACAATAATGAAATGTAGAATAAGACTTTAAAACAGTTTTTTGCCCCCAGCTACTCCCTCTTTCCCACCAACAGCGTAGGGAGACAGGGCATTGGAATTTTGGTCCGTTTGTCACTTGAGATTTTTTCTGTTTGCTCAGGGAGAGGAGTGTTTTTTCTCCTATCCTTTGAGGTCTGTCCCACAGACAAACATTCTTCCCAAAACTGTTGTGGTATGGGTCACTCACCCATGGGATGTAGTCTTTCAAAGATAGGGCCCTTGCTCTAGTTTGGAAGCAAGGATCCCGTCTCTCTCTGTCTTTGGAAGCAGGGGGCCTCTGTTTTTTTCAGGTCTCCCACTGGTTCACAACTTTATCTGGCGTCCACCCACTCCAGCATGAGGATTTTTGTCGCCCTGATTTTGTAAGACTTTGTTAAGCCTTCTGATGTTTGCATTCTTTCAACAAACTTTCTCACACACAGTTCTGTAAATAACCTATGTTTTGCATTCTTTCATGGAGGTGGAGAGAATTGATGGACCCTTGGTCTGTCCAGTGGCATTGGAGAGGTGGCACTGTCACCCTCCAATCCACTGTCACCTTTGGAAAACTATAAATGTTGGAGTCAGAAAATAAAGTTCCTCTTCTTCTTCCTTTTTGTTCCCCTTGAGAGCAGCAGTGTCTGTGTCATCATTTCGTGCCGTATCACAACAGATTTTTCCAACGGGCTTGTGAGTGAATCTCTGCATCCTCCATGGACTTCATGAACTACAGGGCGACAGTTTGTTTCACCATAGTCCTCATCATAGCCTGCAGAGGAATCTTGGCCCCAACACTTGAAGCACCTCCTCCCCTTCTTTCTTTTCCCCTGACCTTGGTGCTGCCATGTTGTTTTCCCTCACATGTTCTCATTTCCTCCTCTTCTCTGAATAGAAGAAAAAACTGGTACTCATAGTCATTGTCAGCAAGGTCCACTAATTCAAAGCTTTTTGCAAGATCCTCCAATGCCAAAAGGTTGATCTTGTCTAGGTGCTGTGTTGGGGAATTGCTCATCATGCTTCTGTTGCCAGCCAGGAGACCCTACTGTCATCACATGGGAGGTGATGGCTGCTGTGGTGCTAGGGCTATTTAACATCTCTCTTCATGCAGAGCACCAGGTAGAGAAAGCTGCCACTGGCCCTGTCTTCCTGCATGCCGTGCAGCTGGCTAGGAGTGGCCAGGCAGGCAAGGCTCACTGCAGGCTGTACTGAGATGGCAGTGGCCGTGGTGGCACATTTGCTGCAGGTCATGCTGGCATGGTGGCAGCCACAATAGCAGCCATGGTGCCTCCCCCTCAGAAAAACTGATGTTGTGCTGTTTTGATTTTCTTCTTAAATATGTTATCACAGAGGCTTATCAGCCTCTTTAATTTTACCAGCAGCATGTCCAGCTTCAGAGCCATCAGAAATTGGCTCTGTCAGACATGGTGGAAGCCTCTAAAAGCTTCCCACAGAAGCTACTCCTGTGGCCCCACTGTGCTACCAAAACCCAGGCTGTGTCAAACCAACACAAAGGTTCAAAGTAGATCACAACTAAGGTAAACAAAAAAAGTATTCTTAGGATAGTGCCCAAAGCATTTTTAAGGAATGCACTTATTTATGATGTGTACTTCTTAACTCAGATTCTAGATGGGACAGTTTGTTGTGATGCTTGTGAATGGTGTTACTCATGGATAAGGGAACTAGTAGTGAAAATTATGATCAGTGGCAACTATGGCTGTAAGAAACAAGTAATAATGGATTTCATGGTCCTTAAGGAGTGAAGAAATCAAGTATGAAGAGCAGATCCCTGGACATCAGGAGAAAGAAAAAATAGCTCTTCAGGAAACTGGGATAGCGCTGTGAAAGACAAAGAAATTCCATTGCATAGGACAACATCCTTCACCTTCAAGACAGGTCTATCTCAACATGCAGGAAAACACCTGGGCATATCAAGAGACTGGTGCGGCTAAACAGAGAACTTATGATTGAGATTGCAAAAAGGTCTATACAAAAGCTGGAAGTGAGAACAGACTATAAATCAAGCCAAGGAATTTTCAATAAACCTTGCCTCATACAAGAGTAGACCAAACAGGATGCATCTGAAAATGCTAAGAGAACTTGCTGCTCGTGGCTGTCTTTGAAAAACTTACAAAATCTGTTACGATTGCAGAAAGGAAAATGTAGCCACCAGCTTCAAAATCTGCAAGAGAAATATGCCAGGGATCTACAGGCTGGACAGTTTCACTCTTGTGCCTGGGAAAATTATAGAATAACTGGTCTAAGAAGCCATTTCTGAATGCATGAAATGAAGGTTTCTGCAAATGGCAAGTGTGAATTTATCAGGAATAAGTCATGGAAGTGGATGAGAGGGAGCTGTTTTCTACCTTGTAGGAGGTGAATCTTGACTTTTGCACTGTTTTGATCAAGTGTCCTGTAGAATCCTGGTAAGCATCATGTCAAAATATAGGTGGTTGGCCTATCACCTAGGTGAAAAATTGGCTTAATCAGTATAGAGGTTAATGAGTCAGAATCCTTGTTGAGGTTGAGAGCTTTCTGGGTCTATCCTGGAACCTGTTCTGTTTAGCATCCTTATCAGTGGCCTTGATGGCAAACAGAAATACCCTTCATCAAGTTTTGAACAAGAGAGGTATAGGGGTACAGCCCTTAAAATAAAGAAGCAGAGCTGCACATGTGGGAGGACTAGACTGATTGTCCCATGAAATGTAAAGATGGAGAGTACTGCATCACTGTCACCCCTGGCAGCAATTCTGCAGGATAGGTCCTTTGGGTCCTAGAATAATTTTCTTTTCTTTGGAAAAGATTTTTAGATCAGTCGAACTGTTGGAAGCATGAAGCTGGGAAGAAAATAAAAGCTCAAACATGATGGGGCCCATGGTGACCTGAATGGACACTGAAACCAGATGGAGATAAGTGGTTTGTAGTGCCATGACATCAGAGGAGAGCATGAAGTGGGGTGAAAGCTGTGTTGTCCTGTTATTTCCGTTGACATCAAGGAATGTTTTGTACAACTACAAAATAGACATCATATCTATTCCATAGAATGTGACAATGAAGAACAAAAACTTTGACACAGTTCCACCCAGAGTGTACCTAAGTGGGGGATGAGAATTCAACATGGAATTTGTAGGGACAGATTGATGGGTTTGTCCTCCTTGCTCTCCTTAGAAGGGACATATTTTGCTAAGTCTTGTAGCCATGATATTTTATGAAAAATCCTTTGCTAGGATTTTTCTCTCCTGAGGAGCTGAGGGCCTCAGGAAAGAAATGTAAACAACACCTATCTGCTGCTGTGGAATGCAGCAGGTGCATCTGTGATTGGTGCATGTTGGTTGTTTCTAATTAAGAGCCAATCACAGATGCAGCTGCATTGGACTCTGAGAGTCACTAGATTTTGTTATTCATTCTATTCTTGTTCTTTCAAGCCTTCTGATCAATCTTTTCTCCCTATTCTTTTAGTATATCTTTAATGTAGTACTTTAATATAATATATGTCATAATATGATAAACCAGCCTTCTGAAAACATGGAGTCAAGCCTTGTGTCTCCACACATGGGGAGTTTCCAACAAAGTCCTTTATCCTCATCTACACCAAGTGTTTTCATCTGGAAAATTAATTTTGTGATTGCATCAATATTGTTAGTGATAGATATAGCCATTGTTGGGGGTTAGGTTACTTTCCTTTTGTTCCTTTTTACTTAGGGACTTTTTTTCCCATAAATTGCTAGGAAACACTAACAACTGGGTACTTAAGAAAACCCAAAAGAAGAGGCCAGGCTCAGGGGAGGAGGGCATCTGGTTGCACTTCTCTAATCTGGGAGTTTTTCTCTGAGGGGCAGAGATACCTGAGAATTGGGCTGACAAAAGATGGGGCTGTGGCAGCTGCTTTCTCCCTCTCTCAGCTTCGGATGAGGACCGTCACATGAGGACAGTTGGAGCTGCCGCTTAGGGAAGGGAATTCACTGCTACTGCCGGAGACCAGCCCACAGCTGCTTCTTCTGTAGCGGGGTGAGCCTCCGCTCATGAGAGCAACCACTGAATGGAGACCTTAATATCACCTGCCTCACTAAAAGAGGGACTTATCACCATCTGCTCAGGTGCCCGGGATCCTGAGCTCGCCCTTCTCTGATCTGCTGGGAGCCGGGCCGCTGCTGCCCTGCCCCTTCTTCAGCACTGCTCCGAGCTTTCGCTGCACTGTAGCCCCGCACTCTCTGCCTGCTGAAATATCCTACCAGTCATGCTTGCTGCTTCTGAGAGTCCTGCTGGGGCACAGGGATCGTGCCCAGGGTTTGTGAAGCGAAGCCTCTCCGCCACCCCTTCCCGTCTGGGCCATTACCGCGCGCTCCCTGGGCTCGCGCCACAGCGCCGCCTGCAGCCACGGGGGTCACCGCACCTGCCCTGCCTGCCGGGAGCCAGCAGCGCCCCTGCTGGCTGCGACCGGAACTGCACCAACGGGGAAGGCTCCTGTGGCCCAGAGAGGGCTGGGAGCGAATTCGGGCTCTGGCTGGTGTTCGTGCCGGAGCTCTTGTTTGTTTGCTTTATCACACATACTAGTAAAGAACTGTTATCCCTATTCTCATATCTTTGCCTGAGAGAGCCTTAATTTCAAAATGATAATAATTTGGAGTGAAGAGGTTTACATTTCCCATTCCTGCCTTCCTTAGCAGACACCTGTCTTTCAAACCAAGACAGCCATTCTGCAGTTAATGCATATATTGACAAAAATCCAAAAGTACTCTATCTGTTGCATTTAATAAACACATTACCTTACTGGCTCTTTTGAATGCAACTGGACTCATAGTTAGTATTCCTGCACTCATGGTTGGGCATGTTATGTTTTTGCGACAAAACTAACACTGTCAAGTCCACCACTAAACCATGAATTTAAGCGCCACATCTGCACATCCTGATGAGGAAGCTGACTGAACTGAGCCTGCAGTGAACCCTGGCAGTAATGGAAACAGCAAACAGCACCCTGGGCTACCTCAAAATGGTAAATTCAGTAGATCAAAGCAAGTGAATATGGCTCTTCAATTGGCACTTGGGTTGTACTAGCCTTGCAATATGCAATCAAGTGTAGGCTACCAAAACGGTGGGATCTGGAACTCATGTCCTGTGCGGAGAGGCTGTAGCACAAGGGCTTATTTATCCAGGAGAAGTGTTGATAAGAGTGGCATCTACTAGCAACTCTGTCCCTGACAGGAGAGGATCAGGCAGGCACAAATAGGTTTTTCACAGTGGTACAAGTGAGGGGGAAAGAGGCAACAGTCAGTAGTTGAAATATGGGAGGCTCAGGCTGGACATAAGGAAAAATCACTCACAGTAAGGAAAAGTATGCAGCCTAGATAGACTGGAATATATGTCCCTGGTGGCTTCCAGACTGTATAGAGCTCTGAGCAACTTGGCCTGAATGCACTGTTGACTCTGCTTTGGTTGGGAGACTGGCTACAGACCTCTCATGGTCTACTCCAGTTGCATGACCAAGCGATTCTAGGTGTTTCACAGGGCATCAGTGAGCACAGTGTCAGGCTTTTGTTACATTTTAGTAAACAAGAAACTCTGAGAGAGACAAACGCAGCATTTGAAATTACATTTCAAATTAGGTTTAAGATGGGAGTGATTAAATTTCTGTCTTGGCGTGTAATTCGTATGATTGAACTGTGAGCCTAGGTGTGTGAGTGTAGATTAAGGACTGGTAAATGAGAAGCTCTGGAATGACAGGAAGTGTGCCATTGGTCATTAGGTTTCTCAAAGGAAAAATTAAGACTGTCACCACTCTGAGTACATTGATCTAATGAAGCCTTTGCCTAGTGCTAGGTTTTAAGAGATGGGTATTCAGTGTGACAGTATGAGAACAATTAAAATGCATGCAACAAAATACATTTAGAACAGGAAATACTTGGTTTCTCAATGTAAAAATTAGAAGAGATATTCCACATAATACCAATGAACCTAATTTAATTTTGGGATTATGGTTGGGAGTTAGTAGACTCCCTAAAATGTCTGTAAATTGACAGAACGCAAAAGGAAGAATAGCAAGAAACCAGACAGTATTTTCGTAGTTGAAATAGAAAATGTTTATTAATACTGAACATTGTACAAAATCATGGTTCACCTATACTGTAGTAGAAGATGTAACTCACTAACACTGTCAACTCAGCTGGGTAAAAAAGGGAACTGTTTTCACCTGGGATACATGATATGCTGCTTCTTGGCCTCTGGCTGTCTCTCCAGAATGGCAAAGAATTTCTCTCAAGTCTGAGTTGTAGGTTGCATCTACCAGCCAACAGCAAATGTAATAATAGGGTTAGAGCTGACTTTTTATTTAGGGGTCAATAAAACAAATTATGTAGAACAAAATTTAGCCTCATTACGAAAGTTATTAAGAATGTTAACCATTAAGGCTCTAAAGGAGACTATAAATTGTGCTTCTGTAGGGCTTTACTGCATGTTGACTAACTTAGATCCAAAATTTCATAAATTTGAAGATAATCTATCCCCAGATTTCCACTAATAATCAAATCCCAAAGCAGGTTTTGAACAGCAGATTCATTTTCATGTTTGGCTGTTTTAGGACCCAGTGGTGCATTAAGGATAGGGACAGAGTTTGTGCTAGAGTTTAGATAAAAAGATCACACTAAATTACAGTAATTTTGGAGTTTTCTACTGGAGTAAATTGTTAAAATTTGATGGTTTATTTCCCTGTGGATTTTTCTGGTCATGTTCTGGTAACATTATCTGTTCAGAGGTGTAAGACAGATACAGGGCTGTACTAAAAGCTATGGTTTACAGACCTATAAACTGAACAGAGAGGAAATCTTTTGTTCTTCACTCCAGACTTGCCTGTATTTCCCTCCTTTCTCCATTCCTTTTCCTGCAGGCAATTGAACAACAAGGCTATAAGCAGAAAAGAAGGAGAAAGAGGTATGCTTCTTCCATAAAGTTGGCGGAAATGGACTGTCTGGGGGGAAATCAGATGCCTAAATTTCAATGAAAGATATGGAGAATTTCCTATATTAGCTTTGAGCAGAGCTCTGGGAATAGGATTGTGCTTGGTCCAACAGTTTTTGATAAGTAGATTCATACAAGATCTAACAAAGGCCACAGAGTTCAATTAAGTAGAGCTGTCACAGTAAGATTAGTACAGAAGCAAAGACAAAAAGAAGTATATTGGATATAGATAGGATTTTTTAACTTTGGTGAAGTGAGTAGGGCTGAAATACCCATGTATCTAATGCTAGCATTGTTAGGAAGCTTAGAACTCAGGTTAGCATGTGCTAAGGGCTAGGAACGTTGCCTGTCAAGAAAGGACACGAGGACTCACATTAGAGCTGAACTTGACCAGTCTTGTGCTGTTATAATCTGACCTACCAGGTCACTAGAGCTCTTATTGAGGTTGGGGTTTAGTTAAGAGTCTGGTCCAGCAGTACGCAGTGAACTGATTTTTTGCGTCATCCAAATTCTCTTACGGAGTTAGGCCTAGGACTATATTCATGGTTGGTCCCCCAGATGAGCTCAGGGGCTGCTGAGTGTCATTGAGTTTAAATTGGTGGCATAACTGGTGTGAGTAAAATTTAGTGTGCTGCACTGATCAGTATGTCCGGCAGATGAAGTGGGGATTGCGCAAAGGTCAGGACTCAGAACTTGGGTAACAAAGATAGGTTTACCGGTGTATGTTCAAATGTCAGTCAAACTAGATGAGGTTCCAGATTTGACATGCTCTGTGATTAAGTTTTTTTCTGGCTCATTACCTATTACTGGACTAGACAGGGCTGATGAGCTGTGTTTGGGAGATGGCAGGTTCACCATCAGGCACTAGGTTTTGTTGTGGTGAGACATACCCAGGTTCAAATTCTATGTTTATGTACTAAGCTCATGGGAGCAAGGGGGTAGATGTTGCTGTCTTGTGCAATGCGTGCTGCTGCCATAGTATTTTGTGATGAAAAGATGTGGTTTGGATGAGAAAGAAAGAAAATGCCTGTGTCTCTACTTCCCTTCCAAGAACAAGTCAGTAGCCAAGGAATTAGTCACTGAATGCAAGACAGGAAGAACTGTTGGTGTTTTCCTTGATGGCTGCTTCTGCTGATTACCTTCAGGGAGGCAAATGCTGGAAAGAGTAATTATCTCTGTAATCCTAACCAGATTTCCTGATCATCCTTTTACTGCAATATTAATAACATTGTTCCAGTCTCTCTCAGTAGTATTACTCACTTTTCTTAATGATGACACACTCACCACTGGCAAAGTTTAGAGCACACTAAAAGCATGTCCATCATGGAGTTTATAAAAAGCACCCAGCTGCTCTGATAGAAGGAACTGGAGTGCAGGAGAAGAAAGCATGGTTATCCAAAATACTCTTCAGGAGCAAACTAAAGGCACATCCAATTAACATTACTTCTGTTAAACTCCTGACTACTCTTAAGTAAGAGAGCATCAGGATGAGGTGAAATGCTTTTGATAGGAACTGGGTATTGTTTGTCAGAAATAGTTGGCATAGTGAAGGAGTGACCAGCAGCAGCAACAAAACATCATATTCTATGTATATTACATATCCTTTAAAAATGGTCTACTTATATACTCTTCCACGTACTCTCCTAAGCCATACCCCTACTACCACATTGCTATTCTTAGGTGTGGAAACCCACAGAAAGTCCTCAGAATGGCTGAATTCCCTTGTGCCCTCCTGAAATATGGGGGATGCTTGTCTAAGTAGCAAGGGTTTATTAGGCATACTGCAGACTGCTAGATGGGATATCAATAAAACCTACTGCTTTAGGAAACTAAAAATGCTCTGTTCAGTGTAAGAACTACTGAACAGAAGGGCATTTTCCTTTCATAGATGTCAATTAAAAATTTGTCTGTCAAATAAAGAAACTTATTCAGAAAGTTATTAAGAAAGGAATAATTATATCTGTAAGATTTCATGGAAACTTTTATAAAAATAACTCCAAAATGGTTAGTTACAATTAGGATCCTCTGTTCTATAAAATAAACAAACATAGAATATCTTTAAGTATTTTGAGGAGATACTAAATTCAGACCTGTGCAATGTATCTAGAAGGTAACCTGACTTTGAGAGACTTATTTCTCTAAAAAGTCCAGCTATTTTTCAAAAATAAATCAAAACTGCTGTCATGAAATCAGAAGGAGGTGCAGGAAACCAAATTAGTCCAATAAGAATGCAATGAGAAAAGACTAATATGAATTGTAGGTGGAAGAGGTACTTATTGACTGTTTCTGGATGTCTTCCTTGCATTCAGTAAAGTCCAAAAGATAGCAAATGGGTAGATACAGATATTGTATCTGGTAAAAACCTAGCCAAATGGCATTTTCCTTATGCAGAGAATTAAATTCTGTAGTTATAGACCTCCAATGTTCATAAGGAAAACAAAAAGAGAAAGAAACTCTTTGGATGTCTGTTTCTGATTAGCGAGATCACATGGTAAAATATGCATTTTTTAAACATTGCTTAAGAGAAGGAGATAAGCAGAGACAATCTGGAACATCTCAGTGAACATGTGTCATGGTTTTAAACCCATCTGGAGATGAAACACCACACAGGCACTTGTTCAACTCTGTCTCTTCTGTCTCTTTTCCACCCTCACCCCACTGGATGGGGGGGGAAAATCGAGATAAAACTTGTATGTTGAGGTAAGAGAAGTTTTGTAATTGAAAATAAAGTAAAATAATGTAAACAATTAAAATAATGATAATAAAAAGGAAGAAAACCAAGTGATCCACAGTACAATTGCTCACCACTTACTGACTGATGCCAGACCTCCCTTCCTAGATTCTGATCAGCCCCTTCCAAGTAACTTCCCCAAGTTTATATACTGGGCATGATGTTCTGTGTTATGGAATATCTTTTTGGTTTGTTCTTGTCACTTGTCTCATAAGGGTTCCCTTCTGCTTTCTTTTACTCACCTCTCTGGTGGAGCACGAGCCAAAGGAAAAAAGTTCTTGATTTAGGATAAACAGAATTTAGCAAAAACCCCAAACATCCATGTGTTATCAACACCATTCACATTCTGTACCCTGAACACAGCAGAGGAAGAGGTTAACTCTGCCTCAGCTGAAACCAGCACAGCATGAAATCACAAATTCTCAGTAGAAACATTTGAACAACAGTATGAAAAAACGCAAACTCCTTCACACTCTAGGACTTTACTTGGATCTTTGGTACCATAGCACATTGACAATAGGTCAGACTGCTCAGGAAATAATAAATCCACTGTATGTTAGAAAACTTGTTTTTTTCTCTTATACTTCAAGCAAGTGTTTGCCAATTTCACTAATGCAGAAAAAAAATAGGTGGTACTAAGAACAATATACTTTGTATGAAGTACTAGCAGTTTGTACCTCTTTGTAGTAGTGGTAAAGCAGAAGTGTTCTACAGAAGCTTAGAATTATAGGTGTTTTTGTTTTGTTTTGTTTTGTTTTGTTTTGTTTTTTAAATTTTTTATTTTTTATTGCAGGCATGTGTCTGAAAGGAAAAGAATAGCAGCAGTTTGCTCTTGCAAAGACCCCAGAGGATGAGACCACATTGGTTTTTTTTTTGACTAAGTGAACAGGTAAGCAAAATACATAATTTCTAAAGACCTTTATCAGAGTCAGAGTACCTAAAATAAAAATAGCTTCAGAGGCTTCCATCTTCTTGGTGGAGTAGTTGCCTTTAACAGTTTTGCCGTTAATTTTAAAGATAAAATTCTAGTTCATCTTCAAGGGAGAATCTAGTCCAAGCTCAAGGAAGATCAGTGACATGTTTGTCTTTCCTTGGAGATTTTTGCCCAGTGTATCTAGAAGATCTAGAATGATGGAGACTATATAGACATGACTTGCAGTGTCTTCTGTGTTATTTTTACTTTAAGAATATTTTCTCTGTAGAGTTTTCTTAATTTTCAAGATTTAAATGAGAAAAAAGTAGCCCTTTTCTGTTCTTTCTTCACTCTATTAGATTTTCATCAAGAACAAATATATACATATATGTAAGCAATGTATATGTAATAATAATGCATATGTACAGAGCTTCATAGAGTTCCACAGAACAGTGGAAGGGACTCTTGTGGCAGAGATCAACAAAGATTATCAAATCCAACTCTTATGTGAATGGCCCATAAAGAGATTTAATCTGTGACCTTGGTGTTATTACATGTCTGTGTGAATGTGCAAATATATTGGTAAATTTGTCTATTTGTTCATAGGTAGCTTCACATACACTTTTTTTTTTTTTAAGCAGAGGACCAGGACTGGTCACAAATATCTAGCTGGCTCCCTACAGCTGCTTCAGATTATTTGACATCTGTTGTGAGTTTATAAAGCATGGATTATGCACCCTAGAGTGTTAGGAAGGAAAGGGACCTCCTAAAGATCATTTAAATGCTGTATGTAAAGTTACCACATAATTTCTTCCAGATGGCAATAAATACTTGAAGTTCTATTGCAGTCCTTTATAATGACCATACCTATTTTGGCAACAGTGATAGCTGAAACAGTGGTTTAAGAGAGCATCACTTCAAGAAAGGAGCTTCAGCTAATGAAAAAAACCTTATATTTTTCAGTCCTGAGGAACAGTATTTTATTCAGAGCATACAAGAAACTCATGAAACTCATAGAACTCAAAAAAGGAACTATTGTGGGTGACCTTCAGCACATTATTTATTGAAAATACACACTTTATTAAAGCCCATGTACTGGGTGCCATATATTCTTTGATCTGTTGTGATCTGTTATTCATTTCACCAAGCAGCTTCTACCTCTGTACAAAAGCTTTATGTATGTGTGTGTATATGAGTGTGCACACTGTTTGTGTGTAAGACAGTACATACCCAGTTTAGCCACATTCAGATGTTGCAGGTGTGAAAGCTCATACTGAATTGGAAAAATATGAGCTTGGGTTTTGCTTTTGGGTAGATGCAGAACATCTACCCAAAGAAAAGGCAGATGTTATACTCCATTTATTTTCATCAGAGTAAAACCAGTGAAAGTAAAAATAGATGAAAAGCTGCTTTCAAAGATTGATGAGATGTTATTTTAACAGTATAAATGCCCTACATACACTAAGACTCCAGTAAGTAATGGTGTTTTAGATGACAAAAAAATTGTTTCTCATCAAAAAAGGAAGATGTTTTCCAGAAGTTTTGGATTCATCTCAGTGAAAGCAACAGTCAAACTGCCTGAGTTTAGGAATTCTGGGCAAATGGCTACTAGACATACAAAGATGGCCTGTGCAATTTCTTTCCCTTACAAGGTCAGTGTCATGGAGTTCACTGTGGGGGCATGACAATCACATCAGGGTGATGGATGGGTGTCATGGGAGGGCCCCACTTCCTCTGCATAGTCTCAGTGAGGCCAGCACATCCAGGGTGTGTCAAACTCATCTTTCTGTGCAAGCGACATGTGCCCAGTGTATATTTATGTAGACGGGAGCAGCATGTTCAGGCTGATAGCTTCTACTGGATGTGCTCTGCACAGCACTTTCGCTCTTGTTCTCATCTGGAATTTCCTCAGTGAAAGACGCCTTTGCAGGACAGTCCCATCTGTGAGAAACAGAAGGAAAAAACACCCTGAAGAGGTGCTCCAGCACATCTTATTGAAGGCAGAGTTAATTGCTATGGAGGTTAGGGAAATGAGGAATTCACTAATGAGGCCCTGGCCTGAGTACTGGCATCATGATAATGATACTGATGCCTCTTCCAAGAATAAGATGTTCTTGCAAACACATATGTAAGAGTAGTGAGAAAGGAGGATAGTCTTAACAGTTGAGTGGCATAGAATTTAGAAATATGAACATTATATTTTCATCTTTCCTGATCTTTTATGTTTTGTTAATATCCACTGCACTTTAACACTACGTGATTAATTTTGAACTTAGAAATGCTGTGAAAGATGAAAACTTCTAGAGGTAGTTGTAAGTAGATTTAGTTATCTAACCTGTGATTGAAGACTTTAATAAAAAAATGTAGCATGCTAGTATTTGTATTCAAACTCTGAAGCTCATATCTTTCTTTTCTAAGACAAAGGTGATCATAGTCTTCAATCATATATATGAAATGTATATATGAAGTGTTCATATAATGCTCCTAGTGTGATATTTTATGATATTGTGATGTATTAAGACCGATGCTAATATTTAATAAAGTATTATTTTTCATGAAGTAGCTCTTTAATGAGCTATTCAGGACATGAGATATCTGAATTCTGTGTGAACCTCAACATGAGAAAACTACCTTAAAAACCTTAGTTTTCTGGTAAAGCCTGTGGACTGTGCTAAGCACAGCTAAATTGTGCTAAATGGCACTGCTATTCCTGCTCTTGGAGCTTTGACTCTGTAAAAAGGGACAAGAGAGAGTACAATTCAGAGCATGCTAAACCTGTGGTAGGAATCAAAGTTCCTGGCTTTCACACAACTGGCTAAACCCTGGTAGGAGGCCTGGCTCCATACACCATGATGTATGTATTTTACTTATTCATCAGTGAGAGTAGGTGTGCAGCTCAACTCTCAAGAGTGAACATCAGGTTATTTTTATCTTTCCTGTTCTAACAGACATCCAATTTGTCCCCAGGAACCAAAGACTAAAAGTGAGTTAAACTACCCCCAAATATGTGCATCACTGAGGAACCCTTAGGAAAGAAGAGAGGCTGTGCTGTACAAAAATTTGCATTTCCTTATCTGAGTTCTAGGGCAGGATTTCGACTTCATCCCAACAGTAGTATGCAAGAGAAACTGCTTTGCCCATGGAAAGCTGCTGAATGAAGAGGAAGAATGGAGATGGTGGGGTCCAACTTCAGATTTAGCTGCGCAGCAATACCTTGTTTAGATAATGTGCCTGAATGAGTATATCATCAGAACCCATGAGAGCTGAGATTCACAGTTGTCCTTCAGGGTAAGCCTGCTTCCTGCAGCAAAGAAAGGAGGTGGAGATGTAACAATGGAGGAGGATGCTTTACATTTGTGTGTAAGATTGACCAGGTTAAATTTATTTTAATAAGGAGCAACAGTCCCTATTTCCTCTACAAAATGTAAAGCTGTTATTTAACACCAGAACTTTTTAGACTGGTCTCAGTTTTGCATTTTGTATTACATTAGAGAAGGGATACTATTTGATAACCACTGGAGATGGAATAATATAGGAAGGAATCCGAGTGGTACTGCTGCTTAAGCTATTTTTTCTTTTTTTTTTTTTTGGTTAAAATAAATGAAGTGAGACACTGAGATGAATCAAAATATTTCACAGGTAAAATGGTGAAGTAGCTTGAAAGCATGACAGAACTGTAGAATCATGGAAGACCCTGACCTGAAAGGGACCCATGAGCATCATTGAGTCCAACTTATGAGTCCACACAGGTCAACCAAAAAGATGAATCATATATCTGAAAGCAATCTTTCAATCTTTCAATCTTGTTCAATCTTTCTTTGAACACCAACATGCTTGGCACCATAAGCATTTCTCTGCTGAGTCTGTTTCAGTGCTTGACCAGTCTTTCAATAAAGAACTTTTTTATCCAATATCTGCTCTAAATTTTTCCTTGACATAGCTTTCATTTATTGCCTCATGTCCCAGCACTAGATACCAGAAAAAAGAGATCAGCATCCCTCTCTCTTCTTCCCCTCATGGTGGATGTTGTGGACAATGATGATGTTACCCCTATGCCTCTGTTACTCTAAGATGAACAAACTTAGTACCCTCAGCTGCTGTTCATAAGTCAAACCCTCTAGTTCTTTCACCGTCTTTGATGACATCCTTTGGACACATTCTCATATTTCTCTATTCTGCTTCTGGTTTTGAGCCCAAAGCTGCACACAGAGGCCTCACCAATACTGAGTATAATGAGGCAATGACTCGATGCTAGGATGTGGTTGACCTTTTTGGCTGCCAGGACATACTGTTGACTCACACTGAACTTAGCATCATCCAAAATTCTTTAGGTTAAGCCATACTTTTTTTAAAAAAAGCTCCTTTTCTTTTCTTTTCTTTTCTTTTCTTTTCTTTTCTTTTCTTTCCCTTTTGCACATAATCACCACCTTCATCAGTTTTGTATTATGGTAGTATACATAATGATCTCTCTTGTAATGGTTTTTTTATTTTTTTACCTCCTCGATTAATGCATTATTTGGTGGTTATGTAAAACTTTTCTTAAACTTTTTTTGTTAAGCCAAAAGGATTGTCTTCCTTCGCATGTCCTCTGTACTCTCAGGGCTACAAAGAAGCATCTAGGGAGAAAGATGTTTCTGAACAGGTGAATAAAAACCTCAAAAAAATCTAGTTATCTTTCAGTTTATTTTCATTCATTTTCTGTAGACCATTGGCTTCTCCTTACTTTGACCACAACAGATGTATTCCTATCCCAAATGCACAGGGAATGCATACTAAAACTTTTTCTCAAGTGAAGTTTAAGTGCACTCTATAAATGATTTTATCAGTATTTCTTCTCTTTCTCCCCCCCACAAGTCTTTGAATCTCAAATCCACTATGTCTTTTATTGGCACAATGGTATTGCTCTGATTCATTAGCATAAAGGCCTTGCTGACAGATGACTCCTGACAGACCACAAATTGAAGACCACTGGGAAATCCTATGTTGCTGCAGCCAAGATGTCTAATCTGAGATGTAATGGCTTGCTTTTCCACAGTACTGAGCAGTAGTAAAATTAACAGTGAGTTTCACCAGTATGGCACTTTGGTTTGGATAACTTTTTTTCTTGAAATTTTTTAAAGAAAAAGCATAGATCCACCTCATGGTAAAGATTCAGCTTTCTTTTAAAATGGTAATGTGTATCATATATGAAGAAATTGCACCTCTCCACCTTTCGCTCAAGTAGGCAACTTGCCCCCTAGTCTCCAATGTAAGCATAAAGGCTACAAAATCAACAATTTATTTTCCCAGCAAGGTTTGTTACTTTTTTTGTAACTTTTGTACTTTTTTTTGGTAAAAGTGTATTTAAGCACCATATTACACAATTTTCTGTTTCTTCTTGGTAAAATATTACACAATTTGCTCATTCTTGGTAAAATCGTGTCTCAAAGTCCATTGTCTGCCTAACTTTGTTTTAATCATCTTTCATCATGTACGACATATAAAAGGGAAAAGTGTAACAAAATCCCAAACACCTTGTCATGGTTTGACCTGGAAGTGAGGTTTTGGGAAAGTTATGGTCAAACCAATCACTGGCCAGATTTCAAATTGGCACCTGGTGTGGCCACTAGGGACTTGGATACGCCTCTGAGAACACGCAGGGGTTAAAAGCAGAGCACTCCCAGAGAGACTTCCTCTTTGGAGTCCGGCAGGCGAGCAGATCGGACCTCTCCCTCGCCCCAGCTGTGTCTGGGTGGGGGAGGGGGAGGCCATGCAGTCTGAGAGAGGAGGGGAAGAGAGAGAGGGAGAAGCCGGAGCCGCTGCAAGATGCAGGGGTGGGGCTTGAGTGAAAGGAGGGTATTGGATTGAGAATTAATGTGTTAGGGGGAATTTGAATGTTAGAGGACTGGGGGGAGGAGGAGGAGGAGTGTTTTGAAAGTGTTCTATTGTGGATTGTTGTGTGTGTAGTTTTTTCCCCCTTCCTTTGTGTGTCTATGTAGATTAATAAAGTGTTGTTTTTTTTCCTCCAGTCCGAAGTTAGAGCCTGCTTTGTTCTGTTCCCGGGTCACATCTCACAGTAACCATTTTGGGGAATACACCTTTCATGGGGGGCACTGGCACTGTGCCAGTGTCAATCCATGACACACCTGTATTATTTTCTAGTTCTACAACCATCTATTCTGAGGTAGGTTAAGCCCAGCAGCATAGGAGACAGTCTAGACTTAATTAGAATTTCTATAATATTTGAAAAATATTCAGATGCTTTGATGAAGTAAAAAGAAGCAAAATTTGGGAATCTCTTCTATGATGTGCATTTATGCACTCAGTAACTCTGAAATCAAGAAAGGGAACTCCTTGCCATATTTCTAAGCACTGAAAGAGATTTTGCGTACTTAGTGTTTTGAGGTTTTTTTTAAATCTGGGTGATTTGCAAGAGCAGAATTTAATACCTGTTCCTCAAACTTTATACAATCACAAACTAGAATCTTTGATTTGTGAAAAGCAGAAATATTAGATGTGCATGCTTACATTAAATAGAAGCACTGAATGTTTAAGACTCTCTCTCCTGAGCCGATAAGATGACTTCAAGAGTTCTAAAACCTAGGTCTCAAATGTATTTTTGGTTAATCCCCGATTTGTTCTATTTATGCTACTAGATGTGAGCTAATTTCAATGATATTATAAGGTCATTTGTATAGGTACTTGTTAGAGGATATATGATTAATGAAATTCTCACCACCACCCTCAAAATACTGGCAGCAGTAGAAAGTTTATTTAAACCAAAGAAGTGTGCTGAGTAAAGAACACAATAGGATTGTAAACTCAGAGAAATCCTCAGGGAAAGGGACTCTGTTTACTATATTTATAGTAGGCCCAGTTCCAAGACACAGGAGAAGAAACACAAACATTCACTGCCACAATGGATTAGAAAAGGTCTTTTTCTGCAAAGGTAAGAACAGGCAGTAGTAGGTTAACAGGTCTCTTACACTGGTAATAAATTGAAAAGCAAATTCCTACAAAATCTGATAAAACCTTCTTGATCTCTGAAGTTTGTGAAGGATTATTTTAACAATTTATGTCTGAAGCTCAGTTAAATAATTCTGAAGAGGAGAAATTGGAAGAACAAGTGAGTTATGGAATTTCAGCTCAGATGGATGATGGGTTGTTTTGTAGGAAAAAAAAATCACACAGTACCAGAAAACAGAAAGAGATTCTTGGAACACTCTTGAAAACTGAGACATAATCATAAAACCTCACTTTTTTTTTTTCTTGTTTTTTTTTTTTTTGGGTGTTCTATATAGTTATGACAAAAGTAGTGGTCAAAACCAGTATAAAAGTCAAATATAAAGTTTTGTTACATGCTGCTGTTGCTTTCTCAGTTCTGGAGTACAGGAAAAAAAAAGAAATAGAAAAGAAAAGCCATGGTGTTTAAATGACATGTACAGTTCCTGGAGAATTCTATGGAAACAGCAAAGATGAACAACATGGAGAGACAGAGAGTTAGCTCATGCATCTTAATCTCGGGATGTTTTGGATATGTGCTTTCCACAACACTACCTGGCATGAATCAGGAGTTGGATTCACCAAATGTGTTTCCCATAGAGAGCAAACATTCTGCTTGTATTCAAAAGTGTCTCAACAAGTCATATCTGATAAACAGTGATTCTGTGTCTGAGAAAAATTCTGTTAATGACAGCATTCTATTAACGTAGTGTAATTCAATAAAGCCATTTTTGAAAGAGAGTGTTGCCTCAAGTTTAGTGATATGCCTATTATTTTGAATGCCAGGATTTGCATGAAATTAATTGGGTCATTTCTAATTATGCCCTTACTTATATTTTATCTTTCAAATATTTCTCAGATAAAGAAATATGGTCTAAAAAGGCTGTAAAATGCATAGTAAAAGAAAAAAGCCAAAACCATGTCGGAAACATGGTTATTTCTATGGGCCAAGTCCCAACTTTACTCACAACTGTGGCCAATACCACTGAAATTAATGGAGTTGAAAAGGGTGTAAGTTAACTCAGACTTGGCCTTGTATGTTTCCAGATTTGTCCCTTGTGGCTTACAATAGAAGGAAATTATTTGATTTTTTAAAAAACAACTCTGACAGCTTGAGGTGGAAGCTAATGTCTCTTTTTCTGCCAAAAAATCATATAATTTGGGGTGGAAAAATATACTTTATAGTCTATGATGAAACTAAGTGCTCACTGGATGTCATACTGAAATGGAATTGTATTCTCCAGATTGCTGTACAGTTAGCATAATGATATATAATGGCACATTTTTTCCCCTGTTATGTATTTCCCTGCACTCTGGCTGTTACATAAATACCAGGTTTATTGTCTTACAATACGAAAATCAGTGTAGATTGATTGTCTTATAATCACTGTTAGCCATTCAGAGGAGAGGGATTTGTATAACTGCTGCACAGTCTCACTGACTATACTGTGACTATTCAAATGTCCATATTCAAGCTGTTAGTGTAGCTCTTGACCTAAATGTGTGAAGTATGCTAGATATATAGGGGTCCCTCTGAAATCAGTGGAAACTACTATGAAGCTCAGTACCTTTAAAAACCTTGCCATCTGGCCTGTCTGGTTCTTATGCTTGAGGTGAATGTGACAGAAATGTTTGCCAGCAACATACTTACATGTGGCTTCTGCTTTTCTCTTTTTTGATGGAAATACAAAAAATTTTGGACAAACACTAAACACATGGGTGATAAGGAGAAGTTCAGGTATAGCATGAAATAATGGAAAAGTCATCTGGTTTTAAGTGTATACAGCAAAAGAAGGCTAATATTTTCCATGTTGCTATTATTCAATTGGTCTTTCCAGTCATTTTTATATATAGGCAAAACTTGTGTTCTCAGAACAATAAGCATGCACAAGTATAGACATTTATCCTTTTTAATCATTCTTTTGGCAGGAGGGAGACTATTTGGCATTTTATGGAAACTTTTGTGGTTTGAAACCTCAGATTAGTGGAGGAGGATGGAGGAAGGGAAGGTTGGGAAGCAAGGGAATAAAGCAGTGATGACAGAAGTTACAATAGAAAGCCAGATAATAGCCCTCAGGAAAAAAGCTTTTAAAGCCTTCTATTCTCTTTGAGCAATTTGGCAAGCTCTTTTGTTTTCACATTAGTATACTTTTTGTATTTAGTTTTTAATCGCCATATCATTCTCCGAAAAAACCCTGTTGTCTAGATCTTAGCCTGCAAATTCATCAAGTCTGTGGTCTATTACTACTTTAAAAACAGAATGATCTCTTGAGTTATCATTTTAAAGATGACAAAAACTGGAGATGATTGATAATAATTTCATTGTCAAATCAGCTCTTCAAAAGTTTTGCAAGAGATGCTAAACGTATTGTATATTTCTAAGGAATTACCACTATACATGGTGTTGATGAATAATGTAACACATGCATAATGTGTGTTTGAAGATATTATACCCCTCTTTCAAGGCTTTCGTACCTTTTGGTTCTTAAGAAATCATAGAATCATAAAATAGCCTCATTTGGAAAGGGTCTAAAAAATCATCTAGATCCAGACCCCTTGCTGAGGGCAAGGACACCTTTCACAGTACAGGTTTTTCTAAGTCCTATTCAAACCTAACCTTGAACATTTCCAGTGATGGGGCATCCAGAACTTCTCTGGGCAACCTCTTCCTCTACTTCACCTCTCTTTCAGGGAAGAATTTCTTCCTAATATCTCTACTCAACCTACAGTTTTTCAAACCTTGAGTTTGAAGCCTTCAAACTCACCTTCCACTTTACTGTCACTATATGCCCTTGTAAAAAAGTCTCTTTCAGACTTCCTTGAAGGCTCTTTTCAGGTACAGGAAGGCTGCCATTAAGTCACCTGGTCAACATTTGTTGTCCAGACTGAACAATTCCATTTCTCTCAGCCTTTCTTTACAGGAGAGCTGCTCCAGCCCTCTAATGGTCTTGGTGACCTCTGGCCTCACTCCAACAGTTCCATGTCCTTCCTGTGCTGGGACCCCAGAGCTGATGCAGCCCTGCAGAAGGGGTCTCAGCAGAGCAGAGCAGAGGGGCAGAATCCCCTCCCTGGCCCTGCTGCCCACACTGCTTTGGATGCAGCCCAGGACACGTTTGGCTCTCTGGGCTGGGAGTGCCCATGGCTGGGTCAGCTCCAGCCTCTCACGCAGCAGCACCCCAAGCCCTTCTCAGCAGGGCTGCTCTGGTCTATTCATCCCCAGCCTGTGTTGGTATCGGGGGATTGCTCTGACCCAGGTGTGGCACCTTACACTTGATCTTATCAAACCTCATGAGATTTCCATGGACCGACTACTCAAGCATGCCCAGGTCCCTCTGGATGCCATCCCATACTTCAGGCATGTCAACTGCACCACTCAGCTTGGTGTCATCTGCAAATTTGCTGGCAGTGCACTTGATCTCTCTGTCCATATCATTAATGAAGGTATTAAGTAACACTGGTCCCAGTATGGACCCTTGAGGGACACCACTTGTCCCTGATGTCCATTGGCACTCTGAGCCATTGACCACTCCCTCTGGATGCCACTGTCCACACAATTTCTTATCCATCTAACAGCCCACACATTGAATTCACCTCTCTCCAGTTTTAGAGAGGGATGTGATGGGGGTCTGTGTCAAAGGCTTTACAAATGTCCAGATAAATGACATCTGTAACCCTTCCCTTGTCCACTGAGGCAGTCACCCCATTGTCGAAGGCCACTGGGTTGGTCAGTGAGGGTTTGCTCTTCATGAAGCCATGCTGGCTATTTTGAATCAGATGTGTTTCAAATCAAAATGTGTTTTGCTATTTCACATATATGTGCTAAAATAGTGTACTCATTATGGTGATGTGACTGACAGTTCAGGCAACTGAGCTAACTGTCAGAAAAATAAATGTGTCTTGATTAAAAGACAAATCCAATGTCACTTTCCATAGGTCTTAGTGACTCTTCCATGGTTTAGCTCTATAATACAAGATAATTCATCTGGCTTTTTCTCAATAAATTAAACCGTTGTGAGTATTTGTGTCCATGTCTAAGAACAACACACTGTCCAAACAGTGAGATTGTCAGGAGAGTAGATCTGGTATGAGAGTGATTTGTGGAGTGTGTAGTACAATGTTACTTCATATCTCACTGGGAAATTGGAGAATTCAAAATAGTCTATTCAAAAGATAATGAGATTCTTTGATACTTTTTTCTTCACAGAATTTTGAAGGAAGTCACCATGACTTTTGGTGGGAAAGTGAACAGAAACTGTAACTATATTTAGTTTTTTCAGCATGTTAAATGCTTTTGCTCTCTCTGGGAATTACCATCAGGGTACTTTTGAAAGCAGTCTGTGCCTGTGTCTGAATGAACAGATGTATCACATGATCTAAAGAAGATCAGTGTCTTTCCAGAGAAGTAGCTGGGATCTATATAACATGGACTGGGATGTTGAAGAATATTGTGTCTTATGGCTATTTTAGCCACTAGATCCAGCGTTTTATTTCCTCTGCACAAAAACTAGAAACTCTGACTCAAAATAAGTGCTTATTCAGGATGGGAAGAGATTAGTATTCTTACTTAATTTCCTAAATAATGAAGAGGCGGAAATAATTATATGAAATTTAACTAGTTTTTCAGCTTTATTTACAGCAGATTCCTGGGATTTCCTGGGATACTCAAAGTACATATAGGCAAACCTGAAAATTGGAAACAAATCATAGAATCATAGAAGGTTTTGGATTGGGAAGGACCATAAGGGTCATTTAGTTCCAACTGCCTTACTATGGACAGGCATGCCTTCCAGGGGTGGGGCATTCACAATGTCTCTGGACAAAATCTTCCCTCGCCTCACCACACTCACATGGAAAAATTTCTTCCTAACTTCTAACCTAAACCTATTCTCTTTCATTTTTTAGCATTTTTCCTTGATGTCCGTTGTGACTCTGAGCCATTGACCACTATCCTCTGGATGTCACCATCCATTCTTATTCGTCTAGCACTCTACTCATCAAATTCCCCTCTCTCTAATTTTAGAGAGAAGGATGTTGTGGCATACTGTGTCAAAGGCTGTACAGAAATCCAGATAAATGACATCTGTAGCCCCTCCCTTTCCCACTGTTGCAGTCACTCCATCACAGTAGGCCACATGATTGGTGAAGCAGGAGTTCTTGATGAAGCCATGCTAAATGTCTTCCAGATGCCTTAACATAGCTTCTAAGAGGATCTGTTTCCAGTAGTTCTGAGTTCTCTTTTCTACCTTTTTTAAAGACAGGCACAAATTTTCCATATTTTCAGTCACCTGAAATTTCACCTGACTGCCAGGACTTTTCAAACATCATGGAGAGTGAAAAGGACACTGCTCCCCTACTTCCTATCCTGCCAACCATCCAATTGAGGCGGTGAGGAAACAGTGGTTGCCATTGAACATTGAGGCAAAAATTTTTTGAATACTTCCGCTTTCTCCTCATCTGCTTCCAGTTTTTCTCTCGTTTGTCAGAGGGGGTCACCTTCTTTGACTTTTCTTTCCTGGTTAACATGCCTGTAAAAACCCATCTTCAAGTCCCTTGCCTGGTTCTGTTGCAGCTTCATCTTGGACTTCCTCACCATAACCCTACAAAACTGTACTTCGTCTCTATATTTATCTCAGGTTATCTGTACTTGTTTCCATTTTGTGTGCATTTGCTTCTTCCCCTTTAGCTGAACCAGTAGTTTCCTATTAAGCCATACTGGTCTCTTGCCTTTTTTTCCCTGAGTTCTTACTCCTGGGGATTGCCAGGTTTTAAGCCCTGTAGAATATTTCCCTACAAATCTGCCATCTCTGTTCCACTTCCTTGTCACTGAGGGAAGTCTCCAAGTGAATCCTGTTGACTATCTTGCTGAAGAGCTGTAAGTTTGCTTTCCTGAAATTCAGGGGTATAACTTTTTTCCTTAAGTGACTTGTATCTCCCAGGATGGCAAATTCCACCAATGTATGATCACTGCATCGCAATGCATGATCATTGCCACTCAGGCTCCCCCCAGTTTTGATGCTCAAGATTAGCTTGCCTATATCAGATGCAGTATTCCATCTCCTCTGGTAGGGCTGCTGTCTATGCCCTGGCTCAAGAAATTATCCGTCATGGATTTCCTGAGTCTTCTGGATTGCCTGCAGATTGTTGTGCTATTTTTTTTCAGCAGGTATCAGAGTAGACAAGAACCTGTCAATGTTATACATCCAGTCGCTGGAGCGAGAAGTCTTTGTGAATACAGTCCCCTGCATCTGCAGTAGACACCACCCACAGGGATCCCTTTGTTGCTTTATTCTCTGATTCTTACCCACATACTTTTGACCTGCCCATCGTTCTTCTGCAGATACAGCCCTTCACACTTAATCTACCTCCTGACGTAGAGGGCAGAGTCTCCATATCTTCTTCTTCTTCTTCCCCAGTGTCTTCTGAATACCCTGCAGCTGTCGATAGCCATCATTGATAGTTTCTCTCACCAAGTTTCAGTATAGGCAACAAGGTCATACTTTCTATCAGCAGAGTGGCTTCCAGCTCCTCCTGTTTGTTGCCCATGCTGTGTGTATTTTTGCACTTCAGGTGGGCTGATAAACATGTTGCCTTCCTGGAGGAGCACCCTTTAAATCCTTTGATATGTTTTCCTGTTTTTTTAACGAGCTACCTGTTTTTTCCCTGTTTCCCTGTTACTGGTTTCTGTTACCTCAGAAGTCCCTAGTTCATCTCTGTAAGACTGGAAGCGTAGCCCAGTCTGGTTAGCAGAGTTCAGAGCCACTGGCAGTAGGCCCTTGCTAGCACCCTGTCCCTCTAACCTTGGCCTGTCATCCCACAGCTTGCCAATGTGATGCGTCTCTCGGTCCTATCACATCTAGTTTAAAGTACTGTCAATGAGCCCTGCTAGTTCCATTCAGCGTAAACTGTATACTGCAGTATTTTCAATCTTGTGAGCCAAATTGTCCTTAAACAGATGGATCTAATTGTGATTTACGAGTGCTTGTCTCAGGAAACAGAATTTGGCTGTGAATTTGATGCATGTGTGGGAGTGGGTGTGCAAGCCTGCCTGGGTACATGTGCAGATATTACTGGGGTAAAACCCTCAATGGGCAAAGCGAGAGAAAAATGTTGGTTTGTTGTTCTATTGCTTGGATTTTAGCCTGTTCATCAGAAAGAAGTAAGAAGACAATGCTGAATCCGTTCATTATAGTTCATTGTAATGTGTTCATCTATTTTAAATAATGGCAAAGGCTATTACCATCCTAGTTAAGACAATATAAGTTTTTTTTATTTTTGTAAAATTCAAAAAGGAAATATATATTTTTCCCCTGTGCCAACAGGACTGGAAATAGTGCCATCCTTGAAAAAAATGAGACAATTTATGTCCTTCCTTGTTAGGTGTGAACCTCAGTGGCTAATGTACACTAAGTCTGCTGAAATGCTTTCTGAATCATTGAGCTGTTTAATTTAAACAAGAAAGTACATTTATAGGGTAGTACATACTGAGCATATACATACATATGAGCATGTGCATTCCTCTTGTATTTACTCTGCATATTTTGTGGAAACATGAGAGTTCCAGATAGGAACTGAAAGTGTAGATTAGATTATACAATTTTTCTGCAAGAAGGCTGTCTTCACAAGGCTTTGAAAATGTCCATTGATTCCTCCAGCTTCCCAAGCAAACTATTTGAGTAATAACGGTGTTAATAAAAACTACTGCCTCATCACAGCTGATAGACCTGCTGCCCTGTGTCAATGCTAATCATTACCATCGCCTAGTTACCATTTTCATGTCTGAATCCAGACTTTTCATGAGTTTTACTATTAATCATTGATCTACTTTGAAATGGCTGATCAGAGTCGTAAACTTAACAACTCTAGCAATTGCTGTCAGTGATTTTATAACACCCTGAAATGAAATAGACTGGTTTTTTTAATAACGTCTTCTAATAATTGCATTAATGCAACTGTCAAGCACATTGAAATTCAATACAACTTCCGCTTGATCTGATAATCTGAACAAGGTGCTGGCTGAAATGAAATTCTGATTGGTGCTTGGCTTACATTTCCAGAATATACAATGAGAATTCTATCAGAATTATAATTTTAAACCCTCTTTAAACTTCTGTGATATCCAGGTTTATACTAAGTTCTTTCTGAAAATGTAAATGTGGTAGTTGATTCTGCTACTCCTTCGTACCTTGCAATTATCTTGAATCCTTTACCAATTATACTCAATCAGATGCTGTATTGACTGCAGAAGAGATTTCAAGATTTGCCTCACAGCTATTTCTCATTATTATAATCAAAAGCGTATGTTTTGTGATGAGCTCTGTGCTTTCAAATGGAGTTTGGGAAAAAGGACTTCTCATTTGTAGACAAACTCAGTCTCAAGGGTTTCTAGTCTTTCACAAGTTGCCTCTGAATAAATTTTGATTTTTCAAAATTTAGGATGTTTATTTAAAATGACACTTGAGCATTTAATTTTGATTCTTCATTAAATGTGTGAAAAGGCCTCAGTGAAATGACCCAAGTTGCCTGTAGCTGATCTGAACTGGGAAACAAACTTTTACAAAAGGCATGAAACATCCACACCCATATGTGTGGAGTATTTAATTGCCACTGACTTTTTAGTTGCAGAGTGGTTTTTTTATTTATTTCTTTTTTCTTTTTTTTTTTTTGTTTGTTTGTTTTTGTTTTTTTTTTTTGTTGTTTTGTTTAGTATTTTTTTGTTCTAACACTATAAAGTGTTATATAAGCAGATTTTTTTATTACTGCTACCCTTATATAATATTTTAAAGTGGATGTTTATGCAATTTACAAACAAGCATAGACAGTGACAGAGGAATTGTATTACTAACATTTAATTCCAGCTAACTCCAGACTTTTGAGATTTTCCTTCTCACATTCACAAGATCTGTTTGTGCTCTCAAGGTACATCCTGAAGGTACTGATAATACTGAGAGAACTGAGAATGGAAGAGGACCTCAGGAAGATAATATTTTCACCTGCCTAACCTCTCTGAACAAAACTTGATCTGTGTAATTTCTCAAACAGTCATTTGTCTAACCTGTTTTAAAAAACTCTTAGTACCAGAGACTTTGTGACTTCCCCGGACACCTTCCACTAGTAATTTCCTGTTTCTACAGATATAGAATGCTTCAGTACTTTACTTGAAACTAGCCTAATGTTTTCTTGCATGCTTTATATATCCCTTCTATATCTAGCTGCTTTTCCTGCAGTCATGTCATGTACTTCTCAGCACCTTTCAAGCACTGAGTAGCAAAGTGTCAGCATAGGCTTTGCTGAGTACATTGGAGGTGATGCTTTACATAACGACCTATGTTCTTGCTAAAGCATCCCAGGGTAATATATGCTTTTCCTGAACCCCTTTAACAGGAGTTACTCATACACAACAGGGCTTACTCATTATCAACTCATTGAAAATAGTTTTCTCTGTATTTTCTAAGCAGTTATTGCCAGTCCTGCCTAAGTATGTGCCAGGTAGCTAACTTAATGAATCATGAAGCCTCTGCAATTCATGGAGTTACTCTTCATGAATTAATTATGAATAGCTTGATGCATTAGGTTTTACTTTTCCAGACAGGTTCTCAGGAACACCAATAAATTCTTTAGGTTCACTTTATGTTTAAATTCTATTCTCCACTATATCTGTACAGTTATCTGTGAATTTGTAGAAGGGCTATAGGTGTGGCTTCTGTGCAAAGCTGATAGAAGCTTCCCCCATGTCTGATAGACCGAATGCCAGCCAGATCCAAGACAGTCTCATTGATGGCTGAGACCATACACATCATCAGCCTCTGGGATAATATATTTAAGAAGCAGGAAAAAGTTATTTTTCAGGAACAGGAACAGGAACAACTGTGGCCAGAGAAGAGAGGAGTGAGAATGTGTAAGATAGCTCTGCAGATGCCAAAATCAGTGAAGAAGAGGGAAGAAATATTCCAGGTACCAAAGCATAGTTTCCCCTGAAACTTGTAGTGAATACCATGGTGAGGAAGGCTGTCCCTCTGCAGCCTGTGGAGGTCCACAGGGGAGCAGATCTGAAGGATGCTGTGACCCCATGGAGAAGCTCATGCTGGAGCAGGCTCCTGCCAGGTGCTGTGGCCCTGTGAAGAAAGGGGTGCACAATGGAGTGAGTTTCCTGGCAGGACTTGTGACCCTATGGGAGACCCACACTGGAACAGGCTGTTCTGGAAGTACTGCATTCCATGGGAGGGACTCACACTGGAACAGTTGGAAAGAAATTGAAGCATGTGGGAAGGACTCATGCTGGAGAAGTTCGTGGAGGACTGTGTTCCATGGGAGACATCTCATACTGGAACAGAGGAAAGAGAAGAAAGAAACAATGAGACAATGGTGATGAACTGACTATAACTTCCATTCCCCATCCCTCTGTGCTACTCAGGGGTAGGAGGTAGAGAATTCACAAATTATGTTTAGCTCATGAAGAAGGATGGGGTGGGGGCAGGTGTATTAAGGTTTGCTTTCATATCTTGTTACCCTATTCTAATTTGATTGATAATAAGTTAAATTAATTTCTCTGGGTCTGTTTTTTCTGTGATCCTAATTGGCAAATGATTTATCCTTGCCCTTATCTCAATCCCTTAATTGTATTTTTCTGCCTATGTACAGGTAAAGTGGGGGGTGGTAGAGCTGCTCTTGGGCTCCTGGTGTCCAGCCACATTCAATCCACCACAGAAGATAAGTAAATATCTCTTTACCATTACAGTACACACATGCCATTCATAAAATACTGAATAGGTTCAGATCCAGGACAGGTAGCTCATACAACATGTCTTTAGGTGCCTTACTTCAGACTTCAAACCTTTCAGTCTCAACACATTCTTGACATAATCTTTAATGGCTTTAGTGAGCATCACACACTTTACTAAACATGTATAATATAATTAATGAATATTTCTTAATTGTCTCATTTTTTTACTCAGTGGTTTCTGCCAGATCTAGTACATATGTCACAGAGACAGCATACATGTCCATACACTTATCTTGAAATCCATAGGGTTAATGCATGACAATTTTAATTGACATTACAAAATAAGATAGTAATTCTACAGTTTAAAAAGCTTCAGTACAGATTCTCAGGGATGCAATATTGACAATTATGTTGTGTCTCTGTCTTCCTTCTTCATTCTCCAAAGTACTGATGTATGTATAAAAATTACATGATACTTTGAACAGCATATATTAAAAGATTAATTCAACAATCTTAGTCTGTGCAATGGTTTCCTATCAATTGTACAATTATAACAGATTAATTTAGTAGAAATGTCACAGATTCTTGCCATTAGTGTGAATACTAAAAGTGTACAAAAAAATGTGACATTAGATGTATTCACAGCTAGAGGAGAGTCACATAACTTGCTTATGAAAAACATATGAAAGACAAAAGGCAAGATAAATGTTCACTGCCAAAAAAAATATTCTACATGTGTGCAAGTAGACTGCATATGTCCAGATGTAAAGACCATGTAAGAAATTCCAGAGCCATGGGAAATCGTGTATTCATCATGTACCTTGGACTTCCTAACCTGTCCTCCGTTCACTAATCCAACTTCCTTAGGATTCATTTTGGCATTCTGAGTTCCTAAATATACTTAAACAGATGTAACTCCTTCAATAAAATTCCTACAGGAATGTTGCCTTTCCTGCATCAAAATTCACTGGTGTGCACCCAGATGGGACAAAATTTCATCCTGGACCAGGAACCGCTTTGAATTTCAATATTCAAGATTTCTTGTGGTTAGTGCAAGAGTTTTGTGTACTTGAAAAGCTAAATATCAAAGAATTTTAAATAAATATAAACATTTTTAAATTCTAAAATTTCAAACACTATTTTCTCTTTACTAGACTGTCTTTCGCAAGTGGCATAACATGTACCTGAAAAAAGTGAACCTGAAACTATTTGGAATGTTGAGAGAGATGATAGGCAGATTGGTAGATATCAATGCAGATTTCTCAGACATAAATAATTGTCTTTTTTTTTTAGTTAGTAAATTACAAATAAATGTATATTAATGTAGATTAAATAAACTTTATTAATGTCCTTTAGATCCCTGGACTGCATGCACACTGAATGAATTATAGGTGACATCTTTTCTGTATTTGAAAGACTGAGTTTTAGAATAAATTTAGAAAACATGCTCTGTTTGGATATGCTGAAAATGTCTTTCATGCCAAACTAGTTACAAGACAAGCAAATATGGTAGATTTTTCTTTCAGACTCTGTAAGTGTCAGTATGTGGTATAATAGTGCTCTTTCTGCACTAATATGAATGTGAGAATGTATTTGATTTTACTATAAACTATAATTTTTAAGTTAATCAAAGTAACTGCCTTGTATGTCTCAGTGCTACTCCAAAATAATAAAGTAAAAAATCTTGTCACAGTTCTTTATAGCTGGAACCAAGAAAGAAAAACCTACCACAAGTTAATACAGCAAAAAATACATGATAAATTTATGTTGTAGCTGAAACAAAGTCAGCCTTTGCTAGGTGTGTGTATGGTAAAAGAAGAAGAAAACATTAGCCTGAACATACAGATTAGGAGATATGCTGTATTTGCAGCTGTTGTTTCTCTGAGGAAACATGTGACTCAAAATAGCAAGAGAATCACCATAAAGATAGATCTTGCTATTTTGTGATTCAAAATAGCAAGAGAATCACCATAAAGATACAAATGCTGTTGACTTTGTTGCTTAAATACAAATTATAGATTGTAAATAAGATTCGTTGGAATTTAATATTGCAAAGAACTGGTATGGTTTTGAACAACAAGGGGATAATATCCACTGAGCACTGCAGAACTTACCTTTGCAGCTCACTGACATTTTAGGCTGTTTTCCCACGCATTTGCTATGTCTGGTCATATGTCAATGACATTCTGTCATTTACATTAATGTCATCTGAGTTTTGTTGTCATAGCTATAGATGGATCAATGCCTAATATCAAGCTAAACAATGGGAAACAAACCGGAAATTATCTGAAGTCTGCATTTCAGAGAACTTGAAATTTAGGGGATTTTTTAAAGCATGCACATTTACAGAATTAAAGAAAATAAATGTTTTTCCCCAATATCTCATTAATATCTTCTTTTTCCCCCAGATAGATTTTTCTAGCTTTTAACAGTGCACTGCCAAGCAATAGTATTGGAAGCATATTTGTCTCAAAGCAGAAGTTTTACTGCTGTTCGATTTGAATACTTTCCAAATATTTACTTCCTGTAACATCACAGTAAGCTCCTATGAGAATGGAATGCAAGGGAATTTAACCAGCACACAGCATAAACTCCAGATTAATTAACTTTTTTTTTTTTTTTATTTGGATATCTCCCAGAACACCACCAAACACAACCCTAGCAGTCATGCAAAAGGATCATGAGTATCTGAAAATACTGAGGTGATTATTTTTCTCTCAAAATATCAGGAAATGCATTTTATTAAAAATAAATTGATACTTTTCTTACAAGGTCTTGATTTTAAGACTGGTAAAGCTGGTGAAATGTAAACATATTTTGTATCTTACAGGACTATCCCACCAAAGACTGTTTCTGCCAGCATTTTTCAAGCTGCTGAAGAGGAAATAATCTAAGAAATGGAACTTTTATTTAATCAGATTTGAACTCCTCACACAAGAAACAAGACTTTCAAAATTTTTGTTGCAACATTTTATGATTAAAAAATACTTTGCAATTTTGCTAAGTTATGGATTTGTTTTTATTTAAAAGGAATAACCTTTTGTTTTTTTTCTGATAATTTCTTGGAGGCCTTCACAACTTCTCTATGCCCTGTTTTGAACTCTTTTGTATGTCCAAAGGAACCTTGTCTGTAACATACTGGTGACATCTGACTGGACCATTCAGGAATAGGATAAGGATTTCACTGTGCTGTATTGAGTATTGAATTTGTATGCTTGCTTATCTACTCAGTGTGAAGAACAGTTTCTAAAATCAACAGATTAAATTTTTCTATTGGAAAACAACTACTGCAAGCCATAACAATGATGATTAGCACAGGTTTAAAATGTACACTCCATATTGATGCTAATAATGGTATTACAGAAATGAATTATATTTTGTGTTCCTCGAATAGAGGAATATATGTGAAGTGAATAATGAATGGCTGTTTAAGTACATTCATTAGCACTATTTACGTGGGCAAATACTATACAACATGGAAAAATGGAAATTAAAAGTTGATTTTCATAGTCACATGGATGAAATGAGATTATGAATTGTTCACATTGGCTGAAGTCTTCCTTTACTTTCAAAATATAATAGAAAATAAGTCAAGCCACACTTATACATTTATATATTAGCTAAGTTTGTCTCAGGAACTCTTATTAACCAGCACAAGTATGTGATTGATAAATTTGTAACTCTAGACTCTGTATATGCTGAGCATGGATTTTCACACAGTATAATTTCTTTCAAATTTCCTCAGAAGAAAAAAATTGTTGTTTTCTCTCATCCTGTCAGTCTAAGAGTTCTCTAAAGCAGATCTCTTTATTTAGCACAGTTTTCTGAGATGTTGACCCAATATATTTATACTTTTAGGCATGCTATTCCCACTGTTTACAGCCAAACAGGACATAAAGATCTCACATCATCAAGAAAAATTTTTTTTTCATTATGCCACTTGCATATTTTGTTAATGTAAGAATTTTTGTGCCATTGGTTTGCAGCTCATATATTAGTATTAATTTTAATGTAAACACATGCACAATCACATAACCAAATGGACTGCTGTTGAACAAATCCTGAAGTCTTTTCCAATTTCTTTCAGTTTATAATTAGATAAATAAGAGAAACAAATTTGAATATGTTTGTGATTAGAGATGAAAAATATGACTGTATGCTGGGATTTTTTTTCACTTCAGTGACTTGTAGTTGTCTATTTCCCTATATAATATATCAGAAAATAGAGGTATCCCATGTGTCTGAGGCTTAATCTTATTCTTGCCATGAGCAGATCTTAGAGCCAAATATTCGAAAATTAAGTTTCCCTTCTTCCCTTGTGATTTCTTGTTGACAAGTGCATTATGATCCACTTGTATAAATGATCTTCAAATAGCTGTCAGTAAGAGCTATGTTTAAACATTGCCATGAAACTTTCTAAGCAGATCAGATTACAAGAGCAAACTGTCAAAGAAAGGAAGTTATCAGGTAAGCAAAACTCTTCCTGTGTCTTTCATGACCACAGGGAGCAGTCCTATCTGTTGGATTTCTAAAGCTGTAGTATCTCAGTCTAGAGAGAAAGAGCAAATGATGGAGAATAATGCCAGATTCCTTAGGACCTAAGGAAGCATGTAGCAATGCTTCAAATATAATTTACAGAAACACAGAGTATTCTGAGTTGGAAGGGACCCACAAGGATCATTTAAGTCCAACTCCAAAGTGAATGGCTCCTGGGGATCTTTGCATTACTAACGCCATGTTCTAAGTAAGAGAGCTAATCTCATAATACTGGTGGAGACTGAAAGCTGAGGTTCTGCTTCTTTGGAGGATCAATAGGGATAAACTAAACATTTTGATAGAAACAGTGTAGATATTTTTCAAACTTTTAAAGAATAAGAATTCAGAGAGTTGAAATGGTGCTTGCAGTGCATGCATGCACTGTGCCAACTGGTGCTTGATCTCTCTGATACTTTGTTATTTCAAACTGGCAATCTATCTAGCTCTAGAGACACTTCTTAGATGGATTTATGTTTTAATTACTCTGCAGGTTTGCCCTTACACATTACCTTGTGTCATAAGTACAGCACTAAATCTTGACTGAATGTCTGTAACTTGAATCCAATCCCATCTCCTCTCTTTCCGCTATGGCAAACTGAGCCAATGCTCTATGGGTAAGTGCCAGTTGCCAGGTCATCACCCTTCTAAATACTGAATAATTTGCATGACCACAGGGATGCTGAAATAATCTCAGAGGATGAGAAGCTAGCAATGTGAGGTATTTACAGATGGGCACGACAACAGTTTTTAACAGGCTGTACATATCCGACCCTAAGACAAGCCAATGCAAAAGTCCTGTTAAGAGAAGTGATATTTTGATGGCATCTGCCCAGTTCCAGCATTATCTGATTTTGATACATGCAGGGAAAACAAAGCAAGGTACAGACAACTGTCATGGGCAAGGGAGTACCAAAACTTCTGGACTACAATTGCCTTTTCTCAGTGGTTAGGTATGACAAAGGGATAATACAGCTGAATATTAATAGCTTTACATTTCTGCAACAAGTGACATACTTGAAAAAAGCTAAAAATACATTCAGCAACGACTATTTCATCTTAGTAATGCAGAAAGTCAAATAGAGTGTCCTGGGATGGTGTGACAATGAGACCTGTGATGGCACATACGGACATCTAAATTAGCAAGAAAAAAAACCCAATGAAGACTGTGTTTCTTCAGTGTAACAAATCCATGGGTGTCTGCACCGTTCAGAAGGCTGAAGCATGAGGAAGCTGGTCTGTCAGAATGGGCTTGGAGGACCCAGCAACTGGGGTCAGGGCCTGACTTTATGAAGTCCCTAGTGCTGGTTATGGCTAGTTGTAAGCAGGCTTTGTACAGAGTATGGAATGATGTAAGAAGAAGGAAGAAGAGCCAGCAGATCAATACCTGACTCTGTTCCTAGTGTCACTGGCAAAATTATGTGTTGGTTTGCATGGCCTGCTAGCGTGGGGTACACTTGTGACAAAGGAGGAAAAGGAACTTGCACAGGATTTAACAAGACTCATTGAGAGAATTTTAGACCAGATTTAAAGGAGAAAGGGATAAAATCAAGCCTGCTAGAGATAAGCTTGAGGGCAGCATGACATTGAGGGGTGGTGCACTAACAAGGTCACTTACGTGGCCATCTCAATAGACAGGGGGGATGGAGACTATGCAACAGCAAAGACGTATGGGCTGTTGATGCCTTAGAAACCAGATGTGCCTGGGAATGGTGGCATAAGCAGTAGAGCTTCTCTCCCTGGAAAAGTGGCAGGATCAATATCTCAAATGCACTGCTTCTATACCAATCCACACAGTATGGACAAGAAATGGAGGAGCTGGAAGCCACTCTGCAGCAGGAATACTGTGACATAGTCAACATCACAGAATCATGGTGGAATGATTCAAGCAACTGGAATGCTGCAACAGAAGGCTTTGAACTCTTCAGAAGATATGCTAGGGAGTCCAGAGCAGTCTAGAGCTTAATGAAGGTGGCAATAGGTTTAAGTCTTTGTGGGTCATGGAGTTGGGGAGAAGGCTTACAGAGCAGATATCCTAGCTGGAGTCTGTTATGGACCACCCAACCAGAAAGGTAGGACAGATACAAAATATTCTATAAGTAGTTGGGAGAAGTCTCATGATCATTGGACCACCTTACTTTCAGAGAGGGCTTCAGCTTAGCAGATGTTTTCTGGAAATACAACACAGCTGGGAGGAGGTTTGTGGACTGTGTGAAAGTAACTTCCTGTCACAGCTGCTGAGGGATTCAGCTGGGACATGTTGTTTGTGAACAGAATGGACATGTGACTGATATGAATGTTGGAGATAATTTTAGGCACAGCACCTGTGAAATTATATGTTTTTATTCTTAGAGAAATAAAGCGCAGATTCAGCAAAAGTGCTACCTTGGCCTTCCAGAGGGCAAACTTAGGCCTGTTTAGGAGACTGGTTGAGAGATGCCTTTGGGAGGGAGTTAAGAAGGGCAAAATAGTGCATGAAAGTTGGACATTTTTAAGAAGGAAATCCTAAAGGTGCAGGAGAAGGCTGTCCTGATGTGCTAAAAGATGAACATTTGGGGCAGTAGACAAACTTGACTGAACAGTGAACTGTGGCTGGAAGTGAGGAATATAAAAAGAAACCTAGGAGTCCCGGTCCATAGCAAGTTGCTCATGAGTCAGCAGTGCCCTGGCAGCCAGGAGGGTCACCCACGTCCTGGGGTACATCAAACACAGCATGGCCAGCCAGGCAAGGGAGGGGATAGTCCTGCTCTGCTCTGCCCTTGGGTGTCCGCACCTTGAGTGCTGGGGGCAGTTTTGGGTGCCAAAGTAAAAGAAAAAACACAGTTATTAGAAAGTGTCCAAGGAGGACTCTGAATATGGTGAAGGGCCTAGAGAGGAAGCCATCTGGGGGAGTGGCGAGCAACCTGAAGGGAGACTACTAGTGCACTGCTTCCTCATGGGGGAGAGCACAGGGGCAGGCACTTATCTGCTTCCTGACAGCCTGTTACAGGAGCTGACAGAATGGCCTGAAGCTGTGTCAGGGGAGGTTTAGGCTGGATATCAGGAAAAGGTTCTTCAACCCAAGAGGGTTCTTGGACACTTGAACAGGCTTCCCAGGGAAATGGTCACAGCACAAGCCTGACAGAATTCCAGAAACATTTGGACAATGCTCTCAAGTGCATGCTGTGATTCTGATCAATCAGGGTATGGTCCTGTGCTGGGCCAGGAGTTAAACTCAGTCAAGAGATCCTTGTAAGTCCCTTCCAAATTAGGATATTCTAGGGTTCTACAATTCTGTGAAAACTTTTGACCTTTGAAAAAACAAACTCAGGAGGACTACAGCATGTCAGGAACTTAACAGGGAGGAAATTAGAAACACCAAAACCAGAGTAAAACCTAATCTGCATACTGTAGTAAAAGACAATAAAAATGTACCTATAAGCACATTAGTGATAAAAAGAAGGCTAAGGAGAATCTTCATTATTTCATTATTGGATGTGAGGGGAAGTAGAGTAACAAAAGATGAGGAAAAGGTTGAAGTACTTAATGCCTTCTTTGCCTCAGTTAGTTCCTTCAGTATTTTGCCTCAGACCAGTTGTTCTGTGAGGACCCAGACCCCTAAGGTGGAAAACAGGAATGGGGAGCAGAAATAAGCCCTCAGAAGGCAAGGGAAATAGTAGCAACCTGCTACACACAAGTCTATGGGGCTGGGTGGGACACATCTAAGGGTACTGAGGGAGTTGGTGGAAATGCTTGCTGAACCACTTTGCATCTTTCAGAAGCAGTTGTGGCTAACTGGAGAGGTTTCAGGTGTCTGGAAGTTGGCAGATGTGACACATCTACAAGAAGGCCCAGAAGGACTGGGCAACTGCAGACCTGTTTCTCTCTACTGAGGAAGTTCATGAGGCAGTTCATCCTGAGTGTCATCGCAAGCAAGTGAAGTACAACCTAGGAGTGTCAGAGGCAGCCAGGCTCTGGCTTGTGAAAAGCAAGCCATTCTTGATCACCTCATCCCCTTCTATGACAGGGTGACACATTAGTGGACAAGAGAAAGGTTGTGGCTTTTGTGTGCCTTTAACTCATTAAAGTCTTTGACACTTTCCCACAACATCTACCTGGAAAAACTCTTAGCTCATGGCACACTGTTCAGTGGGTAAAAATCTGGCTGTATGGCTTGGCCCAGAGCGTGGTGGTGTATGGAGTAACATCCAGCTGGTGGCCAGTGACCAGTGGTGTTCCCCAGGGCTCAGCACTAGGGCCAGTTCTGTTTGATATTGTTATTGATGATGTGGATGAATGGGTCAAGTGCATCCTCAGTAAATTCACAGACAACACCACATTGGGCAGAACTGATGATCTGCTGCAGGGCAGCAAAGTTCTGCAGAGGGATCTGGACAGGATGGATGAATAGGTTGAAGTCAATGGTCTGACAAAAGAAAATATTTGGTTGTGCCATTGGGTCACAGCAACCCCAGGCAGTGCCACAGGCTGGGGCAGAGTGGCTGCAAAGCTGCCCACAGGAAAAGGACCTGGGGGTGCTGCTGACAGCAGCTGAACATGAGCCAGCAGTGCCCAGCTGGCCGACAAGGCCAATGGCATCCTGGCCTGCACCAGCAATGGTGTGGGATTTTCCACTGTACTTGGCACTGGTGAGTCCACACCTTGAATCTTGTGACCACTTTTGGGACTTTCATTTAAGGAAAAATGTTGGGGTGCCGGAGTGAATCCTGAGAAATTCCATAAAGCTGTCAAAGGGCTTGGGGGACAAGTCTCAAGAGGAGCAGCTGAGGAATCAGGGCTTGTTTAGCCTGGAGAAAAGGAAAGTGGTAAGGGACCTTTTAATTATCTGCAACTACCTGAAAGGAGGTGGTAGTGAACGAGGAGCTGGTTTCCTCCCAAGAACCCAGCTTTAGAAGAAAAGGAAATGGCTTCAAGTTGCATCAGGGGAGGTTCAGATTGAACATAAGGAAAAATTTCTTCACCAAAAGGGTGGTTAGGCATTGGACCAGTCTGTGCAGAGAAGTGGTTGAGTCACCTTCTGTAGGGGTATTTAAGAGACCCATAGATGTGGTGCTTAGGGATCTAATTTAGTAGTCATCTTGGTTATTTTTGGCTAATAGCTGGGTTGATGATCTTATAGGTCTTTCCCAGTGTAATTTATTCTATGACTATGCATATGTGTGTGTCTCAGTGGGAGATTACAAAAATTTCTGATCCCACTTAGGGAATAAATTTTAGATTTTATGCCCCTGAGATATTGTAGGTCCTCTAGCCCCAGTTCCTCTGTGGTAAAATCTTTGATGTTTGTATTTATAAGAGCTTTTTAAAAGTTGATCTATTTTAGACATCAGAAGGCCATTGAAGAGAGAGATGAAAAATCCAGGACTGCTCTCTTCAGAGTTATTTTTTATTTCCATTGTATTACTCTCTTTTGTGAAAGTAAGTATACATAGAGTCCTTTTCTCAGAGAAAAGCCTGTCTTTTTTTCTCTGCTTCCTTTCATCCAGGTCTTTCTACTCTGGTTACATTGGAGTATTTTCCTGAGTGGTCAATATGGGTTTTGCCTTCAGACAGCCATGACAGTGATAACAGCCTACTTACCTGTAGCTAGGGAATCCAAAACACCTACCGATACACCTGACTAGGACATAGTTACAATAGAGAAATCTGCCTGGCAGAGTCTAAAGGATGAGTCTCCTGTTCAAGTGTGCCCTAGGCCCCTCATGGGTGAAAAGTTCACAGTGGCCCTAAGTTGGAGTCTACCTCCTCCAGATGAAACACCAAAGTGAGATGAAGGGAGTATATCACTTGGGCTGAGATGTTCAGTGGTCTCCTGGGAGGGTGCAGTTCCATGGTCTTAACAAATATGACTATTAGGCACACTAAAATAATTGAATAATTTGAACTGAAATAGTTTAAAAGTCTACCCTTTTTCCCAGACTCATTCAAGTAGTTTCCCCATGCTTGAACTAGAGCCTTCTGGCACTACAACTTTTTGTCTTTTCCTTAAAGCACATTTATCTGCTCATCTTGACATCTGAAAAAAAGAAAGAAGAGGTATCTAAATTAAATAAGTATTATCTGTTTGCTTTTTTAAAGAGGTCAAAACAATAAACCTGAGATGAAGGAGCTGTTTTGTTTGTGATCAAAGTACAGACACAAGAATAACATGAGTCAGAAATATCTGTGCTGACTCAAATGTAAACAGAACTGGTAATGTATTAGTAAGTAAAAGACTTTCCAAATTTTTCCCTATCAAGTAAAAGAAAAGCGTTTGTTCTTTATTCCATAGCAATGAACCAAGTGTCAAAGTCTCAGTGTGATCAGTCCATTAGGCAAATGGGATTCTCTCAAATCTCACAGATGAAGTGCCCAGCTGAAAACAGCCTCCACAATACATGTACCCTTTGCTTTTAACCTGTTTTCCAAGATACAACCCTAATATAACCAGGGCAAGTAAAATGCACACGGATGCATCCTGTTACATCTCAGGACTTCGAAGGTCAGCTATATCAGAAACGCTCTAAGTGCTTTTAACTTGCTGTTTTTATTTTAACTTACCTTTAATGTGCATTTCATCTAGATCTGTCATTGCACATTGGTGAAGTTTGTCTTGTGGGAATCATGTGATTTACAGAGCTGGCTATGGAGACTAGGAATCTGCATGTGTCTGCTCATTTGTTTCATTCTGTCTGTCCCATTTTTATTTTTTTTTTTCAGAATTCTGGACATAACTTCCAGTGTTTCAATTTCTGTATCAGTGTCCGAGTGTCTTTGCATGCTAGTCCTTGAAAGTTGTTATTACACCTTGTCTATTCCTATTATCTTGTCACTACAAGGCTGCCTGTGAGCTTCCTAGGAACATACTGGACATACTTTGGGTCATCCCCTGCCAATGATGAATTTTCTACTGTTCTTATTCACTCCGTCCTTCAACCATCCACTGCCTATTTCATCCTGGGGAGAACAGTACTCACACAGGTATTTCACAAAGAGCCCGAAATGGCAAGCTGTACACTGTTGCAGAGCAGTGATTTTGCATTCTGATGCAATGGAAGCAAGAAAACACTCCAATATTTACAGTTCATATAATTGAAACATGAAGCAGAATATAAGTTTTAGTGATATCAAAACTTTCTGGAGGTGATCATCAATAAATGGAAATATTTACAAAAAAAAAAAAAAAGATAAAATAAGTGATGAAACAAGGAATAAAATAGAAAATAATCCCACTTTTGCTAGGGTGGGTGCTTTGTTATCCACTAGTACTTCTGAATCTTCACCTTTCTTTTCTTAGGAAACAGGAATGAGGAATGAAGACTTTTTTTTGAGACAGCTGCACTGAATCTGTTCTCCACCACATAAGAAAGCAATTCATTTGAGCTACTGCTCTCTGTCATTGTGTTCAATTTTTTTCTTTCTTATCACCTTGCTTAAACTTGAAGGAAGCAGAAAGTTCACATATGTCGTTTCAGCTGGCAGCTGAAATTCTTTCTCAGTTTTTTAATGGAAGCAAAAATAGCTCCCAGGATCGAGCACTAGGTGTCCTGAGGCTTTCTTGGTTAGTAAATGGAGATGACAAGACTGGAATGTATTCAATCTGTTGCTGTCTCCTGGGCATCATTTATAGATTCTCTGTCAACCCACAAGATCCTCTATTACTATGAACAGTGTAATTAGTTTACAATTAAAGTTAATCACAAATCTATAAAAGGAGCTTCCAAATATTGACAATGATTAAGAAAGTGAAATTACCATATATAGCTAATTAATTCATGGTTAGAAAATTGTGAAAGGAAATGAATTCTTAAAGCTCCTTATAATCCTCATAGCAGAAATTGCTCTTTCCTACTTCCAGACTCAGCAATTATTTGTGTATCTCTTATATCCTGAAGGAGGTGATTATTTATAAAATATAAAAATAGTGTTTTCTGTCTCCTTCAGTTCTCTTCTAAAAAGTGTGTTAAAGCAGCACTTTCCTACACAAAATGTCAATTGTGTCCATGCATTCCAAGTCATCTTTCCATAATACTACCACCCTCCTGGGGCTACAGAGAACACCTCAGAAGGGAAGACTAGCCAAATATAAAATGTTTGCCATAAAAAAATAGAAGAAAAGGAAACATTATTTTGCTGATTTTTTTCTTTTTTTACAGTCGTTATTCACCTCTTACCCATACAAAAGGTATGTCAACTTGAAAAAGGAATCTTCACATCTCTGAAATTGTCATTCTTTATTTGCTTATTTGTATTACCCTCCTGTTAGTGACTGAAGCCTTACTGTTTCAGACATTGTCCAAACAGAAAGCAAAATGCTGGTTCTTGCCTCAAAGGACTTACAATACCCCAAATGGATATAGGCAGATGAAAGTATACAAGAAAGCAATGGCATATTAAGGATGAATGGCAACAGTAGCAGTACCTCTACAACACTTTGTTTTGTGGGTTTGGTTTTTTTCAAATGGGTGGGAAAAAAAAAAAGAATTTCACATACATGATGCTGAGTAAAAATTAAGTATGATAAGGAAGCAGTATTATGCATGTTTATGGGAGAGTTTTGGCCTCATGTAATGAATGGTATGGGGAAAAAGCAGGAAAAGGTTTATTTTAAAATGTAGCAACTATGAGGTAAGGATATATCATGGACCAGCCCGGATGAAATATGATCTACCTAATTGCATGTCTCATATGGTGGTAGGTGGTATTATACTATGAGAAGTACTGAGAGTGAAGACATTACTCAGGCTTGATCTTATAGATTGAAGAGAGCTTGTGAAGGTGTTCAAAAAGAGGAGACATCAGTACATTCTTGGGCAAGCTGTACTTCTCTGACAAAACGGTTGTTAAGTGCCAAAGGCTGCCAATAGACTGTGGTGTTTTTGTATTGTCTGCTTCCTTCCTTTGATTCATGAAGGGATCATGGTGAAATGAGCAGCAGTTTAGAGTCCGTTATTGGATCTGACAGCACAAAACAATCATTGGTAGAAATGACAAAAAAACAATACGATCATTCCTACATTTTTCCTTCCCTCTGTGTGTGTGTGTGTGTGTGTGTGTGTGCACGCACATGTCTTTTTGTGTTTGGGCATGGGTGGGTGGGATGTGTGTGTTGGTGTGGATTTTGTTTCCAACAGAGAAGTCTGTATATCCAGAACAGTTGTAATACATGGAAAATGCACGGTACTGAGAATTTCAGTGGTGTTAATCAAGAAAACAAAGGAGCATGTCCTATAGAATTTTACACAATGTAGTAATGCGAAGTGAATTTTTCATGATAAGTGTAATTACAGTGACTGAGCACTTGTGCTAAGCAATGGTATGGACTCACATACAACTATTTAAAATCTTCTAAGAAAATTGGTCAAAATTAGAAAATGAAAGATATTTCTTATATTCCCTTATATTCCATTAAGCATTGCTGCAAGGAACTGCTAAAACTGTTTACCATGTGAAAGCAAGTACCTCCGTACATTGCCAATTACATTCCAGATGTTCAAGGTCATACTAGTTGGCACACCTGCTTAAAAATTGTTAAAGAAGCAGGTGGAGAATAATCTCATAAGCAAGGTCTCCCACACTGTGAGGGGATAGACCTTCACAAGCTGGCATGGCATTTGCTCTCTGGCTGTCAGAGAAGGTCCTGCTGAACGACGATACACACTCCAAGGAAGCCACTGTGGAGGCTCTGTCTACTGAGTATAGGAAGAAGAAACAAATCCTTAGACCACTGCAAGCCCATGAGGCCTGCCCATACATCTGCACAACCCCTTCTGCAAGCAATCCAGAACCCAGATTAGGACTGAAACCCGTCATCCATCTTACTTGGCTTCATCTGTTTGGATCAGACGTTGTTCATCTAAAGCAAATTAGATACAATTTAGGCAAGCCAGAATCTTAATCTTTCCATCATCACTGCCAGAAACCACTTGCAAGAAGATGTATGTAGGAACAGAAAACACAAAAATTGTCAGTACCACTATTTGGAGCTCATTAATTGCTTATCCAAAGATAATGCTAGGACTGAAAGGTCTCTCTTAAGTAAAATGGACAGTTTATTTTATTGGTTGGAATAGTCATAGTTGCCAACCCACACTCTGTTGTATTCCATTTTATTTAAATGGTATGCTCTGCCTCACCCCTCGTTCTAGCGCAAAGTGCTATCCACTTGTTCTAGCTGAAAAGCGCAAAGTTCTAGTCAGCTAAACTTTTATCCCAAAACCCTCTAACCTTTTTATCATTCTTACCTAATACCTGTCCTCTCTCCACCTGCTCCCTGTCCCCATGAAGTAGTTTTTACAATTATGCTTTTCTAGTTTGTGTGTGCTCATATTGCAGATTGTCCTGTTTTCAGTTTTAGAAAGCAGGGGCCTGTCAGGTCACAAGGGTGGATCCGACGAGAAGCAGTTTCAGATTGTTTCTTGAATAGCGAGGGTTCAGACAGTATTAGACTGCTGAATCATGATCGCTGTTGGGTTTACGCTGTCCTCAGTAGGTTCTGAGGGACTCCATCATACTATGAAAGTTATGACAGTCTGATTAATTTCTCAGAGACTAAAGAAAAGGTAATTTCACTTTTATTTTAAAAAGTAAAATGAAGGATTTTGGGAATTCTCTACAGCCTCACTTCAGTAACTACTAAGATCATGTAAAAAAATCATACTGGAAGCTATGTTGAAGCATAAGGCAGGTAGGACAGTAATTAAGGACAGGCAATGTATCGTCATCAAAGGAAAACTGTTCCTTCACAAATGTTGGACTGACTGCATAACCAGACAAGAGAAGGGCAACTGATGTCACCTTCCTGGACATCTGTATTTGGTAATTGATTCTTAATTGAGGTATTTGACTCTTAATTTTGGGGAGTAGGCTTGATGTGGATAAGGATCTAGCATGGATTGCCACATCCACAGAGTTAGCCAATGGCTTAGTGTGCAAAGGGAAATGACTGATGAGTGGTGTCCCTCAAGGTCTGTACCAGGTCCAGTACTGTTCATTACCCTCATCAATTACATCAACAGCAGAATGTGGTACACCCTCAACAAGTTTATGGATTACAACAAGCTGAGTGATGCTGTTGATGTGCTTGAGGTCGGGATGCCATTCAGAGGGACCTTGACAGGCATGTGGAGTACCCATGTGAACCCCATGAATTTCAACCAGACCAAGTGCAAGGTATTGCACTGGGCTGATGCAATCCCCTATATTAATGCAGACTGGGTTATGAATGGATTGAGAACAGCCCTAGAGAGAACTTGGGGGCATTAGCTGGCATTGTCTTCTTGTAGCCCAGAAAATCAATTTTACCCTGGGCTGCATAAAAGGAAGTGTGTCTGAGAGTCTGAGGGAGGTGGTTCTTGCCTTCTGCTTTGCTCTCATGGTAACCCACCTGGAGTATTTCATCCTGCTTTGGGGTCCACAGTATGAAAGAGACATAGACCTGGTAGAACAGGTCCAGAGGAGAGCTACAAAAATGATCAGAATGTTGAAATATCCTTCCTAAGAAGAAAAGCTGAGAGACATGCAGAGTTGCTTAGCCTGGAGAAGAGAGGAGGCAAGCATATCTTATTGCATCCTTTCAATGGTTAGATGGCACTTACAAGAAAGAAGGAGGAGGACCACAGACTGTAGAGGCAGAATGGAAGAAGAGTTTAAACATAAAAAGAGTAGATTTAGATTGTAGAAAGGATTATTTAAGAAGCTTTTTTTTTTTTTATTATGAGGGTTCTCAGACACTGGCTGCCCAGAGAAGCTGTAGGTGACCCATCCTTAGAAGTTCAATGCCAGGTTTGGCAGAGCTTTAAGCAAACTGACCAAGGAAACACCAAGCAAAAGGTGTCTGTGCCCGTAATAGGGCAGATGGACTAGATGACATTTCAGCTTCTTTCCAACCCCATAAATTATGTGATTCTGTCATTGGCATGATAAGATATATTGAGTGGCTCACAGCAGGTCAAGCTTCCTATTAGTGCCATTTTAGCCAGTGGGTAGAGGGTCTTGGTGCTATTATGCAAGAGTAATTGTCTTGTTTTTCTCAGAGGAAAAGATTTTGAAAAAAGAGGTCTTTCAAATGAAATGGTATTTCGTTTTCCCAACCTTGATAATTTTGAATGCATGTGTATAATGTAATGTTATATACACAGTATAGATCACTCTGGAAATGTTTTTTGTACCCAATTACAGTGCAAGTTCACTGCAATGAAGATCTATTGGCCCTTAATCTGTATGATTTTCCTTCTGTCCAGCTACTATTTTCTTCAGTTTGCCCAATAGTCTTTGAGCCTGAAGCAAACTGCATTTGAGTGGCTGCAGTTTATTAGATGCCTGAGACATATGCCGTGGTTCTAAATGTACAATATTTTTTTTCTTGTTATATCTCTTCCCTTTTCCTCAGTTCAACCCTCTTCTTTGCCTTCTGGGACTTTCTTAATGGGTTTGGTTCATCAGCATACATATATTTTTACTATTCAGTACTCTTTACAATCAAACTTCACTAATCTACCTCCTTGCCCTCCTAGCTGTCAGGAGGATAAGGGCATGCCAGAGAGCTGAATATGTAGGTATCTACCTTTAGAAATTGAACATGTAACAGCAAGGAGGTAGCTTCTTTTGCTACATGAAACAAAATATTCTTACTAAGACAGTTTGATTTATTTTCTCTTGCCCTTCTTCACGAAGTGATGTCGCTACCTCCTGACTCCTGATAAAAACCTGTTCAACCACTTTCCTATGCTATGTGTCCATGTTTCCGTCAAGTTGCAATAAAACAAAGGATTTCCGGTCCCACACTGCAACCGAAGGCAGACTGCCTGTTCAATCATTGATGTAGTTATATAACTAAAATACAAAGTATCAGCAATCACTTTTTTCCCACCCCCTCCGCAAGCCTCAAAGAGTCTTCAAAGTTTTTCTGTGTGGCACACCAGTAGGCTGATTTTGAAACTGGTTTAGTTAAATAGATTTTTAGATGTGCTTAAAAATTTTCCTGCCACTTCCCCAGTGCTATGCAGGCTGAGCAATGGACACCCCAAAATCCAGACTTCTAATGGTGTTAAGTATTACTTGTGGGCTGATCTTCAATCTTTCAATCTTCCGTCCAGATGGAATGGATCAACCAAAAATAAAGATTTTAATACAAGATTTCATGAGTGAAGGACATGGCAAAATTGAGGGAGGAGCATTTTCTCTGTACTTGTCTTTCCCCAGAAGGTGTCCTGGATTTTCCCTTGCTTTGATTTATAATGTGTTCCTCCATGAGTACAACCCACCCTTCTGTTTCCATTTTTACAGCTGAAAATTGTGAATACTAGAGGGTATTTCCTCATGTTATTGCACAAAGGGCTCCTGTTCAGTAAGCTGAAGATCCTGTTCATTTCACAAACATTTCCTTTTTTTTTCTTTGCGCTTAAATATGTTGTGCTATTTGTTAGCACTAAAGCATGTGCTTCCTTGGTTCTGCTGTGCCTGGCTGCACTGCTACTTTGTTTATGCTAATACTGATTAGCCAAAGTGGAAGGAGGTTTTTTGAGACCCTTGCTAATAACATTTTCTCAGTCTGAAATAAGGGTTTAATTATTTGTGGAAGGCAGTGGAAACATCACCAGCATGTGATTCCTTTGCTCGGCTGCTGTCATCAGATCTCATATACAGAGCGTGTTCATACCTGGCAATTTCTTGGATGGGAAATGGCATCAGGCATGGAAATTCAGCAAGTGAGGGTAAAGTGTTAGAATCAGGCAACATGTTTTTTTTCCTGAGCCCTTACTGAACAGGTGCTTCAGCACTGTCTCAGGGTCCTGAAAGAAGTGTTTAAATTTAATTCAGAAATAAAACCAAGCTCCCAGCTGCTTGAGATGAGTAAAAATCCCAAGACTCTCTTCCTAAGAATAAGACCATGACCCTGATAATTTGGCCAAATTCCAGATAGTGAAATCACATTCTGCCAATATGAAATATACCTGTCTTCAACTGCAAAGCTATTCTGAATTCCCAAAGAGAACTGCTGTTGAGTTTTGAATGCTTTAAGTGGCTGCCAGGTCTGCCACTTAGGCACAGCATTTCTGGGACCTCTGCCTAAGTCTACTTCCAAAGTGCATTCATAGAAAAGAAATAAATCAAAGGCAGAATATCATCCTTATTTTCTATGGTAGCACTATTATTATCTCAAATTCCATCAAGCCATCAATTACTTTTTATTTTTCTTTTTAGTGATGTTGATTTGAGGTTCCTTACAGGAAAAGGGATAATTGAAAGATAGATCTAAAAAGCAAGACGTTGTGAAAAAACTGAACCAAAACAAGGTTAGCGGTTATGACACTTTAAACACCTGGATTCTGAAGGAGGATGGATACTGCCTAAAAATTTTCGTGTTTTGAGTTGGGGCTTTTTTAAGTAAAATTTAAAAAAATTAAAATAACGAAGCAGATGATGTAGCCATATTGAAATAATCTTATCAATTACAAAGTTGTTTTTTTTTTTTTTTTGTGACAGTTCTCTAACTGCAGGGTGGGAATTGGAACGGAGTATTCAATAAAATCTGTGTGATATCTCCAGCCTCCTAAGGGACCTATGAAATGAGAAAATTCTGTGTGGAGTTATATTAAAAATGACACTTAATGTATTACAAGCTGACCAGGAAAAACATCATTTTTACTGTGTTAGAGGTGTGATTTAAAGAGCCCGGGAAAAGAAGATGCATCCACATTATTCCATTCATTAATTGACCACTTATGAGAGAATTGGAGTTTAGGACATTTCTATTCCACTGCTAAAGATGATCCTGGCAGCAATGATTTTGCCTCCATTCTTTATACTAACTGGACACAAGATACACTTTGAGGGTTTTAACTAAGGAAAACTTTCCTTTACCAGACACATCATATACTACTGAAACAGTGCAGATGGGCAAGTATCATTAAAACCCTAGCCAAAGGAACCTTGGTTATAAGCAGTTTGTTAGCAGCACACATAGGAACTGTTAAACCTCAAATAAATAAATATTGCATATGGTCTCTGCTTCCAGCAGTGTTTTGGTCACTACCGTCTGTCACTAGCAGACCTTCTGCCTTTGGGCTCAATTTTGGCAGCTGCTTTCATTGCCCTCGTCTTCTCATTCCATCCCTAGGTTTTTATTTCCTTATTTCTCTTTTTCTGCTGAGGGCTGAAAAGCCTTCCTGCTCTGTGATGAAGTGCTACAGGGGCAACGTGCTTAATTTGCTGCACCCCTCCTTCCTTAGAAATTGCGAACATGAGCAGATCCCCAGGGCTTCAGAAAATAACCCTATCTGACCTTACTCTACCTCTTCCTGAGTGTGGATTCAAGGCCTAAGACAGCACTGGCTTTAGGTATTTACAGTTATTTTGAATGCATGAGAGACAGCAGCACTGGTATGAGCACAGGACATGGCCGAGATGCGCTAGGTACCTTGCAGCTCATCTGTCTTGCTCCTGCATGTGCTGAATAGTAAGGCTGTCCCTGGACCCTAAGCTGCCATATGAAGGACAGAGTTCTTTGAAGAAGGTGCCACACTTAGTTCTGCATACATTCTTCTGGACAAGAGATTGCACCCTCCTGAAAGACTCATGTCTCATCTAGGAGAGACATCCTTTGCTCTCCTAGATGTCCTTTTGCAACACCCTTTACTACTGCGCTCACAGACCTCTGTGAGCTCTAAAAGTGCTTGTTGAATTTGGGAGAAAGGGAAAAGAAATGTCTTTGGTGAATGTAACTTTTTGTTTGGGTCAACTGGAAGTGTTGGCCTCATGCAGATAAATATTTTTGATATATGGACTCCCTGGCTGTGCAGAACCACCAAAGGTTAGCAAGTTTAGGTCATGGTAGGCAAAAGAGTATTTTTTGTTAGGTTTCTTTTACTTTAAATGGAATCATGGTTTTTGTTTACAAATATGACTTTCTTGTTTACTTTATGACTTCCTTTCTCAAACTCTGCCCATTATTTTTCAAATGCTGTCTAAATTATTAGATGTAATACCAAGTAGGACTAGACAGAATATAATCTATCATGTCCGTAATTTAATCTGAATGATGGGGTTAGAATCATATCTCAAAGGCGTACTACAATTTTGCTTCCTGACTACATATATAGTGGTGATATCAAGCATTTAGAACTCATGGGTTCTCCACTGCTGTTTTTCTAATGTCATAGCTTACTTGGTGCAGTATGTTCTAAGAGAATATGTATCTCTTCTGAAACACACAGCTGCTTAAAACTGGCGAATTCTTGGTGTTCTCAAATTAGCTTGAAATTAAACTATTCTCTCAGTTACAATTACTGGTAGTTTCACTAGGTTGATTCCCAGTGTCATAAGGGACTCTTTTTTTTCCCAATGCACAGATTAGAAAGTCAATGCAAGCAATGTGATACGCTACACAGGGCAACATGCAGGGAACTAAAGAACAAGAGCAGTCTTACGTGACTCACAACCATGTGATAAATAGTAACAAATGACATGCTGTCTTTGGAGACCTATATTCACACAGAACAAAACAAAGAGCTATAACAAAACTTTACTCTTTAGCATCCGGTATGTATTTTTACAGCAAATATACATGTGGTTCAAAAATTGGTTTTGCAGCTGTTAAACGTTGATGACAACACAATTTTGTTTTATACAATCAAGGACCCCCTGTGAGGATTGAGGATTGCTTGTGAGCGATAAGATCCATCTGATCAAGCAGAACAAAAAGAATTTGCCAGCTGGCTAGCTAGCCTGGTGAAGAAACACTTGAATTAGAAACGGGAAGAAGACGAGCAGTAATACAAAGATGTAATGAGCAAGACTGGGGTGTTAAGTTGATACAAATACAAGGGATGTCATAACCAACAGATCAGGGAAGAAGGTAGCCCCACTCAAATATATCCACATAAATAGGGAAGAGCCTACCAGACAGAACTGCAGGGAAGATTCCCCATTAACCTTCCTGGGAAAACAGGATGATTTACTGCCTCTCTGAAGGGGACAAACTGTAAGACTTAAAGGTCTGTGTACCCTTAGAGAGTTGTTATCTCATAGGAATCATGGAGCCATGTTGGAATAGCTCACACAACTGGAATAGTGTGGTGCGTGGATGCAGGCTACCAAGGAAGGGCAGCATGAGGGGACCAGCCTTTACATGAGATTGCAACAGGGTGCATGTCTGCAGATGAACAATGAGCTGTGCAGAGCTGATGGGTCAGAATTAGCTTGTCAGCCACATGGATGACAGTGTGGTGGGTTCCACAGTCTGCCTTACTAGGAAGAGAATGTACATGAGGCTGTTCTTAACACAGCTGGAAGAGTTCTTATGCTCACAGGCCCTATGTTTTATGAGAGACTTGAAGCCCGCCAATATATGTTGCAAAGAGACCACAGCAGTGTGTGGGAAATCCAAGCCATTTTGGGGGAGTGTTGAAGGCACCTTCTTGACACAGATGATCAGGGGGCCAATGAGAGGAGATGCTCTGTTGGACGTCACACAAACAAGGAAGAATTGGCCAGGATATAAACCTCAGGAACTGGCCATGGTGTCCGTGAGGTGATAAGGAATCCGAAAGATGGAAACAAAAAAAAAAAGTAGAGTCACAACTTGGACTTTTGAAGAGATTCTTTAATACTTTTCAGAAATCTGCTTAGAATAATCCCATGACTTGCAATCCTAGAGTATCCATGAGAACTGATGGATTTTCAAGGTTTGCCTCCTCCAAGATCAAGAAAGGTCCATTTTGACTGACAGGAAGACTTCATGGATGATCAAGGAGCTTCTGACTGAATTTAAACATAAAGAAACAGTGCAAAAGGTGGAAGCAGAGAAAAACTGCTTGGACTAACTGCTTGGACTGCCTGGACTAACATAAATAAATAAACACTGGACTAACATAAAGGTACTGAGTTAGAAAAACCAAAGGCCTTCTGGAGCTCAGCTCCTTTCTGGAGCTGAAGTGCAAGAAAATTTCTACACATGCAGAAGCAGCGGAAGGAAGTTGAAGAAAAGTATGGGAAAGGGGATCTCATCACAAAGGACATTGAAAAAGCAAAAGGAGTCTTTGTTACTCTCACCATGTTCTTTACTGCTAAGACCTGTCTTAAGGAATTGCAGGGCAATAAGAATCTACTCAAGCATATTAAAAAAACTGGACATACATGAGTCCCTGGAACCTGATGCACCTGAGTGCTGAGGGAGCTGACACATTTCAGTGCAAGAACAGTCTTGATTAGCTTTGAAAGTATCTGGCAAGTGAGAGAGATTCCTGTGTACTGGAAAAGAGCAATTGCCAGTTCTGCCTTCCTGAAGGAAAAAAAGGAGGATCCAGTGCAACACAGGCCAGTCAGTCTCTCCTTTATCTGATGGAAGCAATGGACTGAATCCTCTTCAGAAACATTTCCCAACAAGTGAAGGACAAGAAAGTAATTTGAAGTCATTAGCAGGGATTTATAAAGGGGAATCATGTGTGACTAACTTCATAGACTTCTATGATGACGTGATTGTCATGGTGGATAAGAGGAAAGCATTGGATGCTGTTCATCTTATCTTTTGCAAGATTTTCAACTCCATTTCGTGTAAAATTCTCACTGATAAACTGATGAAATTTGGGCTAAATATATGGACAGTGAGGTGGATTGAAAACTGGCTTTCATAGCTGTGACCAGAGCACAAGTTTCAGATTGAGGCCAGTTACTGGTGAAGTACTCCAGAGATTAAAACTGAGGCAAATGCTATTTAACGTCCTTTTTAGTGACTTGGATTATGGGACAGAGTGTTTCCTCAAAAAGTGTGAGAAGAATGGTTGATAGACCAGATGGGTGTGCTGCAGCTTGGAGGAGCCTGGAGAAGAAATAAACTAGCAGCAACCTCATGAATCTCAACAAAGGTAAGTGCAAAATTCTGAATTTGGACAAAATTAATCCCACTCATCAAGAGAGGCTGGGGGTTGATCGGCTGAAAATTAGTGGGTCAGAAAATGACTTGACCTGGTGGACACCAAACTTGTCATGAGCCAACAATGTGCTTTTGTGGAATACCAAAAGGTCAAAAGAATTAAAAGCTACATGAGGCAGAGCACTGCTCACAGGTAGAGGGAGGTGACACTTTCCCTGTACTCATCTGGAGTACTGGCTCCTATTCTGGGCTGCCCAGTACAAGTAAGGCATCAAAAGACTGGAGCAAGTCTAGCAAAGGACCTGAAAGATGAAAAGGTGACAGGAGCAAGACAAGAGGCAATGGACATAGGGAAAAATACAAGAAATTTCATTTAAACATAGGGGAAAAGTGGGTAGGGATTTTTCTGGGTGGCAGGAGGGGATGGCAGAGAGTAAGTTGTTTTCTTTTTTCCCCACTGGTAAGACTATTTTTCCAGTGGTTTTCCCAATGGCAAGACTGGTTTGTGGGACAGTTTACCTAGAGAATGTGAAGTGTCCATCCTTTGAGATACTCAAAATCCAACAGGACACAGCCCACAGCAATACACTGTAGCTCACCTTGTTTGAGCAGGAAGTTTAGACTAGATGATCTGTTGAGGTACCTGTCAACAACTTTAGAACTGAGTGATACTTAAAAAGTGAATTCTTTTCAGCCTAATTATTTCAACATCTCCTTAAGATGTGTTTGGGCAATAGTGCCAGATAAAATGTGCAACAATATCTTCTGTAAAATGGTCACTTTAAATTAGCTACAGAACTTTACATCAAAATGAAATAGAAAAAATTGAGGCTAGAAGTAACATGTAAGGCAGGGCTGATGCCTATTTGAAATCTGGAAATTATGTTCTAAATAAATTACAGCAAATACAGCTGACCTCATAAATCCTTGAAAATCAAATTACTTGCAATAATTAATCTGTGAAATAAACATGAGTGTCAGGATTTTCATATCTCATCTTCTCACTCTTTTAATTTCTACCTACCTCTTTCCCTTTGGGATGTTCAATCAATGGGAATTTTTAACATGCCAAGAATTTGTGAATGATAAAATGGAATGTTGTCAAAAATAATGTCAGATGCCAGGACTGCTCTGACACTCACAGTACATTAAAACGGGATAAAAGTAATGTCAAATGAAAGTGTCTGCAGTGAAGGGAGTTGATATATAACAGTATAACATAGAAAAGGACCTTTGATTTAATGAGGTTCAATTTCATGAAAGTGCAGGCCTTCAAATGGGAATGTCATTGAAATAATCAGATAGTCCTGCAACTTCCATCTTGTTGTAAAAGGAGACAGATAATTAGATGTGGTTACCTCCTGAATAACAACAGAAATCACAACCCAATGTGATCCAGATCAAAACTGAGGTCCAGAACCAAGCTATGAGAGTATTACTCTACTTGCTGTTGAACATACATAACAAATGTTTGTGTGGTCCCACAGAATGGAGGTGATATTGCTCTTTGCCTGTGTGCTAAAATTCGTTATTCATACCTGGTTTGACTTGTAGGTGGTTCCTATAACGTAGGTGAGATTTTTGACTAAAATAGGAGTGCAACAACATATACACCTGTATTATATCATATACATCTGTATTGTGTCATATAGAAAAAAATTATGTTTTAAACATTTCTTAATATTTAAAATTATTACAAAGATCTAACCTGCTTTAATTGACTCAGCTGTATTAATACTAGTAAGCATATGCAAAAAATTAAATGCCTTTCTCTTCCTATATGACTAATGGGATAGAGAGATGAAGAAAATGAGCAAAGGGTTAAGAATCCTCTGCAAAAAGCTCCCTTCTGACAGTGACATCAAGAAAACTTGTAGATGTTGTTGGTTTCTTATTGGGAAGTAAAAGGTAGGTGCTAGCATGTCTGTGTGTAGTGAAGGTGTTTGAGGAAAACTGGAAAGCTCCTGCAGTGATGGTTGACTGTCCAGCATTGAGGGTGTTAGCACGTGCGGAAGCTTCATTCTTTGGAGCAGTTACCTGAAGCAATTTTGGCTGCTCATGTTCTCCAGAGTCAAGGTATACCTAGCAATGCTATTATCATGACTTCTCCTTTTTTCTCTGCCCTGCTCGTGTTTTCCAAATCTCAGTGAGGGCTTTTAGAAGCTACCTACAGTTTCTTTCACAGACTCTTCTATTACGAACATGCTTATTAAATGCTTAGTTTCTGGAAAAATTGTCTAAATCTAAGAGATTTCCTGTTCCTCAGTAAATATTTTTTTCCAAGTACTTTAATTTCAGCCCAGGGCAAATCCTAGGGCACAGAACTTTCTACAACTCCAGAGCATTTAGCTGCAAATTTAGATGCATGTCTCCTTAAAACGTGGTTAAATACAGTGAGATTTTCTTTGGATGGAAATGTGCATGTCTGTCTTGACTCCTACAGGACTTGCATTCTTAAGTCATGTTGATAGATTCTCTCTTGAGTTTGTTTCTTTGTATTAGACAGCTTTTCAAAACAGTTATCTGTTTCAGATTAAGAGTTTATTTTAAAATTCACATGAATGGCCCTATTATCTTTCCAGTGGTCCTTAGAGTCAGTCATTCAGTAAGTCATTCAGTAAGTCAAAACCCAACCCAGTCAGTCAGTCAGTCAGGAAAAAGCCACTATGAGAAGAGTCAATTTTGCTGACAAACTTAAATATAGACCAGACCAAACCAAACCAACCAACCAAACAAAAACCCAACCCAACCCATCCCAAACAGCCAAAAAAACACAAAGCAAACACAAAGAATGCCCCTGAAAACAAAAAGTCTCAAAACCCCAATAAAAATAAGAAAACTAACAACCCTGAACACAACCCAAACTCCCAAACACCCAAAAAACTCACATCAGAAAAACAGTTAAAATGTCAAACTTTACTAATAAACAATCTTATCATCCAATCATTGCTAGTTGCAAAGACCACTTCAAAGTCTATGTGACTTAATGTCTGTGCATTCATTACAAGAACCAGGCAAATGGATTGTGTGATTTCATTAAACTGTACTAAGGGACTCAGTTTCATTAAACTGTACTTCCTGGGACTCAGTTGTTTGCTGACAAAATAACCTTGTCTGTTAACAAGATGCCACTGCACTGTGCCTGAGTCTCATGCTGTGAAAACACACCTCAGATGGAGAAATAAGAATCTTGCTTACACATCCACAGTTATCTAAAAGATGAAACCAGATGAAGCAGGAACTCCTCTCTGAAACTCTCTTTAAACAGACTGCATAATAAAGTGCTAAACCCACTGCATGTTCCTGTGTTCATTCTGTATCCCTTCAGGTCTGCATTTGACCATTGCTGAAGGCCTTCCTGCAGAGCAATCTGTTTTACAGGTAGCACTGGATGCATCCAAATGTGAACTCCTGGAAAAGCTACAGGCAACATTCAAACACTTCATGGAGTAGAGGACAAAGTTTGCCTGCTAACATGCTGAAGCATGTGTCACCTCATCTTCACTCTTATTACATCCAAAGGCTGGCACATGATACCATCACATTTCAATTTGCTATGTGTGAAGGACTGCTTTGCACAGTCTCACCAAAAGAAAGGATTTTCCCTGCCTTACGAGACCCATCATCTCCTTCCTTTCTTCTTTAATGTAGTTGTGTTTGTTCTTTTTCAAAATTCAAGTGCTGTGTGAAGTGTAATAGCTTTAGCCAGGGAAAAATTGCCAAAAGCACATGCAGATGGAAAGTTACAGTAGCTTAGGCAATACAAACACAATTTATGCTTTGTTAAAGTCAGGTCAGGTGCAGATTTTGGCAATTTCATCTCTATTCTTGGTGCAATTGTAATGGATATAGACTGGAAACTTCAGTCAATGGAAATGACATAATAATTACTGCAATGGTGTCGATTTATACTTTGAATAGAGTAATGTATGCTCTGCATAAGAAAATATGTTTTTCTCTAGGTGAACATTAGGCTTTTTCTGAATGTGCTTATGCATGTACCTGATTAAAACTTACTGCATGCTCTGTACACAAGCCATTCATGCCATAAATATAGATGACTAACCACGAAAGTATTCAGAATGCACTGTACAGGAAAAGAAATTGAAGCACACAAAACAAAGACGATTTGTTCCCTGTCCATGAGGGAGCTAAGAGGAATAACTCTGAAGAGCAACCTGCTTTTTAATTCCTGTTCAACTCTGTAATCATAAAGCTATGCTTTCCAATTAGAAATAATAGCAATTCTTAGGGAATCTAGAGGGCCATAAATGTTTGCAATTGCAAAACAGCCTTGTGTTAGATCTCTGCATGGATTGGAGCAGCAGACCATGACACTGTCTTTGAAATTGGAACCTTTGCTGTCTTCTACTCTGAATGGGTTTGCACATGCTGTGTGTAAACCCCTTCACTACTAATGTTACGTTTTCATGTGCAAATGTGGAGTGGTGCTTGGCAAATGATAAGCTGTTGTGTTGATAGGAAGATAAGGAAAAAAGTTTAAGAAGATTCATAAATTTATATGGTTACATCTTGGCTGGCTAAAGAGAACTTTCTGACAGAAAATGATATTTCACTTATCTGTATTACCTCTTGTTGAAAATGTGACCAAAAGACAGTGTGGTGACTTTATGTGCTCTTGGAAGGGCAGCCCAGATTTCCTTATGATGGAAAGACCTTAGAAAGAATTATTGAATAAACTGAGATAATAGCAGTATCAAAAAGTCAGTAAAATCAGTATAAGAGAAGAACATGTGCACCTCAGCTTGTGGTGGTGTGCTAGCATTTTTCTTCAAGTAAAAGACCAAACAGTGTTTGATATGACAGTGTGAGTGCCTGAGGGATAGGAAGCAGCAGATATTGGTATTGTGGGAACAGTGTTGAGAAGAATTACTGCAGAGGTAGGAGGGTTGTAAAAATAAATCTAAAATGTGGGAGTGGAAACTGGCAATGAAGCATGTTTCAGAATCCTTTACACAGACTGGGAAGCAAAGGAAAGAGAGTGAACAAAGGGATTTTAAAACTAATATGAATAGCTAAGGGCAAACAAAGGGGGGAAAATGTAGGATCAATAGAAGGATTCTTTGCACTGAAAGACAGCCCTCCCTCTTGCAGTGTTACAGAGACAAATTCTGCTCTCAGTGCAACTGATGTAAAGCCTGACTAATTCCATCTGTCACCTAGACTAGTGCAAATCTAAAAGAATTTGCAGAAAACACTGGAATTAATTTCAATTTACTTTGATCTAGACAGCAAGATTTTACCCTGTCGTATATTTGGCAAGGTCTTTTCTTTTATCTTCCATTTTAGAACAGTAATTAATTTACTCCACTCATTTTGATTTTTTTGTTTTGCTTTTGCCCCTTTTGTCTCCCTTTTTCTGTTTTACAGTGGTAGTTTAAGCAAAAGAAACTAGGATCTTCCCCCATCTATACTCTCTTGAAAGTGTCATATGAAATGTTTCTGCAGCACGTTTCCAAGACCCTGATATATGCTGTTTATGTTGATATGATCAACTCTATAATAGAAGAGTAATATAAAGTGCGCCCTTATGTTATGCTTCAAATCACCCAAGTTTCAATTCACACTCCCCCAAAAAGCTAAAATGAGATTAGCATCTAAATTGAAATTGATGCTAAAGGAATCTGTGAAAAGAAGAGGTCTAAAAAAACCCCTGAGTATCAGTTTTAGGTTTCTTTTTATGCTGTATCTTGGTCATTTCTCAGAAAATAAGCTTTCAGTAATAACCGCTAAACTGTGTCTGGTCTTGCACAGGTGTACTGAGAGATGAAAAAGGAAGAGCTATAACCCCATTTAGTTAATGCCAATAACTTCAATGAACATGTAGCTCCATCAGGAATGCATCAGCCCAACCAAAGTGTGGCTGCAAGAGCTCCACCTGCCCCATCTTTCCCTCATGGAAGATGCAGGTGAAGCATGTTCCCTGATCAGCCACTGTTGTGGCTGGTCAGTATCTGATGCCTTCCACCCCAGACAATTCTGAGAGCTTTGGGAATAATTTGGACATGTAGACAGGCTTTCTCTTTACAATGTAGTGCTCTGGGAATCTGTCTTGCACAGAGATAGCAAATAGTTTGAATAAAGGGAAATTATTTTAAGATACGTTGTATTTCCTTAGTTTCACTGGTTCTATGTATATTCTGAAAACAGTGTTCAGAGTGAAGCCAAAAGAAAAAGCTTTAAATTATTCATTCTTGCCTCCCCCAAAAATGCACAGTATGGTTTCCAAAATTGCTTTACACACATTCAGTGATGATAAGTAAGGAGATCAGAGTGATGCATACCCCCTCAATTCTCATTACTGTCAGTGTGCAGGAAGACATCAGGAGGTTTGCCACAAACCTCCAGCGACGGTAGATTTCCACCTAATGAGCTCTTTACCGCTCACCACCTGCAAGTGAAGGAGTCAGAATCTGTGTGAGAAATTCTAACAAAATGAAATTAACTTAAGAATTGAAAATAAAAGCTGATAAAAAATGAGAATGGACTAAAGAAGTGTAATGGCATCATCATTTTTTTCACGATTTTCAACACAAGCATGCAATAGTGAAAATCTGAGTGTTGCATAGTAAATATTCTGACACTAATGCAATGTGCATTTTAAATGCACTCTCATATCTTTCTGATGAATAATGTGAGGTACTTGAAAGAAAGCTTGATATGATGAAAAAGAAGAGAAGACACATTCTCTGCTGTGGTATCCCCTCACATATTTCTAAATGTGAACAGCTTGAGCACTTCAAGCAACTATTGCTTATTTCACTCATAATGAATAGTTAGCTGTTGTGTTACTGAGGGAGAAAGGGGTGTTTATGTGACACAGACTTTCATAACAGAGCAGCAAAACACAAGAAGTATGTGAAGCAAAAGAGTGTTGACATATTTTTATTTTGTGTATGTGAAAAACAACTACACCCTCCCTGCTTCCAAAATTCTTGAAATACATTCAGCCGCTTGCTCCACCTAGTTGTATCATCAGTCAACATGTTAATTTCAGCAGGGTTTCACTTGAACAGAAATAAAATAAATAAAATCATAAGGATTTGGCCCAGAAACATATAAATCTGCTGTTACCAGATTTAGTTACTGTTATCAGTTTAAGCCAGCATGCTGAGACAATCTATGGAGCCTGTTCCCACCCTGCCCATTTAAAACATCAAGATGGACTTTTTCAGGCAGGTCACAATGAGTTTGGAGTTTGAATTCTCATGAGGAGCAACTAATGCAGGAGCAAGTGCTATTTTCATTTCACTAGCAATGGACTAGAGTTCCATAAATCTGTGCATTTATAAGACTTAAAGATCCCATGACTCTATATGAAATCACATCAATCACAATGGCAGAAATTGAAAATGGACATTTATAATGACTTACTTACTGAAATTCTTGGTCAGCAATAAAATAAATTAAAATTTGTCTCAAAAATCTTAGGAGTTATGTGCTGTATTTCCAGTCAATAAAGATAATGACAGCATGCAAAGCTGTATTACAGCTGGTTTTATAGCCAAAATTTTACAGGAGTGTTGTGAGACTGACTGAAACGCATGTTTGGACTTTTGCCCATGAATTACTATGCTAGGCAGAGTACCATTAAGAAAACTGAGAAAATTCAGTTAGAAACATATTTCTTTAGAGTTTTGTTAGATACTTTTTATATCACTATCCAGATGAAAATTCCTTATCCTTTCCTCACTCTTTTTAATTCCTTATACAATAGCCATCATATTCATATGAGTTTATGCACTCAGTATAGACAGAATGTAAAATCTTCTGTTATTTTATCTACTTGCATTTTTTTTTCAGCTGGCATTTTCCTTGAAGCACATTTAGTAGTTATTGTTTAACATGGTGGGAGAAAGAAAAAGAAACTGGACTTCTCACCTGCTCCACAAACCTTTAGACCTGAATATTAAATTAAAAAAATGACCTTTATTCAAAGTAATGTTAGTTGGTAAAATATATAAACTCTAAACTAATATATCTTTTTTTGTTTCCATATGTCATTCCTGTCTTGTTTCTTCTCCCTCTTATTCAGGTTACTCTGAATCAGAAGCATTTTCCTGTGTTCTGGATATAGATTTAACTGAATAGCCCATCGATCAAACTTTCAGCTCAGATATAATATCAAGCTCATCTTGTCATATTGCCTTGCAGAAAGTCTTCTCCTTTCTGAAAGTTAGATAACAAGTGGTAACAGATGAACCACTAGCAAACTTCCCAAAACATCTCTAAGGTTTATTTTAGCTATCCCTCTGAAACCAAATTTTCTTCATTTGCTTAAGAGTAATAACTATTGGTTCTGCCCTCTAAAAGTTGTAAAATATTATCTAAAATAACAATGCTAAAAGAGAGGGATATGTACAATAAGACTCACTGGAAATTTTGATGAATTAAAGAAATATACAGACAGAACTCATTAAAACAAAAATTACTTAGAATGTATAAGGTTAATACATCAAGAATATAAGAAATGTAATCTGAAGAATTCTGTCAGTACAGGAGTTTAAGAGGTCAGCTACCTTTGCCAAACACATCTATAAGACATCTAACATTGAATAGCTATGAAAGATACTTGAAAGAAAGATTGCAAGAGAAAATAATGAGGTAGGCAAAAAAATCCGAACACCTTATTCTGTGTGTCTCAGAATGTGATTCATAGGACTAAATGGAGGCGTTTAATCTGAGTTAGTCACTGTGGTTTTCCTGTCTAATCTATGACAATCTAATCAAACTAGCCACTGGTGTCCTGGACATGATTAATTTTTTCTGCAAGTATATATCTAAAATAAGCTAGATCAATCAAACCTGAAAAGTGCCTATGAAGGCACTTCTCAGTGAAGAAAACTTCAGTTATTGAAAAAGGATTTTAGGAGAGTGGTTCAGACATGTATATGTGCACTGTAGACATATATACCTTGAAGTGAGATGAGATGAATCCTGTCCTTGGGCTCTGTAATTTACCTTCAACAGCAATTGGCAGCTTAATTTGCAGATCACTGGGTCAGATCCTGTCACTGGAAAGCAAAGAAGAGACTAGCACAGAAAATCAAATGGAAGAAACAAGGAGAAATTGCCACAACACTACCCTTCTCTGACTCAGCAGTTTTGAAATTACATCATTAAATATATAGATAATGACATATTAATACATAAAAATCTGCTATGTCAATATTCCTAGAATATTGAGATACAGTCATTTTCAGCTACTTAATTGGGCAGTGCTAATAAGTTAAAGCAACTGGGAAAATTACTCATGTTTTCCAGTTCTGGAATCATGTATTCATGAAGCCTGGACTTCTGTTAAAGCAGAAATGCAACCAGTGATGTAAGCAGAAAGGCAGGGAAAAATAGTATGAGGAATATAATAAAATTGAATGAGCATTTGCCACTGGACAGTCCAAAGCCTGAAAATCTAGAGTTCAAAGCTTGAAAGATACAAGAGTTCAAAGAAGATGTTTAGGAGACTGGGTGAATTTTACACAGGTAGTCTAATGAAGCAGCATAGAAAAAACAGTGAGCTGAAGAGAACTGATTGGTGAACTTACCCTAAAGAAAGTATGGAGAATTGAATTATACACTGAAAAATTTTCAGAATTATGCTCTTGGAGCACATGAATCTGCTTTGTAAATTAGAGAATGCCTTCATAATAGATTGTTGTAGCTGTAGTCTACCTCACAGTAGAGATTCTTTAAATCAAATCCAAAGAGCAAAGTCACAGGGCCTTAGCACTACAAGGGTCTGCAATGCAATAACCAGTACCATTGCTTGGAACCACTTGGGGATCACATTGAAAGCTCATCTATCTTTATGCTGTGAGGTAGCTCCCAATGGTGGCAAACCCCTAGAAAACTGTTGTGTTGCATTTTGTTCTGTTTTGTGATGTTTGTTGTTATCTTTGGATCAGGAGTCTGAGTGAGTTGCAAATTGCTACCATTCTCTAGATCCAGGTAATCTGAAATCTTACCTGGGTGTCAGCACCACCCTAACTGCTCCCCCCATGGTAGTTACTTATGTCATGCTTATGCCATGTATTGCTTTTACATTTTATGTTTTGGTGCAGCCTCTCTGTAAATCTCCACATAGTAAACCCAAGCAGGTTAATCTCACTGACATTTGGGCACGGAAAGAAACTTTGAGTCTTTTGTGAATGCACAAGGATGCAGTTAGTCTCTGCAAACTTCCAGATATGGTAGTGTCACAGGAAGAGATAGGGAGGCCAAGTGAAAGGAGCTAAGTGACCCATGGAAAATTAGGAACATGAGCAGAAAATTAAAGGGCTAGGGCGTTTATTTAAAAGCTGAACTTCGCTGAGATACTACAAGATGCATCAGCTTGTCAGAGCATAATATTTGTGTTACAACCCATAAGGTCATTAAGTGAATTATACAAACTGTTCATAAAAATTTATCTTCCTAGTTATGAATTTTTTGCTACTTTGTGTTCACCGAGCTCTTTATGTTTTACATAGAAATATAAAGGAGAATGTATACATATGGATTTTTGTGTGTGCATGCATTTCTTCACACTTGTGCCATAAACTTCAAGTGTCATTTTTCCTTGGTGAGTATGAGAAAAGAGAAGTTTCTTCTAAAGAGGACCCTTATATTTGCCTAGTGAGATTTGTGATTATGCTGCTGGAAGAGTTGGTGACATTAACCATTTCAACAAAGTTAACAATCTGTTTACAAGCAGGGAAAAAAATGAAGAACATGACTGGGATAGGATATTGTCATTATATATCAAAAAGTTTGCAGAAACCTGGTGAATTTTTTTTAAAGTCATACTGTGCCACGATCAAAGTTGCTAAACTAAAAATTAACATCAGTGTAAGAACAGTTCTTCCAGTTGTAACAACATGTGGACTATTTACCAATATATTCAGAAACACACCATTTTATTTCAAGTATACGCTGACTTTTAAACAAGTTGAAATATATATATGTGTTTTGGAAGAATAACATTACACAAGAGAAGTATTTTTTATGAGAATTTGTCTATTTTTATTTTCTGATTGTTAAAGCTGTTTTAAATACATAGCTGAATAAGAATGATGACATCCTCACTTCAAGTGAGAGCCCCTTAGTTTTTCATTAATGGAAAAAAATGTAATTTAAAAAAAAGTGGTTTGGGTCTGTAGTAATAACTGTGCTTGAAATCAGTGTACAATAATCCTTTCTGAAGACCTTGGAGGACCTAACAGACTTCCCTCTCAGATTATTACTGACATGAGAAAAGTGCAGAGGTGAGTTGGGTCTCTTGACTAGCAGCCTTCAGTCAAGATCATGATGTGCTTTTGGGGTTTTAGGCATGGCTCAATAGCCTAGCACCCACTGAAGCCAGAGATAAGCATTTAGCCATGTCAGGAAAATGGAAGACAAATACTGACCATACTTTCAGGTACCAAAGCTGTTTTTACAATGCCTTGCTTTTCTTTTAAGTGACATTAAATCAAGGCAATGTGATCTGTTTTAGAGATTATCTCCATGGAAGATGTCAAGTGAAATTGTCGTAGGAAAGGATGGGTGCTGGCATGCTAGGAAACATTTTTGAATACATGACCACCACTGTTGCTCATCAAAACAAACCAAATTACTTTAGCACCTCTTGATTTCATCTAATGACTTTCTGTCTTCCCCCACTATGCTACGAGGCTTGTGTTTATGTTTAGCAGGCAGGTCTGCATATACCCAGAAACTCCTACTTTCAACCAGTTGCAAATAAGGATAATACAATAACGTTATCAAAAATAATTCAGAGTTTACAATAACATGTCTGAGCTGCAGAAGCATGGGCAGAGACATGTCAAGATCAGACACAGCTCAAAGATTTAGGATTTCTCAAGAAAATAAACACTCAGAAGAAAAGTCTCTGATTCTTGCTGGTCTCTGGAAAAATAGGCAGCAAGGCAGGCACAATGGAGAAAAATCAAAGAAACTTTCATGACAGAAGTACCTGGGAAAGAGAAGTTTTTCAGAAAGGAAGCTATGTACTGTCCAGGGAAGAACTTCCTACACTGAAAAACACTTACCAAGCAGAATTGTCAATAAACACAGTCAGAGACCTCAACAAGCATATTTTTAATGAGCATTAGGGATTGAACTTGGATGATCATTTTAGCATCTCATGAGACAGGAATAAATTTAGGAGTAGTCTTTTGTCTCTTTTGAAATCAGTGGAAGATCTATCATTGACTTTGTGGCACCAGAACTTCCTTGCAGCTGTTGGAGTGTGAACTTGGGACTACCCTATTACTCTTGTGGGTTTTACCCAGAAGCAAAAGGATTTGAGGCTGAGAGAAGTAGATCTCTTTGTGTGCTAATTCACAACCTAAAATAGATTTGTGTTTGATTGCTGACATTTACAATTGCTTTTCAAGCTATCTTTTCTATGTATAGGATTCCTTTTCTACCCTTTCCTGCTTCTGGCTCGGCTGTAATGCCCTTTTGCCTGGAGGGAGGAAGAGGAACAGATGGCATGCAGCTAGGCAATTATACAGAATAGTAAAAGCAGTAAAGTTCCAAATTTAACTTCTCAGGCTACCTCCTTAAGTCATTCCCCTTGTGTCTACCATGCAAAGTTAATGATTGCAAAATCATTTCCATCTATCTATCTATAGTCTTAACTGATATTAAAGTGACCAAAGCTATTTTGATTGACATTTTCTGAGGCTCATAAGCCAGTTATTTCTGATCAATCCTAATTGCCCATACTGCTACAAGCATTATGTACCTCAGCCAGCAAAATAGGCCATTCACCAGCTCCCAAATGTGAACTACTAAATGCTCAAGCCTCAGAAGCCTGGGAAGCTAGCTACAAAGCAGTATGGGCAGAACTCAAAAGAGAAAAATGAAAGGGAAGGGAATTAACAAGAACAAATACAGTATTCAAAATAAAGATAATCAAGCTATTTGCAATGTAAATGAAACATCCTCTGAAACATCACTGCAGCTACACTAATGCTGGATAACATTCTCTCCACAGAAAGGAAATAAAGAAAAGATGTTGATTTTCTGGAGTAAATGGTTATCCACTGTGTTAGTGTTAAAGAGCAGATTGAAGAAATTATAAAACTAGCGTAAATAATTTTAAGTGCGTAACAGCATACCGTGTCTATTTAAATGACCTGGTAATTTGGCATGAACCCAAGGAATCATTCCCTGAGCTGAATTTTTGATGCATGGTTTCAAAAAGCAGCCAAAATCCAGTATGTAAAGAGATGTTTGCAAGTAATTTCCCTTACACTGGAAAAGACCATTAGGCTGTTCTGTTTTTAAAGGGCAGAATTACTAGCTCCAGCAAGGTATTTACTAATCCTGAAGAGAGTTAGACTTAATCTTCGTTTTCCAGCTGGTTCTTCATAATGTAATACACTGCCTTGTAAAGGTGTGTAAAATAGATACCCAGCTGTAAACAGCTTCCATTTTACTTTGTAGTTCTTGCCTTTTAAAAATGTAATTAAAGAATATCTGGAATTTATAAGGATATAAAAAAATTTTTTTTGCTTTTTATTTCTTTTTACAGTGGTCAGGCTCAAATTCACACCAAGATTCCCATGCTAACATTATACCCTGAAATGATCCAGGTAAATGCCAAGTATTATATCCGAGTTTGTACTGTAGACTTTGTCGACAACTCTTTCAGCCTTTGAGAAACTCATTCCTTCACATATTTGGCCTCTGCATTTTGTATGACACTTGATAGCTGAAACCCAGATGGGGTCACAACACAAAATGCTAAATGTGTTGTGTTCTCAGGAATTCAGAAGCTGCAGGGGATTTCTGAGCCTTTCACTCAGAAATGGTGTGGCAGCGAAATGGAGGCGTTCAGCCTGCTCTGAGAGAACAAGAGTTTAGTCAGCTGTGGGCCCATTAGCCATATCTCTTATTCTCACTTGCAGTTACAGAGGCTTTTTTTAGCTGCTGAAGCTTCTCTCAGAGAATTAAAGGGCAGAAAGGACAAAATGACAGTCTCTTATGATCTCCTGTAGTGTGAGATTTTTTCCCAAAGGTATATCCTCCTGAAACCCAGCCAAAGTAGAATCCACATGGGTGTGCATTTACCACCTCAACAGTTAGTTTCTTATTTACCCTGTCTGCTAGGAGCCAGTAAGTCTTTTTCTGAATCATTTATTTTAAATATGCTGAAGATACATTCTATTAGTTTTCCTTTATTTCCTTTTCCTGTATACATTTCTAGAGCTATTTCTTCATAGTTAGCTGTATAAGAAAGACACAGCACACAGTACTTACTAGTAACCAAAGTACAAATATGCTAATAACTGAAAGTAGAAGATGGGGCTAGAGATTAAAGATGAGTCTAAGGAAAATCTGGAAACAAGCACATTCCTACTTATGCTGCTTGAGTGGAAGGCATGGGTTTGTCTTCCACTCTGGTTTTCCTGGGTGTTGGACTGGTTTCAGACTGCTTCTGGCCCTGTACTCAAAAATAAATAACAGAAGCACCTACAAAACAAGACCCATTGCTGGGAGAGTGCAGAATAGGAGAATAGTATTAAATATATGGGTGTTTTAAGTGCATTGGGATTGAGGTTTGCAATCTGGATGTCCTACTTGATCGTTGCATTTAACACAAGACATGGCTAAGCAGTAACAGAAGTCAAGATTTCTCTGTGAGAGACTGACCTTCTCACCATTGAAGGAAGTATTTTATATCTACCAGAGAGAGACTAGAAATAGGCACAGAACAGCCTTCTCCATCTCATGATCTGAGGAACAATGATTCTTTTCTTTCCATTAGCAATTGTACTTGGACCAAGCACAAGTTTATAAAATAATGAGCATAACAGGAACAAGTACTGTAAGTTGCCTTACCTCCCACCCATCCGTGTATAAATTTAAAACAAATAATAGTACAACAAACAGGCAGCTGGTACTTCAAGCTGTCAGTTCCAAAGTACTCATAAAATAAAACTTTTGTTCTTTTTTCTTCCAGGTAGCTATTAATTTTTGCTTTGTGTATTTTTCAGTTCCATATTCTTGTTAGCAGACCAAGGAAAACTAAAAACGACAGTGAGCAGCAACTGACAACACACCTGGATTTACAAAATCTTTCATTTTCCAAGCTCTTCCTTTTTCTCTCCTCATCAGTGTCTGCATGTAATGGATGATGTGACAAACAAAACCAAGCAATACAAAAAATCTCAGACAGTAAGAGAAAAAAATAAATTGATGCTAAAGGCTGACTATAGAAGAAAATAGTCATCATATCCAAAATGCCATTATCACAACCAGATTGCAGCTGGTACTTGCAATCCAGAACACAGACAAAAAAACTTTAGGTATCTTGAGGAAGCATGAAAACATCTTGCCCAGTCTAATGGCCAGCAAGTCCAGATACACAAGGTTAAAAGGTGGATTAAAAAAAATATTGTTGAATTACCAAATTTATAAACACAGGAAAGGATGATGGGGGAACAGTTTTCAGAATGGTTAAAAGGTAATTGGATGTCTAATTGCTGTTCACAAAATGAAAAGTTTTCCCACAGGGGTTTGTCTGGTTTGTTCTTTTGTATGTGTAGTTATATGACCATCAGATTTGGCAGAAAAACTGGCTCAGATGTAGCTGCCAAAAAAAGGGTATTATTGTTAACTACGTTCACTTTTTTTTTTCCTGGTTAATATTATAGTCTAATAAGCAAATGAATTGGCATTGTTGATGAATAACATCCACGGTAAAAAAAGTAGTGAAAGGAATTTTTATGGCCAGTTTTTCTGGCAAAGAAAAATCTATTATGTAACTTCATTGCAAGATGCTCAACCTCCACATCATCGATTCCTTTTCTTATCCTTTCTGGTTTTTCTGTTGTAAGATTTACTAATACTGATTGCCCGAGAGAAATCCAATCATTTAAGAAAGAATTTTTTAAAAGAAGAAGAAAGATCAGCAACAATCTCTCAATGTGTGTCAGCCTTTGCCTAGTCAGAACTGGAGTCTGAAGTCCCAAGCAAACCAAGATGTGTGATTAAGTTGATATGTACATGAGATAATGATAACAGTAGGAGAGCATAGAGAGTAATGATAAAACCCATCTAGCTGATGTGACACCTTGTTGCAGCATGGATCCATTTTATGTGACAATTCTTTCATGGTAACATTTCTGGTAAGAAAAGCTCTTGATGGATTTTGAAATCCTTAAATAAATTCTCCAGTTCTTGACTTATCAAATTCTTGTCCATCACTTATGTTCTTCTATCACATTTACCTAGCTCAAGTCTCAAGAAAATAAACACCTTCCTTACTTGGTAAATGAAGATGAATTTACCTCCTTTTTTACATGCACATAGTTTATTATTGCACCACTTGTGTGTAAAATTATAAACCCATACTTTCATGTTCCTTATTATTGCAAGAGAAGTCTTGAGATAAATAAAAATAATTTTATGTTTTATCCTGAAAGGTAGTCTAATTCTGCTTTGGTTAACTAATTTTGTGAACAATTAGAAGTATCTTGAGTGAAGATGTGCAAATATCTTCACTTCTTGAGACTCAACATTATATAATTTTTCTACTGATATAGAAATCAGTTGCTAGTAACTGTGATGCAACTTATTTGGACATAGCTGACTGTGAAAGCTTTACAAATCATAGTGTACAAGTCAAGGTGCTCATAAATTAGAATTCCCTGTAGACCAAAATATTGCACTACATTTTGCTACATTCAATATTTACCATGCAAATAAATATGTGGCTACCATATGTTGTGAAGAGGACTAAATTATAATATTTCCCTATTAATGGAATTTTTTGCCATAGCTGTTTTACTTTCATTGTACTCAAAATACATTATATGGCAATTTTTGAAAACTTTTTTTGTGTTATTTCAGACACTATCTGTTTAACCTTAAATGGTGTTGTATTTTGAAACATTGGGACATTGAATTAGCTATAATTCAAACTGAAAAATAAAGGAAATTTTGAATATATAGGTGAAAAAATCAATTTCAAGATTAAAGAATGTTGAAAAGGCATTAAAAAGTTATGCCACATGCTATCAGTACTGTTCCTAACTCCTCATGGCAGAGATTACTGCTCCATTTCTCCTATTACCAGTGCTTTGATTAAAGCTCTCCATGCACCATCCTGTTCTCCATTTAAACAAGTGAGTGAACCTTACACAGAGTGTTTTCCCCATAAGCACCTCCCCTTCCTGACTACAACATTATCCGCTAGAAAAACTCGGGGAAAGCTTTCAGGAAGTATCATGATATTTTGGGGTGCCATTTAATAAGAAACACAAACAGGCACATACTATATATATAGCACATATTTAAAAATATATAAACAATATAAATTATATAAACTATGCACATACTATGTGCAAATGATGCACGTTATATCGACAAAGTATGCACATATATATATATATATATATACACATACATGTAAGTATATATCTATATCTATATATGCATACATCTGTATATAAGTATTCATAGATACAGAATATCTTTATCTATTGGTAGATTGATTAATAGGTCAATCAGTAGTTTCTATCTGTGGTGACATAAATCAAAATGTTGCACTCAGCCTAAATTTAAATTTCCAATTGGCTTAGAAATTCTCAAAACAATTTTCTTTGTACCTCTGTCTTTTCACTGTGTAAGACATGAAAAGGCAAAAAAGAGGTTGCTGCTGGACCCTGGAAGTTGAAAGTAGTGTGCTCTAAACCAGTATAATTGATCTTTGCTCTAAAGTAAATATTCTTCAAAATATGTTAACCAATATGGCAAAATTTAGATTCTTGGGAAGCTATGACTTTTTTGATTTTCTCATTTTCATTATTATTTCACAGCATAATAATTAATTTTTAAAATTTGGGTGTGGTTGTGTACACATGGATCTCCTCCAACATCACTATTACGTAAACGTATTTAATATAGTGCACTTCCAATTGCTTGTGAAACATTGACTAAAATTTATAGTTTCAGTGTAAAAGTGAGGTAGAGAACTTGTAAAAGAAAGAACTAGCATTTCTGTTACATCATTGGTACATATTGGTTATTCTTAGGTAATTCAGAAAGATTCCTATGGGCTTGGTCACAGCTACATGACCCCAGATGTGATTTTTAATGATGCTGATGTGTTTAACTTTGAACTTGCTCCTTTCCTCCCCCTCAGCCTGCTGCCAGTTTTCTCTGGAAGAGGATTTAAACACCTGGTGTCAGAAGTCTGTACAGCTAAAAAAAATTCATTTTCCTTAGCAGCCTGAGATTTATTGGAGTTCTCTTTGTTCTTTGGGCACTCACCTAAAAACCCACCACAATACTCTAAGTAAAAAGGGAAGTTGTATTCCCCAGCTCCTGTCTTTTTAGATATGATTCATTCACATTCAGTTGTGTCAATGTTTTGGGGACATGTGTACATCATCCATTTTAATTTCAGAACTTTTTTCATCATGTGACCACTTTCATCACCCACACAGGTATTAAGAAGGCCAAATTCTGAATTTTACAATTACCTGGATATTATATATTAAATATATATTATATTATGGATATTATAATATGGATATAATATGGATATTATATATTAAATATATATTATATTAAAACATGCACATCAGACTGTTTAAAACAAAATAAGAACAGGAGTTTCTATAAAAGCAGAGCTCTTTTAGTCCTGTTCATGGTGTGTTGCTATATGACTACTGCATAAAAATTTCCAGCACTCTCTGTGCTTCTCCAAGTACCTTGGCTGTCACAGTTTCCTATGCAGGAGAGGTTTTGGTGTTGTAAATTATGACTAAGTCCTCTATGGAAGTTTTGGAAATATCTCTATATAGGCTGAATCTGAGAGAAACGCCACTACTTTAAAAAGTTAAAAATGCTAATTACTAGTACAAACAGTAAAGGGGAAAAGAAATTCTGAATTGCAATAATTGAATGTATGGTTAGATGTTGTTGAAAGGCTGAATGCCCTTCTTTCACTTGTTGATCCATTGACTTACTGGTATTAAGTAACTGCTGCCAAGTTGAATTGCAGAATGCTAATGTTGCCTCTCCCGCTGCTCTCTCCATCTGTTTAGGGCCTAGTGTTGCCCTTTGTATCATAATCTCCACTTTATTAAATGTTATTGTACTGGGTTATGTATGACTGAACCATTCTGTGAATGCTCACTTGTTTTCCACAGCTTGTTAGGTTCAATGCAGCTTTGTTTTGGGGTTTATTCTAATAGATTTTAAAGATGTGTAGAATAAAAAACATGGATGACACAGTATGAATATGTGTATCTACAATGGTTTGAAAAGAGGGAGAAGGGATGAAAGGAGGGAGGGAGGGAAGGAGGGAGAGACAGTGGGAGGGAGGGACAGGGAAGAATGGAGGAAGGGAGGAAGAAGAAAGGAAGGAAGTGGCAGAAGGAAGTGGCGGAAGGGAAGGGAAGGGAAGGGAAGGGAAGGGAAGGGAAGATGATTAAACAGTCCAGCAGCCCTGCAACCAAAAACTCAGGCCAATCTCCAAACTTCAAATCTTTTACCTACATTCCAATACTGTTATTTAAAACCTCAGTCAATGCAATCATTTGTAAGAGATTAATATACATTGTAGTATTCCTTTGTAGCTCACGAATCCATGCTGTTTGACACTTGAGAGTTAAATTCATGCCATATCTGAGGGTATCTCCTGTATTTTGAGATCTCTCTGTACATGTTACTGGTTTTGATTCATAAAAGTCTGTTACTTCATTTAAGAATTAATCCAAATTTCATTTAAAAAGTTGACATGCATGTTATTGTCCCTTTTCAGACCTGAAACAATGAGACTAATTCTCTTATTGGCTGTCCTGGGACGGGAGCAGTCAGGAGTGAAGGACGGCCATGTGAGGCAGATTCTTCCTGTGGGATGGAGCTCCTGCAGTGTCTTGGGCAGGATGAACTGAGTGCAGCGATGGGCATCAGATAATGCCTCAGAATTTATAACTGGTTGTTCCTGACACTGGGGGGATGTTGGACTGGTGTGGATATTTGGGTTTTTTCCAGGAGCCACAGGAAACAAATTTCAGTTCTGTGAGGATCATAAAACTAGAAAACAAAGCCTAGGGAAAAAAAAAAAAAAAGATTTCTCAGAACTAAGATCTGATTTGTGTGTCCTCAGAACACTACAGAATTAATGGGAGAGCAAGCAAGTTTCAGGCTAACCTGAATAGGTTATACAAGTAATTTGCTTTGTCTTTTATACCTTATATGAAACAGTGGTGCCAAGATAAATAAAAAGAGCCCAAACACTTTTCTCTGTCTTGACATTTCCTATGTAATAGCACAGACAAAAAATAGAATAAAAATATTAACTCTATGAACTACCTGTTTGGTCTGGAATGAGGCGTGCACATTAGTTGTAAATAACTATTGAAAAATCCCAGGTGATAGGTTCATTTATTTAGCTATTTAATTTGAAAAGAACTTTCTCTGACAGATTTTAGAAACAGAAGCCTTTCAAGCCAGGTTTTCACTTCCCTTTAGAGATGCATTTATTTCTACCTACCTTGAATGGATTTTACAGGAATTCTCATGTGAACAAAATCCCTTTCTGGTCACTAATTGAGTGATGACATTAATAATTCTTGAAAAAGTAGATTCAGAGAAGATTCAGGACTATGTAACTGGAGACAGAGCTAGCAACCAGTAATTTGTACTTGCAAGTCAAACCTCAAATTTCATACTGGCTTGTTATGAATATCAAGTACAGGAACATTAAAAGTATTTAAAATAAGAGTGGGTCTGCTTCTTGTTAGATACCTTACTGTGACAAAATATGCTGCCTATATGGGTTAATAACTGTGATATCCACAATGACATGGCATCTGTAAGCCCATTTCTTATGTATGGGGCTGGGCTTCTTTGCCATGAGTGGGACACAACTTCATTTGGAACTGTGTCACTGCTTCCACTGCTGTTGTGGAGTCCTGAATAATGTAATGGCACCACACACACAAAAACTTCATTAAGCAAAGTAAAATAATTTAAAGAAACTGAAAACACCTTTTCTCTCTCCTTTTTGGAGCTGTATAATACTAATAACCTCCTGCAATGTCCAAAGAACAGTGATTCCCCCATAATTTATTATGCCATATGGATGTATCAGTACCAACAATTTCAGCATTCTTTGTGTTTCACAGTCTGAACTGACAAAAGACTTTGGAAATAAACAATTGAAAAAGACATTCCCTAAAGGTAACTATCAAGTCCAATAAGGCTCAAATAAAATGGCCCAGCTGTCAGAGTAAAATACTGCATATCCACTTAGCTCTTGAAAGGAAAAGGTAATGCTAACCAGTTGCTGGAGACAGCCCAGAGAGGTAATGCCAGCTGCACAAAAGGATGCACTGCATAGCAGTGTTCAGATGAATGAATGGCAAACAATGCATAATAGCTGCATAAGTAATTCTCTTCAAAGGACAAAATAAAGAACAGAAACACACTTTGTTTAAAAGTTATCATTACTGATAGCAAAACACACATGGAGAAATAGAAAAAAGCATAATTTGGAAGCCAAATGAAACACATTTGAAACACAAGCTTTGAAAGTTGTCCTGGTTTGAAATGAATACTACCTTTTCAGAAAGATTTTATTAAAATAAAGGTTGGAATATTTGTAAGGATTAGGATGTGTCTACCCTTGGGCAAATGTGAAAAAAACCCAAAACAAAACAAGAAACAATATATACAGAAGAACAGAATGGGAAGTGCTCGAAGATCAAGGGCAAGTTTAGGTCATTTGAACCATACGTGGAGAGCGCAGACACTTTAGAACAGGAAGTGAAAAAAGGGTGATTCTTCTACTGCCAGAATCTGAGTGTCATAGGCCATGCACAATGAGGTGGTTGTCAGGTAATTTCTGATGGGTTAGGGTAGGCCACTGTCTGTTGTACAGTCTACCTCTTTGTCTTAGTCACACTACCTGGTTGCCTTCAGTCACAGAGGAGGTTGTAGAAGTTTGTGGTGGTTTGGTTAATGGAATAATTTCCTTTGAAGTAGCACCCATAAGTAGCTCTGCTTCTGCTAAAGAAAAGACTTGCAGTGAGAGCAATTACTTCACCTTCTAGTTGATGTATTTAATTTTCAACATACATTATTTAATCTTGGAAATAAAGCAAAATTATAAACAGTCATCTGATTGTTGCTGTACAATCTATTGGAAGACAATTTTCAGTGCTTGGTATGAACAGTTTTTTTATATTTTCTCAGTTGTCATGTATCAGAATGCTACAGCTAGGTATAATGAATTTCTTTCTGTATGTTCAGCCTGTTCTTTTTGGCAGCCACTGCATTCCATATATTCAGCATCTTTCTTGGGCAAAAGGAAGGAGCTCTTTCAGTACTGCCAGAGACATTGACTGTTTCTCTCACTCTTCTCACTTGTGCAGGGGCAATTTTGATAATTCTAAAAAAAAGGAGCTGAAAGGAAAGGAGCACAAAAAATGCTTCAGACAAGTGGAGAAGATGGGCTTTAAGTACCTTAATCAACTCAGAAGAAACAGTTCTGTGAAACTTAATCACCATACTGTTGTAAGAGAATGTGGTTTTTGCTCTTCCTGTGTCAAGATTTTGTGTGCACTCACAGTTGTCTGCTCATGTACTGAGCTTGACTCATCCACCCACACAATGACACTGTCCTCTGCTGTGATGAGCTCATTCACAGCAATGTCATGTGACTAATCCTTTGGGAAGGAGAGACAGGGAGAATACACCAGATAGATGAGACCCCTGTAGTTTAGAGGCTGAGATAGGATGAGTACTGCAAATACGGCATTCATTTTTGTATGCAAAAAACCCCTGCAGGAGGTACTCTGTACTCCAGCTCAGCTGAGAACCTAAAGATTTTTCTTGGATGTGGTATACTAATCATGGCTTGATGAATTTTCATTATCCTATTTTTTCTTGTCTAGTAAATATTCAAATCACAAATTAGCTTTGGGAATCTCAGTTGTGCTCTTACTCATCTATTCTGTGTTGAAAAGATATTAATCAACAAGGTGGAGGGGTGTTTGATATTAACCTGAGAAGCTACTGCTTCCTGCTGTCTGCTTCATCAGACATCTTACAAGGGATGTCCAAACCAGTAGGCTTTGGGGATGTAATTGGGAGGTAGAATCTTCCTCTGAGACCCATAATTTTTCAAATAAAATATTATTTGGGAGATCTCAGATCCTGGTCTCTTAGGCACTAGCTGAGCATAAGGCTCATCAAATTATCAAGAATATGACAGCTAAGCACATTGTCTGAATGAAGGACATTAATTTAAGCAGCCAAGAGAAAGCTAAAAGACAATCGCTGTTTTCAAAAGAGAGGATATGCTGCCAAGCAGCACCTTTCCCTGTAATGAGAATATTTTTTCAAATGTGTGTCCTCACTTAAGCCTGATTCAGGCCAGAGTCCTCCATATGCTTGCCAAACACCTAATCAGATGAGGACATTACCAGGAGCATGGCATCTCTCCCAGTTCAGCTGCTCCAAATTGTGCTAAAGACACTTCTGTAACTATTTGGAAAAGGAAATCCTTGAATTTTCTTTTGAAGAATTAATTGTGCACCTAACAAAGAAACTGAGTGAACAGATCAAGTGTCTAACATGCCTTCCTAGCTACAGAAAGACTGCATCCTTTAAGATTCAAGAGTTAGTGACCCAATTAAAACCTGAGCAATTATGTCATCACCTCTTGCATTTAGCCAATCAGTTTGTTTTCCCTGACTTCTGATTAATTTGGCTGTCATTGATCTTCTGTGTGCAGTCTTGTGAGAGCTGCCAATCTACAAGAGCAAAAAAAAGATAATTCAAATTTCAAATTAACTTTGCATATTTTTGCCTACTGCGACCAGAATACTTCACTGCTGGTATTATTGAAGTTTGGTATGGTTTTTATTATCAAAGGTTTGGTTTTTGTTATCAAAACAAAGTAAAAAGGAAATGTAATAAACCCACAAAAAAACATGCATGTCTATGTGCTAAATCTATGCAATGACACATGTACATATCTCTGGATCTCAGCATAAGAGAAAAAAGATTCTGTAACTATTTCGGAGCTCCAGAAACATTTATTTCCCTTAAAAATGTAACCTTCTTTTCCTTTGTGCACCTTATAATGGTAAAAGAAATCCCAAACCTTCAAATAAACAAGACAAAAAAAAATCCTACCTGTCACAGATTTTTGCCGGTATTCCTCTCAAGCCTGTTGAGTCTATCAAGTGTGAACATCTGGGAATCATCATATTTTCTGCTGACCACTGAATCAGCATAAAAGGAGGACATGATAAGCTCCAGCTGTTAAGCCTCCTGCTTGGAGGATTAGAGAAATTAACCCACAGGATGTTTTATTACAGCACCAGGAGTTATATTAAAGATACATGTGGCATCTTCTCCATGGGGAACACAGAAGAAAGCTAAAAGAAAATATGCAGGGTAGAGCAGCGGGAATGTCATCAGTCCTGAATGCTTCCCAACCTACCCTGTTTATAATAGCAGAAGGATTTTTACCCTCAGAACCTTTTTCTAAGAATATAAACCTTCCACATCTAGTTCTTTCTTTTCAACATACAGTCCAGGGGAACACTGATTGAATGAGCAACTGAAAACTGTAGCAAAAACCTTTGAGAATCATGTCCTTTTGTTTGGGTCCTTACTTTAGCTGAGACGTTTACGTCTTTTGTCATTGCACTTATACATTTAGGCTTCGATGCATCAAAACAAAAAAATTCTTTTTCTGTAAAAATCATATATAACAGTCAGACACATTAATTTATTTCTGAGTTTTTACCCCCAAAATAACCACGCCCATTTATTAAATATAATAAAAGAAAAAATTTACCAAAAAAAAAAAAAAAAGGAAAAAAAAAAAGAAGAGGAATCATGACTGACATTCATTGTCCTGCTTATTGTCATTGTTAGTAATGTTAATACTTTATAAAGCCTAGATGAAGAGTTGAAGAAGTTCAGAAGTCTGTAAGAAAGTACTTACCTACATAGGAACAAAGTGTTACTCTTAGATCGCCCTGACTCCAGACCAGAATTAAATTACAAATGGCCTTGCAGGTATGTTGAGGAGAAAGTAATGAGTTTCTGCCATCCCCATGATCAAGAAGGCAAGGAAGAATAATTCGTATTATTAATGAATTTTATTAGAAAATATGTCATTACTGGCACTGTTGCTGGGATTTTCTTGTGATTCTTTTGTCTCAAAGTATTTAGAAGGATGGTCAAATTTAGCTGAACATGCCCCTGACCCCATTTTTGGGGGTTCCCTGGTTGCTTTTATGTGCAACCCTGTCTGCAGCCATGGTGTGAAGCAGGTCACCACCTCAGAAATGCTGGCACAGCCACCTCCTTCCCTGTGGGGAAGCCAAGTGTCCAATCAATCAGGAAAGAGCAGACCCCCATGAACAATCCAGTGTCTGTTTCTGAGCTGTGAGGAGTGGGCATCCTGCCCACATTATTAATATTGCTGGAAAACACCACGAGGTGCCACTTCTGAGATGCATCTCCCAGAGATACCTGGGACTGCAAAAGGTAACAACTGACTTGCTACTTGATGTATATTTTTGGCATTCACCTTCATGAAAACATATTTGTATATTTATGCATTAATAAAATGAACCATATATGCTTCTTTTACATAGAGGTACAAGCCTCTTGACAAGTGTTTGGCAGTATAAAGAATCCTTGAAGAGAACAGACTGTAAAGGCCACAGGGGCCTAGGGAATTTAATTTATAACACTGTGAAGCATAAGCGGTTTCTTCATGAGTTTGAATCGGGCTCCCTGGTTGAGGAGGAGCCTATGACAACAAATCGTGCATCATGGTAAAGTATAAAAGGAAAAGGCCTGTGTATAACAGAGGGGCAGTGGTATCTATTTGATCCTGACTGTTGGATGCACTCATACTTGCTCTGATCCTTTCCAGTTTCACCCACCTTTCATCATGATTCTCTTGCTAAATATGTTGCTTTCAGAGCTCTGGTTTCTTCCAGCAATAATTTTTTTTAGAAACAATGTTTATCACTAGGTTGCTTTTTCTACTATGGAGAACAGTTGTTTACAATATCTTTTTTTAATCTAGAGTGCAGCAATTGTGCTCGTGGCTGCTCTGAGAACATACTTGATGATTCTTAAATCATAACCCGATTTTGCCTCAGTGAATACAGAAATTATTTTAATTTCCCCATTAAAGATGCTTTTATTTTTCACTAGATACCTAGTGAATACCATATCCAGAGGAGCATTTGTGATCCAACGTTTTTGAAATATCACAAAACAGAGAGCGAGAATCTGTGTTAATCATAACATACAAACTGCCACTCCCTGTTCTTGTCTGCCAGGCTTTTTTCTTTCAGACGTTTGGTACCTATGCTTTCAGCTGTCATCAAGTCTGAAAGGAAGATGGTTAACACGGTTATATCTGGCAGTGACATGTTCCTTAGCTGGCAGATGAGGCAGTTTGCTGACTACCTGAATTAGGCTTGGATAGCCTGGCACATTTCAAAAGAGACAGTTTTACTGAAAGTGACACACAGCTTATGGACCCAGATCTGTAAATGTAATTGCCTTTGCTGTGTGCTTGTATGTGAGAATTGCTAGGTGTCTGATGCACAAAGCTGAGCAGGACTTGCAAGTCTTTAATATCAGCTAAGTTAATGTAGATATTAAATATAGTACGTGGAAAATAAGTCAGACCTTACTATCAGATATTCTGACACTATTCACACTCCTGACTAATATAGACTGAATTCTGTGCAGGCTTTCTTGGAAGCCTTGAACCTAAAGTTCAATCTATTCTGGCTATGAGCCACTAGGCTCTTATATTACCTCCTAATCCATGCTTAAGGCTTCTGTACTTAAATAGCCCAATTCAAATAAACATTTTACAGAAGACATAAGTTATGTACCCTCAGCCTCATTTGGAGGCCCACTTTCCTTCTTTTTATTTTTTTTCCAGGAAGAAAGAAAATGTGGGTGGCAAAGTGAAATTCAGATGTTCACCTGTTTTATTTTTGAAACCAGTGAATATGTGCTCTTTTTTTTTTTTTTTCCTTAGAATCCCAGTTAACATTATAAATCTCTTCAAAATGTGAAATTTTAAAGCATAGTACTTTGAAGACTAGCCTACTCACAAAGAAAAATCTTAATGTGAATTTCCAAACAAAATTCTTCATTAATATTATGCATGTAAATGATTTGATTGCATAGAATGAGAACTCTTTCAAGCTGTTCAATGAAGGTATCATATACGAAAGAAAAGAACGTATCTGCAGGATGGCATTGTTGATAAAGTCTAGATTTTTTTTTCAAGTGAAATTAATTCAGTCTTCTTTAGACTTGAGATATTGTAGAAGAAGAATGAAGTGCCATTAAAACAGTTTTAAATGCACCCGAAGAATTTTTTGCATGTTGTATTTCAAAGGTATAATTCATTATTATTGGATAAAAAATATTTGCCTTCTGGCAACTGCAGACAGGGACTACACTAGTATTAGCATATGCTTTGTATAAAACATGATTGGAAATGGGAAGGGCTGGACATGTGCAGAAGGGAGGGAAATCATAGTAAAGCTGAACTAGTTGAAAAAGAAAAAAATTATCAGGAAAATATAAATAAATAAACAGCATTTCAAATAGCCTAGGTAGTCACAGAGACCTAGCTGTTCTATAGAATGTAAATAGAGTATATCTGCTTCCAGCTTTAATACATTTTCACTTTGCAAGGCATTGTGTTATATAATGTGGTTTGGCAAAATTATCATCCAATAAGTTTTATCGTTTCTTTTCACTTTTCAAATGTCATGTTCTTCTATTATATTTCCTTTTCCTTCACCAAATATAACCTGAAATATTTCAGGAAATTATTCACATGCTGCAGGTATGGATGCGGAATCAATGTTTTTTAAGGATTGACAGCTTGTATTAAAGGTCTGTATTTTATCTGTTTTTCACTTTAATGTTTGATAAACAGGGTTTAGGAGTGGTTTTTGGTGTTGGTTATTTGTTTTTATTTTTTTTGTGTGTGTCTCTTGTTTTCCATAGCAGCAGAAAGAATGGCCTTCCATTCTGTGACTACCAGGTTAATGTGAAATTATTGTAGTGATCTTCTGACAATTTTTTCACTGTTTGAAAAACTGTGTCATTGCTACCATAGTTCATATTCCTAAATTAACATTGTGTATTTTATGTTTTGTGATCTTGTCGGGATCTGTGGGACTTCTCCTTGTGCACTTCAAGCTGGCATGCATGAATAGACATGAGCTTTGTATTTTTATTTTACTAATGGTGCCTTAAAATTCCATTTTGACAGCTTTGCTTTTTCTTTGGGTTTTTTATTCAAGTATTTTAAGCAAAAAGTAAAACTTTCTGTTACTTATCTGACAACAGAAGCCTTCCCTCCTCTGTGAAATGATGTGGTTATTTATTGCTGGTTTTGCACTGATACATGCTGTTTTCAGCCATGGACTGCCTGGGTAATAGAGCTGCCTAATCACTACCACTAGAGCTGAATATTTCCTGCAGAAAGCAAGTCCTTTCTGAGATGGAAGGAAAAGATGGTTATTTAAATTTTAGTCACAAGAAAGTTATTATGAGCAAGTCTTTGACTTAAAAACCTGAGTGAAATCAGTTTAATATAATGAAATGAACATCAATTTCATGCAATTTCAGATGAATTTATCTAGTCTTTTGGGCAGATACCAAATTGCAAATTTCTGTCCACTCTGCTGTCTTTTCCACAGTCTCATACCTTGGATTCTTTTTGTCCCAAAATAAATGGTATGTTCTGTAAGTTGTATTTATTATGTATAGTGCTTTAGAAATTTTTGTAGACTACAAACTGAGTTTCCCCTTGTAAAAAGATCTGTTTGATGTGATGCATAATAGTAAACATCTGGAATATAGAGACTAGAAATGTTGCAGAAATTATATTGTGCATGTGAAATGAAGGACAAAAAATCAAAAAATCTTTCCTAATCTTTCAAAGATCTAGCAGCATGGTTCCAATCTTTTGTATTAAAGTTTTAATAAGAAGTCGAGAGTGCACATTTCTGTGTGTCCAGTTTGTTCAGATGTATTAAGATCTGCAGGCTCTAGACAGGGGTAAAACATACACTTTTGTTCAGTCTGAAAAAATCTGAGAACAGCTGAGTTATTTTTGTGGGCAGAAATGGAGCAATTATTGCACTGAATCTTAATATCTAAACCCATCCTGTCTTGGAGCAATTTTTATCTGGAAAAAGCTCTACTTATAAAATCTCAGCAAAGCTTTCAAGATTTAACTCTTTGAATTGGCAAGTATATGAGAAAAAAAATTAAAAATAAAGGATTTCTCCTTCAGTAGTTTTTAAATAATTAATTTCTTAAATAGTTTTGCAGCACAGAAATAAAATTGATATTTGTTAGTTATTTGGACTTACTAATATTTGGCAGTGGATTAAGAAAATATATTATTTCCTAATATTTTGTAAGATTAGAAGTATAAATATTAGAAGTATAAATATTTAGAAGTATAAATACTGGGTTTGTGCCCATTTTTAATAATGATCATGACTCTAAGTCTTCTAAGCTGTGGAGAAATGACTCTGCAGATTTTATGGTTTAGACCCATATACTTCCAGAACTTATTATTTCCCAGTACCTTCAAATTCAGTTAATTATCTATGCTTTATGAACACCAGACCTTAACTTTTTAGTGAGACATATGTTACCAGGAAGACTTTGAGAAGTGTTTATCTGTTTTATTTTATGCAATGTTATTTCAAAACGCTTACATTGAGAAGAATTCAGAAACTGTAAATAGTTAGCCATCATTAGACTTGGAAATTCTTGTTGCTCTGCAAGTAGGTAATGACTGTAACTATCCAAAAGAAAAAATATCATCAAACTGCTGAGTGTTTGTACCCCACCATCTTGAAAAACTTTCCTGAAAGACAGGCTTAAGGCTCCCTGATTACTCTGTTGCTGGTCCTGATCTCTTGCCCAGCCAAGACTTACCGCAGATTGTAGTCAAACAGAACTCTGGCTGTAACTGTGGTGTCAGGATCATTCAAAGGCTTTCATGGTTGCTCAGACTTGAAGACACAACTAATCAAGTAGGCATGTATCACTTCAAGCCACATCTGTCCCAAGACAAATCTGTCATTGAGAAGAAATTTAATGGACCCTAAAAATTCCTGATACTCCATGTCTAGTTATTTACACCCTTATGAATGACTTCTTCCCTCTCTCTGAATAACTCAAAGACCCTTGGAGCTCCATTATGGTCAGCACTTCCCTACAGTTAATCTCACCCTGAGCAGGGAATAAATAAACAACATTTGATTGAAGAAACTGATAATTCAGTGTTAATCACTGCAAATTCCCAGCACAAGTACAGTGCCCAGGGAAAGAATAAGGTGCCACCTGAATGCAAAAAGTTCTTGTTTAAGGATGTATAGGAAACAAAGTTAAGAACTGAAACAAGGATAGAAAATAGTTAATACAAATATTCCTGCCAAATGTTTACTTTTCTGAATCAATCTTTAGACGCTTGCATACTACCTCTGTTTTACAAGAATTTATGGAATTTTCAAGGATGAATATAAGCCATTTTATTGAGTCTTTTTTTTGTTCATATGCAGTAAAACTTGACCCTATGGCTATGCAAAATGTTTACATTGTTGAAGAGATGCAGTCTTAGGAAAGGGGAGGACAGGAAGAGACTGATCATGGTGCTGATATGCATTGAAATTAATATCTGCAGTGACATTACACACAGCAGTATGTTTCATTGCTATAGTCTGTTGTTTCTCCAGCATATTTCAGATCCTTAAATTTTCTTGGGGGAAACATTTCACTCAAGAGTGGAGCCTTGACCTTTCATGGGTTGATCAATGATCACATATTAGTAAAAGTAAGCCATATGCAGACTAAAAGTAGTGAAATCAAGTACTCAAGATGCACACAGGGGATCTGATACCTTATAAGGTGGATTTAATCAGCAGGAAAATTACCTATGTATGCTTTTTCTGACAGAAATTACTGATCCAAAAAGTAGAATTTGTGTCTCCTGGCTGGTCCTCTGAAGCTCTCTGAGTTCATGTCAAAGGTCAGAAGCTGAGTTTCAGTGTAGAAGTATTTTCTAGGAGCAATGCTGGGCAATATAACCTGTAATGGTGCTGAATACTACTGGTGACCAGAGGGGTACATCCCTTAGTCACAGGCAAAATTTTACCTTCCTGCTGGACAGCCTCTCACCACTTCTGCCACCCTCTTGGGTTTCTGGATGAGTGATGCAGGGCTGGCAATCAGGAGCTGGAAAGGAGTTTGAGGAAGTTATCTGTCTGCTTTGTTGTCAGACACATCTTGGCACATGAGGTAAAATGTGTAACAGTGTGCGGCTGTCTGGTGGGTGCTTGAACTTTCCAGGCAGAGTGCCTGAGCTCAGCTATTGTTGGAAGTGCTTTCATGTGAGCAAAAAAAGCAAGCCTGAGAAGGGTCGCCAGCAGCTACTCCGATAAACTTTTCTTGCACCTTATGCCCCTAAGAAGGAAGGTGAGTAAGTGTGTGGCTGGTTGTAGCAAAGGCTGCCCTTTCTATAATTTCTTGCAAGGGTAGGATCCTGCTCTCCTGTGAAGAGACACTGAAGACACTTAGCCATGCAATATGAAATCCATTGAAAAAAGCAGTGCAAACTAATCTATTCAGTGCTGGTACTATCACCAACTCAGTGAAAAAAACAGAGGGTTTTTTAAAGATAAACTTCTGCAGATGATGGTGCTACGGATATTTGTTAAATATTCAGTCTACAGAAAATTATTCTCCTTTCAAAACCAAACAAAAAACCAAAACAAACAAGCAGACAAGAAACCTAACAGTCATCTTTTTCTTTGTTGAATATGTCAGAAAAAAATCAAAGAAAAAAAGATATTCACCAAAGTATACATGTATGATGATCATTTATGTTACGCTAGCTTTACTAGTTACTGTGACTCTATTTAGAGTAATGTATTTCTTGGCCAAATTGGTCTCTTGTCTCTTTCAGTATTCTTGTTTTCTTGATTTTTTCTTGGCTTCAGTTTGAAAATTGTTTGTAGGTTCTTAATTGCAAAGCCTACTAGAGGGAGAGATCAGAGGAACACAGGATTTGCCAAATGTGAAGAATGTCCTGCCTCAGGGAATGGCCAATACCTGATTTGTCAGAGGAAGGCCAAAAAGCCTATAAACACATTCAGTCAGTCATGTAAGAGATCCCAACAGACAAATGCCTGGAAGCCTAGCTCTAAGTACATGACCTTACTTGAGCATATTTCTACAAACATTATCACACCCTTGCACTCCCTCCTGTCATCCTTTTCCCACCAGTCAAATGTATTCTTTCCTGTGTAGACAAGTGGAAAGTGTGAAGCTCAGACTTCATCTACCTTAGGACCTGATCCAAATGTCAGAGCAGAAGAGTAGGATTTCTTTTGCAGCAAATGAAGATGGATGTGCTCTGCCCTCTTTACTGAGCTGAGAGGAACTCCACTGAGGCATGGAGATCAGTCTGTTCTGGCAACTGTGCCCTCTGTCAAGGTGAGACAACACTTCCCTTCAGCTTCTCACCTAAGTCATTCTTTATATTTACACAGTCGTACACAATTGTATAGCCCACAATGTACCACATTTCATACCAACCCCACAAATCTCTTGTGTATTCATTGTCAAAATATCTCTACCTTTGCTGTTGCTACAGACTGATGTCTTGCTGATGTATTAAAACACCGTGTGACCCAGTTCCTCACATTTTTGCTCCATCTGTAAAGTGGAGTCAGTAATACCTGCAACAAAACATTGTTATGCATTTTAATTTTTACAAAAAAAAAGTTTAATGTCTGAGAAATGCATTTGATTTCTGGAGTTCAAAACATATGACAAACTTAATTTTACTTTTATGGTACTGATGCTGAAGTTTGATTCAATGATATCCTCATAACTGCCTCAGTCATCTTAGTTTGGAAGCCAAACAGCTAGAGTATAAGGCTAAGAAAACCCTGTTTCCTCATTGATGCACTGTTTATATAATGAGTTATAACTTCTGTGGCTTGGCTGGAAGAAATTAAGAAGGCAATAAAAATGTCAAACAAAGTTGTAATGAATTTAGAAATAATCACTCATAATTTAGAGTTCATCATCCCAAAGTGTTATTTCTTCATTTGATAGGCTTAGGTCATTATAAAGAATGTGCTCCTTCTTGCATCTGAAACTACATAGAAAGGGACAGTAGTTTATGGCTGCTATATACTTGATGAGATATTAAAATTTTGCAGCACAGCAAAAGATGGAGGAAGGGGGCAAGGGGAAATAATTTGAAGGTTGTATTTCCCTGGCCTTTTGTGGTCTTTGTTCTAAGTAAATAAGCATGAATGGTTTTTGTTTTTTGGTTTTTTATTTGTTTGGTTTGGTTTGGGTTTTTTTTGTTTGTTTGTTTTTGTTTTGTTTTGTTTTGTTTTGGTTTGGTTTTTTTTTTTTGGGGGTGTTGTCGGTTTTTTTGGCAGGATTTTTTTTGTTGTTTTTGTTTTTGTTGTTTGTTTGTTTCTTCATTTTTGTTTTGGGTTTTTTTTTGTGTTTTTTTTTTTTTTTGTTTTGTTTTGTTTTGGTTTGGTTTTTTTTTTTTGGGGGTGTTGTCGGTTTTTTTGGCAGGATTTTTTTTGTTGTTTTTGTTTTTGTTGTTTGTTTGTTTCTTCATTTTTGTTTTGGGTTTTTTTTTGTGTTTTTTTTTTCTTTTTACCTTTTAAAATTTTAATACCTTTTTTTATGTGCCTGTGTGTGTTTTGTACATAATTAACTTTGAGAATGTTATGGAAGATGAAATGAAATTATTTTTAAACTTCAGTTCACATAGACCTCTGTGTGAGTTGCTAACAAGGAAAAGGGCACATTATGTACCTTCTCATACATTCAGTATGAGAATAAAGACTTCAGAAGTCAGCCCTTCCCTTATTTTACTTTTTGCATCCTGTATCTTATCTCTTTTTCACCAAAGCAAAATGGTAATAGCCCTGTCCCTTTTACCCTTTTCTTCTCTTCAATAATTTTTTGTCTTAGCTAAATCTCAGGGTATGTTTCAGCATTCACAAATTTTCAATATTATGTCAAACAGAACAAAACAAAGTCTTATGACCCAGCAGGAAACATGCTTTTCAGCTAATCATATATTGTGAATGTCATTCCGGTGCTTCCATTAATGTGTAGCTGCCAAGTGTACTGTTTCTGTCACAATTGCATAGAGTAATATTGTCAGGAATGATTATGAGGTTTCTTTTAGTTTAAAATGTTTCTGTGTTGTAAGTATTTTGTCACTTCATAGTTGATGTATATCTTTGGAATTAATTGGATATTCTCTGCTGGAAGATAAAGACATTCTTTAAATTTTAGTCACTTTATGTCCATGAGTTTTGTCCTCCCCTCTTCTCTCCAGCCCCACCTTAATGAGCCTTCTGCTGTAGCTCTCCATCAGTGTCTCTTTAGAAAGGCTGGGGCTGATGCAGACTGTTGTTTTATGAAGACTTCATGTAGATTTTGAATGGAAGTCTTAAAAAATATGTGTGCAAAATCCTGTGATTCTGTTACATTCTACAGACTGAACCTTCAGGGACTCTTAGAAGAGTAGCTTTTTTATTATGGCTTTAGGACAAGTTCCCACACGGGCAATCCAGTTAACTCCACAGGCTAGTTATGAACTTGGGAAAGATTTATTTAAGTTTTGCTTTTGCAAAGTTCTAATTGTTCAACATCATAAAATACAGATGAACCTCTGCAAAGCAATTCTCTTGCCTGATTATCAGGTGCTAAAAAGTCATCTGGTACTTCCTTCATAAAAAAAGTCCACAACTGATTTTAGCAGTAGCTACAGACAGTCTTGGGTAACTCCACTTCTACCAATCATGTAATTGCAGGATTTTCAGCAGAGGAATCCTAGGAAATCTTTTCTAAGGATTAGGTGCCTGACTGTGACATCACTGCTTGAACCCCTAATTTAGGTTGTTCTCAGGCCAGCTATGAAGCTCTTCTTTCAGAAGCTGCTCCAATATTTTTTCTGTGGTTTACTGAAGCTTAACTTCCATTACCATTAAAAACTGTGTTCACTTTTCCCCTGTCAATGACAGCAATTTTATTTTTATAATCTTCCTAAATCCTGTCTCTAAACTTTAAGTCAGTCCAGGATGATGCTCTGCAAAATAGAGAAAGCAAACCATGCCATTCTCATCGGTAGTTTTGCATTGTCTTCTTCTACTTATCTGAGGTATTTTTAAGTCACCTACCCTGTCTTATCCTTATGGCTATCCTGTGCAAGCCACTACAGCCACCTGTTTATTTTCTCCTTGAAGGTCAATTATTTTTCCTGCTAGGCAATGATTCTGTGCTACTGGAGACATTTTGTGTGTGTGTGTTTAAGACTACTTGGCTGAGGAAACTCAGTGAAATACAGACTGGGATTAACTGATCTTGTTTCAGATGCCACCATAAAAATCTTCTCCAAGCATCTTCCCTGACTTTCTGAAAACAGTTTTTGTTATGCATGTTGATGTGCATGTTTGTCAGTTTTCCACTTCTGTTTTTTTCACCATATCTTCTGAGCTTCTTGGCACATTCCTTTTCCTTCTTGCTTCCCTTAACACACCTATGTCCAAGTCTCTGCTGAGCCTCGTAGATTTTGCATGCTTCCACTTTAGTGGAAATTACTCAAAAGACTCACATTTCTATTGCAGTGATGGGCTGCAAACTTGATATATCCCAAATTCCATCAGACACCACAAATAAATTTTGGGGAGATTTTACCTTAAAAACAAAAGGTAGCAACACTAAATTCAAGCAAATAGCTTGGAATATCTGTTCTGCCAATTCAAACACAATGTTTTCAAATCCTGGGGACTAAGACATCCCAAGATATCAAATACTGCTGGTGCATACAAATGTAAGAAAGACTCCCCCTAGGAGTTGGGTTCATGCATGTAGAAAATTATTAAGAACAATAAGGACATACAGAAGGACATTCATTTATTATGAATAAACAGGTTTATTATGAATAGATCATGTAAACTTAAGTTCAAGGCTTTAGTTTTATGCAATGTTGAGATTCAAATTTAATCTGAAATCTATGAGCTGCTGCAAAGCTCATCTGTTGGTTAGGTTACAAATCCCCCAAGAACTGAGAAAAACAGCCTTCGCAGAGCATGGTTAGGCTATCAAGGATGTCTTCTATACATATATTTTAAATTTACTTTCCTCTTTAGCTTATGACTGGCAGAGTTGTGTCCCTTATTCAGCAGGGACTTTATCCATTAAAGTGACATTGTTCATTAGAAAGCTGATGCATCAACCCCAGAGACTAAAATTTAGGTAAGTACTCACTGAACTCAGTAAAAAATGTATGAGATGAAGACCTCTATTTATACTTTTCATTATTTGAGGAACACACAAATGCGAATTATTTCAATTCACTCTAAACAAATTTCAGAATATTCTATAATAATATATACAGATGCAAATTAAAAAGAGATTTCATCACCCACAAAGTAATGGAATATTTGATAAAATATTTGTAAAAACCCCTACAATTACTTTAATATAAGCAAGGTTTATTTTAATAGCCTAAATCTAAGCAGGGTTTATTTTAGTAACTTATATATACATATATCTATATCTATATCTATATCTATGTCTATATCTATATCTATCTATCTATCTATCTATCTATCTATCTATCTATATGGAGTTACAGTTATCTTCAGCATGATTAAGGATAAATTTTGGTGGTAAACTAGAAAAATTGACCTAACCAGAGAAATGAATAATGCTTAAAATTCTTCAAAGAGTCTTTTAACTCAAATTTAGGAGGCAGTTCTTGTGAGTAATTATAAGTTAATTAAATATTGATTATTACAAGAGTCTCTCATTTAAAAGGTAAAGCTATAAGATAAACTGTGTTACTTTATAATTTAAATTTACAGTGGTAATAAATGTGCAATGACACTTTATTGTTATTAAGTAGGATTTATTTAAAGTCTCATTATTCAGCTCTAAATGGTATTAAACATTAAACATGCTAGATATTGTTAAGCATTGGAGGAACTGTCCTAAGCATCTACTATAGCTAGAGATAGTACTCATCCTGAACATTCAGAGCATTTCTTCCAAATTTGATAATGCTAGGATGTTTATTGCCAATTGATTAATTACATCATATTAATAATCCCAACCTATTTTAATTTCACAGGCATGACAGCTTGATTTATCTTCAATATTTCCTCTGTATCCTGAAGTCAGAAATTTTTCTCCTAACAATCAATCAGTAGTAAAATACTATATATCAAGTAGAAATATTTACTTTTAAGTGCTGTGAGTTAGTTTTTAGAAGCACAGACTAAACTGTAAAATTTTCTATCATTTGTTCAGCAGCCAAGCAGGACAAACTTTTTAAAGCTATAGATTAAGCCACTGGATATTTTTACCTCTTTTGTTTTGGTGGAGGGTCTACAATATATTTGCAATGAAAGACAATGGAAAACACCTGCTTTCTTAATACATTTCTTGAAGCATTGTTCCACATCTTTGTTTGTGCAATGTATTTCTGTCAGCTTTCTGCTATCTGGATCCATTTATCATCAATAAATTCCAGGTGTAGTTTAAGGTAGCAAACGATATTTGTTTCCACAGGTAAAATGGGGAGACCAAAGCACAAAAAAAAAAAAAAAAGTAATTCCAAGACATGAATAATTTTAGCAAGAAACAGAGAATAAGAACACGAAACTGCAAATTTTCAAGATAGATTCATCTCATTCATAAAAAACCAAAACACAGAATAAACAAGAGGCAGACAAAAGTAACTGAACTAAATGCAGTTTCCCTAAAAATATTATGTAAAGACATAGTTGTGTTTACTTATAAATCATGTGATTTAAAGCTGTGTGAGACCATAGTTGCCTGATTTACTACGAAATCTGAAGATAATTATTTTTCTATCTTACCAGTCATTTCTAATGTCAAGGGGGCGAGAAACACAAAGAAGACGTTGAAAAGGGCATGTAGGGAGGATGTTTGCTTTAGATTCTATTAAGAACAGACTAGAAATTTCTCAAGAACAACACTGGGGAATTTTTAAGTTTTATGAACAGAAATAACCAATATCAGGTTCAGTATATTCCAATACCTGTTTTAGACATATCGGAATCAAAAATGGTCAGAAAAATAATGCATGAAAGGTGTGGCAGAAAGGATGATTTTCAGTATCTGGAAAAGGTTCATGGGTTCCCTGTTGTTGGTTTTACTGGGTTTTTGGGTTTTTGGTCTTGTTTTGGCTTGATTTTTTTTTTTTTTTTTTTTTTGGTTAAGGGAAGGAAAGATGAGATCAGCTTTTATTTTAGCTAGAATTATTTAGACCTATCAGAGTAGGTAAACAAGTAGGTAAACAGTGGTCTGATTTTGAAACTGCACTGTTTCATAACTGCAGTTATGAAAAACTGGAAGGGTTATCAGTAGGTGAGTAGGCTATATGAGAGGGGAAGAAAATATTGTGAAATGATGCTTCTCCTCATTGAGTAAGCAGAGATGTCAAGGAAAAGACCCACCAGCCCCTTGAATCTTGGAGAAAGAAACCTACTGTGTTGCCCATGTGGTGTCTCTCTGCCTGCAGGTCAACAGGCAGCATGCCCAGCCTACTTCTCCAGGCTGTCACAGAGGGACTAAAGGGTTTTGTTCACTTTTGCAAAAAGAATGAGAAACAAAATAAGATTGCCGAGAAGCTGTCTTCATGGCCAGCCTCTAGGAGCTGTCTCTAAGGTCCGCCCATGTCACAGCGCTGTAGCTCTGGCCAGGTCTCTTGTGCACCCTCAGGAGCAGGATCATCCATGCAAGCTGATTCAGTCACCCCTGCCTGACTGGATGTGATCCAATCAGACTTATCCCAGCTGTTGAAAGCAAGGCTGGATTTCCTGTCAACAATGAAACTGCTGCTATTCTTGCTGCTGTTGTTGCTGCAATCTCTTGTGAAGGCTGGAATCCTGGTAAACAAAGGTTGTTGTAAGTTTCTCTTACACATCCTGGGGCTGTCTTGCAGCCTGCAGGGCATGGCTGTCCTTTCAGTTGTGTCTAACTGGAGGAAAAAAATGTGCAGGTTAGTAGAGAGGAGCTGTCTTGTTAAGACTATGAGCACGCAGATGCTGGCAGACATTCCTTTTGTGTAGGAGCATGTCAGAGGCCATGGCTCTGACAGAGCAAGTGTACATAAAAATGCTTATATGTATATATATATATATGTATACATAAAAAGCAGATATACAGTCCTGAGGGATGTGATCAGCTGCTGGGTTTATCAGGAAGAGGTTCTTCCTTTGTACATCACTGAAGTGCTACCCAAGGACTTTTTTTGTTGTCATTTTAAATACCCATTTTCAAAGCATATTAAGCTTTTTTTATTACCTTGCTATAAGCTTCAGTGTACTGTTTTCCACCAGCATAGTCTCAGATATTAAGGAGGCACTTTTCCTGGACTAGTAACATCTCCAAAAAGACACATATTGGCAAAAACCACACTTGATTGTTTTGTACAATAAAATTATGTTGAATTGGTGGCCATTCTTATAAATAGGAATCACAAATATAGGTTGTCTCAGGGCATCACAGGGCATCATAAATTTATTTCTCCTCAAAAGATTAAAAGAAAAGGAAAGAAGTCAAAAGCTCAAGTCAGCTTTCAGATTGAGAGTTTGTTAAAAAGAACAACAGAGCAAAGGTGAATTTTGGAAGGTTTTATAATGCCATCAGAGTTGCCCTGAAAATCTTCAGAAGAGAGGGCAGGGGTTTTTTTTAAGTAATTCATATATATAGCTCCAAGTGCAATTACCTATAAATGACCAGTGTACATATGTAAAATATGACTAATCTTCAATGCTATGAGCAACAAAGGCAGGGGAAATAGTACTGCACAAAGAAAACAAATAGCACCCACTGATGCAGATTGAATTTTAATAATTGGGGAAGTTAATAGATGCTCTTTGGTGTCATTCCAGGCAGGATTTTTATAGACATGTCCCAATAGAATTCTCTGCTGCTTGCATTACTAGGAGAAAATTGCACAGCTCATTGTTCCCAGCACTCTACCATTTTCCAGACTCAGAAATTCAAAGCCTTTGTATTTGAATTCATAATAGCAGTCCAGAAACAGCATTGCCAAGCAAGACAACCACTTAGTCAACTGGGAATTTGTCAATTTCAAGACTTCACCAGTTTTCTACCCTTGTAAATCAATGTCTTTGATGTTACTAATTCTTGTCTACTCCAAGGATCCTAAGAAGTGCTAAAGCCTTACTAAGATATGAATACCAAAGAGAAACACATGTCATATATAGTGAATATTTTCAGCATTATAATAATGTTTTTCCCTTCCTATTGATGATATTCACTGGCCAGTCCTGTTGTTTATGGGGATAACAATTTGTACTGTCCTGCATGACATTGAATCCAGCTCTCCCTGTGACTGAGGTTATAGTTTTCATCCCTAATTTAGTGAGGATGTGAGTAAGAGTAAAATACTTCCCTTTATATGACTCATATTCTATGCATATAACATGAAAGTTGTTTTGATTTTTTGGAAGCTCATGCATCTTTTTTTTTTTTTTTAACATGCATTTTTTTAATGCAAGGTCCCATCATATTTTTTCCTCTCCAATTCATTTCTTCTCCAATAAAATTCTAAAAGGAAGGACAAGTTCTAAAAGAAAAAATGTTCATGTTGATTATGGACAGAAAAAATTAACAATGTTGGTCTTAATTCAGGAAGATGCTGAATGTCTTTGGACAGAATCAATAAAACACATCACATATACAACTTGGAAAGTAGGAGCAGACTGCATGATTTCCAGCTAACTACCTTACATGCTTGGGCATCCTGGAGCTTTTCACAACCTATGCCAAACAGGTCTGCTTCTTTAATGACAGAAGTTACAGAGTCAAAAGAGATTTGCAAACCACACCTAGGCTGGCTGTGAGACCTTTCTGCTGTTCGAGTTTGTTCATGGAGAGGTGAAGCACTTACGCTATTAAGGATTATATTCTTACAGACAAAACAGCTATTGGTTACTGCAAATGTGATGTTGCAATTCTAAGACTTTCACTGGGGTAAAAAAAGAAGCAGGTGACAAAATGGTACCTTAAGGAACACCTAAACTCGGTGTCAAAAGAAGTTCCCTATAAAACTGTAGGGATAAATTGCACTTTGGTACAGAAATGCTTTTACAAATAAAATTTAAAAGAATTTTATCTATCTATCTATCTATCTATCTATCTATCTATCTATCTATCTATGTAATCTGTATCTATATCTATATAATCTATATCTATAATCTATCTATATCTAATCTCTATCATCTCTATCTCTATCTCTGTCTCTATCTCTATCTCTATCTCTATCTCTATAATCTCTATCTCTATCTTATCTATAGCTATAACTATATATATCTATATCATCTATATCTATATCTATCTATCTATCTATCTATCTATCTCCCTCTCTTTGAATGTATATATATACACCTGAGGGAAGAACTTGGCCCTTTCACATCCATGTTTGGGAACATGTAAAAAAAACCTCGTGAAAAAAGGAAATTAACTCATTTCTGGAAAATGTGTTAGTTTTGTGGGACATAAAAATAAATTGCCTATTGCAATTATACTCTCCCTGGTTGCAAAACATTTAAAACTAAATGGTCCAGGAGACAGTTCAGAGCAGAAAATAGGCTTTTAAGAAAATTTTGAAATCAACAAGGATGAAAAAAAGACATAAAACTCAATAATCTTCAGTATCAAATTTAGAATATGTGTGTGTAATTATTTTTAAAATATAATTCAAAAAAATTTATAATCTCCTATAATTCTGGACTCTTTCCATTTTTACAATTATTTACAGAATACATTCATATTTCAATTTTAAAAATGAAGAATATTCCTTGGTGTCACTTGGAATCAAATAAAAATTTTGATTACTTAGATTTATATTGCTAGCACAAATTTGTTTGTGTCTGGTAACCAAAAGTTCTTTTTACTTCCAGCTGGCCAATACTTGAGATAGGCAAGGCTTACAATCCTTTGCAGACATGCCACTATGTGAAATATGTGGAAGCTGGACATTGCTCACTATTCTGTTTAAATGCATTAGTCTTGGGTGGATCTCCATGCTATTATAAAAACAATAACACAAAAAAATGTAACTTGTATTTGGTTTTTCCCTGGGGAGCTCAAGTCTAACTGGCTAACATCTGTTGATGCAATCTACTCTTTCCTTTTTAGGCAGATATTGTATTGCTGTATTTTTAAAATCAGATCCTTTAGATCTTTTCTCTCTCTGCCCCATAGAACAAGTACCTTCTGATTCACCACTGGGGAGATACCATTTGCCTGAAAGCATGGTTCTACTTTTTCTTCAATGGAAGCCAAAAAGTAAGAGGACAAAACAGGGTGTATGACAGAAGAAAGAACAAACCCTACAGTCATTTGAAAAAATACAGAACCTTAACAAAGCCAGGATGCCTTTTTTTTTGTGACACTGATGTTATTACCAGTGTCTTACAAGGAGATTTAGAATTCTTGCTACCATTATGAACAATGCATGAGTGAGAACAAAACTGTAGTGACCCATGGGTGATGCACCTTTTTTATTGCTTTCAATTGCATTTAATGCATTTCCTCCATTTTGTCCTGTCCTTTCATAAATCAGCTCAAGATCTTGTGTTTTTTTTTATTTTTCTTTATTTTTTTTTTGTTTTGTTTTGTTTTTTGGTTTTTTTTGTTTTTTTTTGTTTTTGTTTTTGTTTTTTGGTTTTTTTTTTTTTTAAGATTGGTTCATCACCAAGTTGCTTTGGTAGTATGAAACCTTGCATTTGTGAATTTGAGCCTGTCTCAGCCATCCTGAAACCACTTATTTCCTCTTTCTATTCACAAATTGGCAGCTATCCTCCATGCCATTTTCCTTGTCTTCCGTCTTCCCATCATATTGCAAGAAACAGAAAAGTTACCTCATTTATAATATCACAGTTTGCAGGGTCAGCTAACACTGCAAACAGTGTTTAATGACTTGATGAAAGTCTCCGTGTGTCTGAGGCCAGGAATGAGGTCCATGATCTTCAGGCTGTCTTCTCGTTTTTCTGCCTCTCTAGTACTAAATTTAAGAGCAGGAAAAATTTTCTCCTCATTCCTTGCCCATTATTTTGAGGTCTCCTCTAGTGATTTCTTATGGAAACTATTTCAACTTGCTCCTGTTGGCCAGCGGATGATTCCCCTCAGGGCAGCTTCAGGAATCAAAAGGATTCTCTCTGCTCAGTACAAAGGCAAAAACTCATCCCCCCTTTGCTGACTTCAGACTAGTAGGAATAGCACTCCGGAGTTTCTACCTATATTTTTAGAGACTGATTCATCTAAATAGAAGTAATGCTTATGTTCTCAGTCATTAAGAGCAAATAAATATAGTGAAAGAGGAAAACACGTCTCCATTTTGTAATCCAGCTATTTTAGGGATTTTTAAAGGGAGAGTCATCCAAAGCTTGCATGCCCCAGGGTATGTGATTTCCAAAGTGACTGGTGGGTCATTAGTTCAGAGATGAGGCAGAGGGAGTCTGCTCTTACTGTGACTTGAGTAGGTCTCATTACAAGCAGAGTCCCAGCAACGTGATGACCAGACCACAATGTGCACAAAGCCTGAAGGATAAGCTTCAGCAGCCTCTCTTTGTTCAAAAGAGGCATCAAAAGGAGCTTCACTGGATCTTTTTTCCCATAGAACAAGTAGCTTCTGATTCCTTACTGGGGGAAAATAGCATTCCCTCGGATGTATCATGCTGCACTTTGTTTGATGAAAACACAACAAGAAAGTGAACAAAATAGGGAATATGACAGAAGAATGAAGAAACCCTACAGTCAGTTGAAATATTATATGTAGATATAGAACCCTAACAACCCCAGGGTCATAGCTGTGGATGTACACTCAGCTCTTGTGCTTCTGGCATTAGTAGTATCAAATATCACTGAAAGTAAGCCAGCAGGCTTCCTTCATCCTGGCAAAGAGGAAGTCTGAGAATGAAGGAGTGTCCAGACCACAGCTGTATGTGCTTGGCTCTTTTTTTTCTGGTGTACTTCATTGCCCAAGATCAAAGTGTCTCCCATGCACCTCCCAAGAGCCAGTTTTGCCTGACGACTTTCCTCAGCCAAAGACCACAATCATAATATTTGGGTTATTTTATAAAGCATGAAATGCTCAGACACTTACATTGATTGTTTTAGAAACACATATGAAAAAGATATGGAAACTGAAATGAGTCAGATGTGCTCATTGGAGGGCAGAATGTGTCTCTATGTGGTGTTTCGTCACACTGGGAGGAACATATGTTGCATTGCATTAGAAAGTGAAGATGGTTGGACACTGTTCTGGCAGGCTTACATGAAAAGCTCCTTGCTTTTGTGGATTGACATACAGCCATAACGGTATTTGAACACAATTAAATACTGTAGTTCTTTGAAGTTCTCTGACATTATTATTATTATTTTCATATCCATATCACTACAGACTTACAGTACTGCTTGCTAGCCATTATAGAAGCTTCCAAGATCAGAGCAATTAATTCTGGACTCAAAGTTAATCTCATGGAAAATCCAATCAGTAAATTGATTAGGTATTAAATTACATTCTTTGTTAATGTTCTCTATTCCTCCCCTTACAGTTAAAAAAAATCCATTAATCCTTTTGTCCCCTCTTTTTCTCCCTTCTGTCTCACCCATTTCAATTAGTGTTACCCTACCATCAAATATACTGCTATGGATATTACTCCACCATCAAACATACTGTGATGCTACATAAGGATTGTAAGTTACTGCTTTCTCATTACAAAGAAAAAAAAAAAAGAAAGAAAAAAAAGGTCATTGGCTTGGAAAAGTCAGAAATCAAAAATATGTAAAATTGTCTCTAGTCCCAGGATGACCTAGAAATATTCTTTTGACAATTTTTCAGGAATGGCTATCCAGAATGTGCTTTAGATGATAACTTATGTAGAAAATACTGTAAGCTGTAAGTAGCAGTACACCATACACCACTCTGACTAGGTAAACATTTTGTTGTCTGTGGGTTTTTTTACCACAAGTACCTAGAAGTTAGTTTTGGAAAACAAGTGATTTTTGAGAGGGCGGTTAACTACACTAAGTTCTGAAATCAGTGGGAGCTGCAATCCTGTCAGGACCAAATGTGGTATGTTGAACAGAAATTCTGGAAGTTGTATTAAAGAGGCTGAGCTAACATCAGGTTATTGCTGCCTGCATTTGCCAGACAGCCTACAGAAATATGTCTGTGATCATGGTGAGTCAGGAGATTAGCTGTGATTCCTGTGATTGCTAATAGCTCCTGCATACTGTGTTCATCAACAGGAAGTCTGCCACTTCATACAATATGGTCAGGATTTCATCCTTCTAATTTTGTTAGCCTTCCTTACAAATTGAAGGTAGATTGTTTGCCTCACATATACAGTTTGTCCTGTATTTCAGTTTTCAAGCTCTCTGGGACAAGTTTCACAGTAAGAATATTTTAGTAGAGCACTGACCCCTATTTGGCCCAATGCTCTAAGATACAAACTCCTAAAACAGCCTTAAATGAACACATGTTTTAGTAAGCAGCAATTACTGCTTCTGAAAATTCCCATGACTGTTTTGAAAAACAATGCTTCGCTTTTGGTTTTTATTTCTTTAGTGTTCCTTAATGAGCTTTTACAAATTTTAGTCCAAGTATCTTTACATCTCAGTGCAATGTTTTACCACTATTTCTAAGTGCATTTTTAGTCAGTATCTGAACTCCAGTCTGTGTCACTAGAATAACAGTCCATCCTTATCAAAACTGCATCTCATTTCAGCTGCTCAGCAGAATTCAGTGTCTCTCTTTTTAAAATTTAGTAACTCTTAATTCTTCCTGTCCTTCCCTGAATATGAGCTAACGCCTAGTTGTTCTTATCTCAATGAACACGCCATTTTAAATTTCTTGCTGACATCTTGAAATCAGAGTGGTTTGAAACTCAGCTTCCCAGTGTGCTTTCTTCAGAACACTCTTCTCTATTTTGGTGTCAGCAATCACTATCTGCTGTTCCTTTCTGCATTTGTCCTCTCCCCTCCTCCCTCCTGAATGGCAGCATTTGTCTCCTGCTGAAGCTCTCTGCTCATCAGGCAGAAGGGGTGCCTGTCTCTACAGGAAGTGTTTTACTGGTTTGGCCTGACAGCTTCTGCTGTGTTCTTCATACGTTTTTCTTCCGGCAGATTCAGGTCCCTCTGTTAAAACCATCCTGTTTTATTTATCAGATTAGGAAGTTCTTCTCTGTTCTCATTTAGAGATGACTTCTGCAGAATTCAATTTCTTGGCCATGCTCCTGGGCATTTAGATGTTTAACACTTCTGCCATTTCTTCCTATCTCTGTTTTTCATCGCACAGACATCCAAATCATCCCCTCATACAGCTCTCCAGTTGTCTTTTCCCTCTGCTTTGAATTCCTTGAACTGTGTCCCCAAACCAATTTTCCAAGGCCCCATGTTCATCTCAGTCAAATTAATCCTGAAATGTCTCATCCTGTAGTCTGCCCTGAAGACTACAAAAACCATAACAGTTAAATCAAGGTTTACCATTTTGTTTTTTCCTTGTCAGAGAGTATTATGCATCACTGTGTTCTGTCTCTTCTCTATTCTTTCCTTTATTTCTTTCTGCATCTGTGTTCCAGACTTCAAGCTCATTGAGGGTAAAATCACTATGCTTTTTTTTTTTTTTTTTGTGAGGTATTTAACTAATCTGTGGATAAAATAATAATTATTGTTCCAAGGATGAATTTATTAATATACAAAGAGGTAACAAATTACTTCTGTCCTTACTTACTGATAGGCGGTTCTTAGGCAACTATGGGAGCAAGATTGGCACTTTAGAAATTAAACATATGTGAATGAGAGCTCTCACTGAAATGAAAGAAATAAGTTGCAATGTTTTTTACTGCTCTGAATGTCTGCTGGATCAGGATGTTCAGTTGCAATGTGATAAGCCAAATCTTCCTTGCCAGAGCCCTTTCCTGAACACCTGACACTGCACAAACCCCATTTACTGTCAGTCATTGAGCAGAGCTGTCAAAATTGAGGGAATGGATTAAAAAAAAAAAAAAAACAACCAAAAAACCAACCAAACAAAAAAACCCCAATCAATCTAGCACCAGTCACTGGATTCTAACAATAATCTCCTACATGTCATTGATTATGTTCTTAGAGATGCAAGAGATTACTGATTGCTTTTAAATTACTAAAGCATGGAACTGTGAACATGGAGCCATACTTCTTCACAGAGATGTGGCTCAGTGAGTCCCTATATTTAAAACTGAAAGGAAAAGTAATCCAGTATCTAATTAATTCCTACATAGAGAAAAAATTGCCAATTCAGGGCTTCCTTATTTATTTAATGTGGTTTTTTTTTTTATCTGATAGCAAAAATTGTTGCTGTGACTCTGGCTAAACGTTAACTGGAAGAAAAGTGAAAAGGAAGTAGAATAATGATTAGGCACAACCATGATTACATTATGGCCCATTGTTTGTTTCTTTGATCTTGGCTGATTAGATAATTTTTTTCCTGGAAATATAATGAATAATTATTTCATGGAGTGAGTATAACTTAATAATATAAAATATAAAACTTAATATAATAGGTCACCTTATCACGCCAGAAAAAGCATAATGAGATTTCAGCACCACTCAAAGAATCCTCCTGGATTTAGCTGAAATACTGGTATTAATATTATACTAGACTCAAGATACATTTCAAAATGTCTAATTTATTGGCCCAAATAATTTACATCAGTTGCTATGACTTTTATACTTTGAGATTAAACTTTGTTTTCAGACTGTGCTCTGTTACAAAAAAGGGTATTTCCAGGTTCGTAATGGGAACGAGAAGTGTTATTTTGTTATGTTGTGCTATCCAAAAAAATCTATTGTATATTGTTTTCAACACCCAATATGAAGTAAGTTTTTTTAGAGTTCAGACCTTAGAATCTTCTGATGTTGATGCCTGTGGCAAACTCAGAGATTTCTCAAATAATATGTCTCATGGTTGTGCACATGACTGTATCTGGGCAATTCTCAGCTGGGTATTGCAGAGGAAAGCTGAAAAGAGGTAGACAAAGGACATCTCTGCAGAATGTGGCATTTATTTGCAATTCCAGAAAACATTCCTTGCACAAAACCATCCTTTTTATTCCACCACACGCTTGTAGCACAAATCCCAACATAATAATAAGTTAGCACATAGCAAAGCCTCCTAGTAGTTTCAGATTCAAATCTCTACTTTCCCTGCCATTCTGGGATAGATTTTAGGATACCACAGCCAAAACAGATTTATAGTTCTGTTGCTGTTTCTCAGGTTCAGGCATTTATCTGAACCTTTCCTCCTCTATCTGTCCTGACTATTTGCAAAGGCTTTCAAATTCTATTGAATAAGTTCTGGCTCTTTCCTGACATGCTTTCATACTCAGATCTGTGTACCAAGTGGATTGATAACACTGTGAGAAAGGAATTTTAAATCCAACACTGCCTCTAATTTTTTCCTTACTGCAGTGGGACATTTATTCTGCTCACTAACCTCCAGACTAAATGGGACCTTTGAGATAAATTTTACATTAGTTTATCTCTCAAATTGAATATTACATGATTCTGTATTTAATGTCAAGGGATTAGCTGTTAGCCATGCATCTGCAAAGATATTTCCACCATCATGATGTCAAAACTCAAAATTAGTGATTAATAAAGTGAAGTAAGTGAAAGGGGAGCAGCAAGTTATCTGAAATGATGGCCATGATATATGAATATGATTAGCTTTTCCTTCAAGAATATTTATATGATTATATGAATGCAAAAAGGCAATGCAGTATTTTAGTCTTTCTCTAGTCACTGGAACACTGAAGCAGATGGACTGTGTGACTGATGATTTAATAATTGCACTCATTAAAAATGTTCACGCTTTTAATCTTTCCCCCCTCACATTCTGTGAAGAGCTGAGGAATGAAATGGTTTTGTCATTGTCAGCAGATAGATAATTGAGTTTGCTTTGATTTCCTGGGGTGCCCCTTCCCCATCCCCATGCTGTTGGATTGACATCTCCAGAAGCGTAGCAGAACATATGAATCAGACCCAACTGTCTTAAAGGAGAAAAACATGATGTAAATACTCCTTTCTCCCTCTCAGTATTCACTTGTGTGCACTCAACCAGCAACCTACATTGGTAGAAGAGAGCATTTGCTTTTTTGCCACATTACCTCCCCCTGATAGAGTTTCCTACCTGTGGCGCTCAAGAAAAAGAAAGATAATTCTGCCTTGAACTTATGCACAGAATACTTCTCCTGTTTATTGTTGTGAACTAGAATAAAGATGATAGAGGGGAGAGGGTGTCCAGCTGTGCAAGTGCCTGATGCCTGGTGTTAAAACAACATGAAATCAACATAATCTCACAAAACACCAAGGAAAAATGGCAGAGGGAAAAACAGTGAAAAAAAGAGCTATCATGCTTTCTCTGAAAATAAGGATAAAAATATCTCCCAGCTCTGCTGAAGAGGTGCTTCTTTTTGTTTCTGCCAGTAGGATTTAAGTTTAGCGTTTGCATTTAAATTTGAATTGCGCAACAGCAAAAGCATTCTCCAAATGAAGTATTGTATCCACTTGTTCTACCTACTCTATTTGTCTGGGCACCCATTTTCCAGATGTTGCTCTGGAAACAAATATAGTAGAAGTTGTGTAATCCATGGCTTTCTGACAGTCACCAGCTGCTCCAGGAGACTCTCACACTATCCATCATTTGTATTTTGCAAACCTCTGACTGAAATCAGGGCATCAGAGCTCAGCCTTGCTCAAACATGACATGACAGAGCCCTTTGCAACTCTGATTAAAGTCTCTGAAGCAGACTTTCATTGCTCCCACACTTAGGTTTTAATCTTTGGTACCTGTGAGCAAAAGAAAAATATTTTTTCTGCATGATGTTCTCTTTTTTTTTTTACTTCTTGGGTATGCTCCCTAGTCTCAGCTGCTCTGTAAAACAATCATGAACTGCTGCTAGAGCATTTACACATCCTGGGCAGACTGCATCAGTGCTTAGACACTTCTACAGCCCTACCTCTGTGTACACTCTCTCTCAGATGCTTGCCATCTGAAGAATGCTATGAACAGATTTTTACACAAAATACACAGATTAAAGTAAGGTGTTAGGTTCTGATATCACCCTTTTCCTCAGATTCACTGCACACTGTTATTCCTTCTGTCTGTTGGGTACGAGGATTTTTAGACAATCATGATGTGCACGTTCTTCTTCATGTATTGTTTCAACAACTGAAAAAAATGTCTCTGTCAGAAGAGTGGGACATTTTCACCAACTGCCTTTGTTAATTACCTGGACTGTTCTTGTCCCCATGCTTGACAGAAGGCTGCATCTTCAGACCTTGCTCTGCACCCAAAACACTATTGCTCCTTTTTCTCCTTGTGTAAGTGCAGATGAAAATGTTCCAAGTTCTAACACTCCTTAGCCAACAATCTGTTCACAGTTAAAACTGTGAATGTCACTTCACCTTCTCGTCCCAAGATGCACTACAGTGAGGGCTTTACGTATGACACAGTGTATGTATATTTCACAAACTGTAAAGTATGAAGTGCACATATATCTCCCAAGTCATCACGCCATAGCAAATTTAAATGGGCTTCCCATTTGGACAGCAAAAATGGACAGCAGGATAAGAGTGGACACTCGCATAGGGAAGCAACATTACTTATACAGAATTCAGTAGCGCTATTCCTCAAGTAAACTGGGTAAATGAATATGCACAAGAGGTTTTTAAGTCTTATACTCAATAATGTGATCACAGGTGCTTGGGAAAATGGATCCCTCAAAGATTTTCAAGGAAAACACTGCCCAATGAATGGGGACGTTTCTAAGTGGATGCCATGTATAGAGTAGAGCAGACTGTTCTCAGCAGGCTAGCAGTGGGTTCAGGAAGTTACCAAAACATGTCTTGAAGTATAAAATATCATATAATTAGCTACATTCTAATACTGTCTGAGGACAACTATCAGTTAGAATGCACAGATCAGTTCAAAAGGAAAGACTCATTTAGAAAGAATGCTCAGTGTCAATCACACACCATGCAGAGCAAACAAAAGCTTCCCAGAAAAATAGCCACAAGATGCAGCTTCAGACTTTACCTGGAGCTAAGCATTATGGCTACACAAATTTTTCATTGAGGATGGATGAACTCAAGTTCATGCACTCTACAACCCTCAAACGCTGGAAAACTTTGGATACAACTTTGCATGCTTGGAGCCAGAGCCAGGGCAGTTCAGAGTTGCATTTCATTTCAACAGGATTATTTATAGACATATTTTAGTCAAAACATTTCTCTGTCAAAGTAGAACATTACCTTTTAGGACCCAACACAACACATTGCAGGTCTGTATTTTTTTTTGAATGAATGTCTGAGCCCACATTCTAACCCAAATACATTCTATACATGCACTGACTGGCTCAATCCTGCAGCATCACTCCAGGAACACACCTCCCTGCCATGTGTCTAACATGCATCTTGCAGGATCTTTTTGTAGCCATGGATAAAGTAGATGTCCTAAAAGTAAGCTGGAACAATGAGTATCCATATGCCTGTGATTACTAACGCAACATCCCCCCACGTCAGAGAATCTGAGCGCACAGCTCCTGGTCAGTAAAGTGGGCATGTTTGCATCCACTTCTTGGCCCATCCCACAAACAAGCTCCTTATCTCTCAAAATTGTCAAGTCCTGAAATTTCATGTTTGCATACTTTTCCCAAGTCCTTATCTCCCCTCCTTCTCTGAGCCAATTGCAAGGTGATAACCTGCTCACAGCAAGCTGTGCAACACACCACTGGATACAGTATCTGCAGGGACATGGGCAGAAACAGAAAATGGGTAAGACAGACATTGGTTTTTTTTCACTTTAAGAGAAAATGCTATGACATTGCTCAATACAATAAATAAACACTGGTGCGGTCCACAGGAACAAAATATTTAAAGGCACTGTTATTCTATGAATTTAAGCAGTGAAACCACTTTCTTCTTAAACTGCTGGTGAGTCATTGTTCATAATTGGGATCTATTTATCATCAAAATTATTTTTGTGCATCATTGCCCCACATGAAAAAGGTGATTACGTTTTACATGATGTGACTTTTCTGTTGCATAAATTGGACAGAGCTAGATAAAAAGAACAACCTAAATGAGAAACACTGTCAAAACAGGGAAACACAAAGAAAAATACAAAAGCACTTCTATTAACAGCTAGTTCTAAATATGGTGTATGACAGACCAATGCCTATTCCATATTGCAGTACCCCCATACAGTGGGAGTAATGTGGATAGCTTTCACAGAGGTCTGAGATGTCAATTTGAACAGGTCACTTGTAGCAAGGAAATCGAACAATATTTATTTGAAACAGAACTTACCTTTTTGTTATTATTTATTATGATTTATTTGGAACTGAACTTACCTTTTCTGAAGCAGCCTAGGAGGCACATCCCCCGAAGCTCTACAATAGAGCTTGTCTGCCAGACCTCCAAGGGAAAACAGTCAAGTAAACATTGTTTAGCATGGGTGACCTTTGCTTGGATTCAGCTCCAGAAATCCACAAGATCTACAGAAAAACTGTTAAGAACAGCCTTTAGAGGAAGGTACCTGATGCATTTTAGAGTCCAAAGAAATTTTATGGAAACATTCTTTGTATAGGATTCATTCTCCCCATCATTTTTATATAATTTCCTTTCAATGCTGATGCAAGACTTCATCATTCTCCCTTCTTTTTCCAGCAATATTATGCAACTGTAGTACAACTCTGCTTTAGGATAGGCTGCCTCTTAAAAATATCACAAAATCCAATATAATTTCTCTAATTTTTGCATCCAGTGAGATCAGAGTATTGTCTTTAGGGCTTGTCATTTTTTTAGATAGATAGAGAAAAAAATGGCTTGCCTGTGTGGAAAATTTCTGTTGTAACTGATAGCAAATACACAAAGTTTAATTTGCATATAGATGTCGAAGCTTGCAACAATATACTCCCCTGAGAGAGCTCTTGTTGTTTAACTGTGTACACAGTCTGGCACTATGCTGCCCAGCACCTAATAAAAGCTAAATTAAAACTTTAAAACTCTGAGGCTGTGAATATCTTTAAATTACCAGTTTATATTTGCAGAGAAAGGGCAGAACCATACTAAGCTAAGCCTCATTTAAGTGGAAAAGCAGAGGGTGTGGTGACAAGGGCATGGGAGAAATAACTTTATTTGAGAGTAAACATCAGTCAGATGTACTAATGCTTTAATTCATCAGCCTAGATGAGCTTTATTACTACGCTGGGATCAAGCAATACCAAGGAAATAAAAAGCAGTGCTGTGTAAAGGAGAGAGAGATGAGCTGAAGATTATTAACAGGGCTGAGAGAAAACCAGAGACAGAATAGTTGAATAGCAAGGAGATGATAAAATGGAAGGTGGAAAGAGCAGGACTACAAATGGAAGAATAAAGTAAAATCTACTTTTCTCTTTCTGATTCCTATTCTGTTTTATTTGAATCTTCAGTATTTATCACAGACTGTGCAGTGAAGGGATAATGTGATATTGTGCCAAGAGAAAACTAAAGGCTGTCAGAGAAAAAAAAGCAACAATAAGTCTGGTTTCATAATATCATTAAAATAAACTATCATAATATTTTTAATGAAGGTGTATATGAATATATAAAGGAAAAGTACATAATCTCAGAACTAGAATTTACACAAATTTTAAGTCAGACTAAAGAAAATCCATGAATCATCATTGGATCAAAGAATAGCCTGTACTGGAAAGGACCTTGAAGATAACCTAGTCCAATATTCCTGCCCTGGGCAGGGATACCTTCCATTAGTCCAAGTTGCTCAGGGCCCCATTCAACCTGACCTTGGACACTTACAGTGATGGGACATCCACAGCTTCCTGGGACAACCTGTTCCAGTATCTCATCACACTCTGAGTGAAGAATTTCTTGCCGACACATAATGTAAACCTCCAAGTTTTAGTTTAAAACTCTTCCTCCTTGTTGTATTACTATCAATCTTTATAAAAGGGTCACTCTCCCTCTTTCTTCTATGCCATGTTTTGGTACCAGAAGGCTGCTTAAGGTCTCCCTCAAAGCCTTCTCTTCTCCAGGCTGTACAACCCCAGCTCTCTCAGCCTCTGGGAGACCAGAGATGGTCCAGCCTCTGATCATCCTCATGGCCCTCTTCTGGACCTGTCCCAGGAGGCCTGCATCTTTCTAGTGCTTAGGACCCCAGAGCTGGATGCAGCACTCAAGTTGAGGACTCAAAGGTCAGAGTAGATCACCAGAATCATCTCTGTTGGCTGGCTGGACACATTTCTTTTGGTTCAATCCAGCATGAAGTTTTCATTCTGGGCTGTGAGCACAAACTGTTGGCTCATGTTATGGTTGTTAAAACTCAGAGAGGAACTTAAAACTGCTCAAACCATTCCCTTTTGATAGTGGAGGGGAAACCCAAAAAATCTCAGATCTATTGTATATTAGAGTGACAATTTACTACTGAAAATAATAATAAACAGCAATAAAAAGAAAATTTTATAAGAGAGAGAAATGGCTTAACCAACAAAGGCAAGATATCACCTGGGTCCATCTATAGCAAAACTAGGACTTCAGAGGGCTCTGATGCTGGACATGGGCTGAGAGAGAACACAGGGAAATAATGTGACAAATGAGTTTACAGGGTTTAGTGCTCTCCCCAGATCTGGCAAACCATGGGGAACAAGGGCACAGCAAAAACCTGGAAACCTATTTAATTTGAGCCATGAATTGTGCTGCTGGTATGCTGGCTCACTGTGCTGGAGGACGCTGGCACCATTGGTGGTGTGGTCATTACAACACCTCTTCAAAGTGGGGACCCTAGCCCTGTCCTCTGTCCTTTCTCCAGCCCTGGCCAAAAGAGAGTCACACTCTTCTCCTTCCCACCCCTTTGCCTTTCCTGACAAAATTGAAATTGTGTTCTTACTATTCCTTTCACTTACCATTCTCATGTTTAAAAAGAAATCTTTTTCCCTTAACCTTTTTCACTCAGATTTCCAATTCTGGTAGCATGATGCTCTCTATCATGCTCCGGCTTGTCTCCAGACAATCGAAATTATTTCCAAAATTAGTGTTTCCTGGCTATTTTCTGTAAGGTTCTTTTAATAATTTCATCAAGTGTGTGCAGGAATGGTGAAATTAGCATTAATAATAACATATTGTAAAGGAACAAGGAGATCTGCCTACAGCTTGTGCCTAGAGACCTTTTGATAGATGGCCTATGATGCTATCCAGATTTTGCAAGTTGTAGGAGCTATAGGGAAAGGAATACAGCTTCTGTCAGGATGTGAGGGCCAGATCCACCTCACTTTCACATAAATCTTGGGTGCACTTTTGACTCAGATCTCTGGATCACTCAGTGTTCTGGTTCACATCATCAAGCTGTTATAAAGGACATGAACAGGGTTTTTTTCAGGCATGTCTAAAACAGAAGTGGTGGTTCAGGAGCACACCCAATTTGTTCAAGTTGCTGGCAGAAAATGGAAACACTGGACCAGGCAGCAGCGAAACAAATTCTCCTGATATACTTATTGCATGGGCATTGCATCCTCTTCAGCTGCTGTTCAGCGCATTAGATTTACTGATACAGGGCTGCAACTACACACAAATACAGCCATCATACGTATCCATTGAAACAAAGCCGAGCTCTGAACATGATAGCTGCCAAAAACATTGATGGTCCTTGCAGGAAGATCCAAAGTCATTATCTCCCTGGCCTTTTGACAAATCACAGACACAAAGTAATGAATCATTTATTTACTCCTCTAAAGCAGTTTTATTTTGACTTTATTTAATCATGTAAAAACAAAATCTGTTTTTCCCTCCAGTGCATTAAGTATGCAGTCTCTTATAGATTGCATAATGTGCTAATTTGGAATCATATTAGTCAAAGAAGTTTGAATGTTATTCTATTTGCAGAGTGTGCTGACCTTGAGGAAATTTATTTTAACCCTGGTGAATTTGTTGGTTTGAGGATAATTCATGGGCATCAGAAGGTTCACAGATAAAAATGTTGCTTTGACCTTCAAAGTGCTCATCACTAACATGTCATTATGCAAGCTGGAACTTTTCAATCCCTTCAAAATGCATCACCTAAGAACATCCCTTTTGCTTGTCACTCTATATTATTCTTGTCTGAATGTCTTTATTATCTCCTCATTTTTCTGTAGCATCATATGCAAATGTCTCATTTGCACCTTCAATGCCCTTCACAACTATAACCTTTCTGTTTAATCAATTTTTTTTGCTTTTTCCTTCAGGTCCATTGTGGCAAGCCCCTGAGAATTCAATGGGATCACATCTCTATGCTTCAGTACATAATAGTCTCCTTTTCTCTTTCCTGGAATACAAGGAATACCAGTTCCTGTGGCAAACCATTCCAGATGACATTCTGCAAATATACATCATAGTTTAATGGTCTGCAAGGAATCAGTTGCTTATCTTACTAGGTGAGCTCAGTCCAAAGGAGATTAAATTTCTTTTTTTTTTTTTATTTATTTAAAGAAAATAAACTCATTGAGACTCTATCAAAACTATACAGAACTATTCAGATTTTCTCTTGCCACCCTTTTTCCTTCATGCCTGCTATTTGCAGTGATAACTTATGGTCTCTTTGTTTCACATTACATTGCTTGTTTTTTGGGATTAAGATTTTGTTTATAACAGTGCTCATCAAAGAGTACAAACAGCATCTCCATGCAATACTGTCAATCCAACAGAAAACCATGTATTGAACTGTATGAACTCCAATTCTTGGTTTGTCCAAATAGGTTAATCACACTGCATTGTAGACACATCATTTCCTGAGTACGGCATGTAAGCATTTATCTCTGACTGTAATGCTCCAGAAAGTCACAGAACATTATATTTGTTTACATCCATGCTCTTCCATCCTGGGAGAAAGTGACATGTTGTTAGGGAACTCAGGCTCTGACAAATGGCACTAGCACGAAAAGTGGGCAGTTAATGATGCTAGAATGGCAGAAGTTTGATTATTTAATAAAGAACGAGGATGTCCAAGAAGAAAAAATTGCATATAAGCATATATTTTCCCTCCCAGCAGTCCAGAAAATCTTTCTTATTGCCCTTATACAGAAAACTGAAAATTTTCAGAATGGGTGAAGGACATCCTCACAGAGCACTCATTTTGTCAATCTCTTCATACAGGTTTCTTAAACTCCTTCTTCTTCTGCTAATGATAATTATGTTTTAAAGCCTATCAAGAAACTGGAATTGGGAAAAAAGTTACTAGTTGATAAAATGAAACAGTCAAAAATTTACCCTGTCCTTTGTTATTATATTGGTTTATTGAAAGAATTGGCAGGAAGATGAATTTTCTCCAAAAAGAAGTTATTTTTATCTATTTGCTTTTTAGGACTTTGCTGGATTACATATGTGGATAAAAGCAAGAATGTATTTTTTAAATCAAATACGTTTACTCTAAATTAAAATACTGCTCTTCTGAAGTGTTATAAAGTTTATTAACATTATATTTGTAAAAGGAATTCTAAGCATTTACATATTTGTACTTGCATTTTCTTCTATTGCAATTCTTCACATTTTAGGTTCTCTATGTGATTTCTCAAACACAACCGAGTGTCTGCCATTTAGAAAAACAAAGAAAGCAAGCTACAGAAGCATAGTAATTTATATTAGCATTTAGAAGAACATCTTCATTTGGATTTAGTTGCACAACTGTTAGATAAATTGATACTTGATAATTGATACAAATTGAATTCACCCATTTAAATGAAATGTTTTGGAATGATATGGGAACACCTGCATCTGGGAAAACTATATCAAAATTCTTTTATATTAAAATAATAATGGTAAATGGATGGCATATGAACCATTTTTTATGCGCTAATACTTTTGCATTTAGCCCTTTTGCAATTAATGTATTGAAATAAAAGTAACACCTTTTTCAAACTATTTTAGGAATAGGGGGTTAAAGTAAAGTAAAGAAAGCATTTGACTGGGTCAAGAGGAATGATTACTCATTTCTCCTAAAAACAGCAGCCTATGTCAAGGAAAATCCACTAAAGTCTGAATCAGATCATGTAGTTATTCAATAACACCAGCATAACATAGTAGCATAAATGAAGGATTTTTGAAGATTAGGGTCCTTCCTATGGAAAAAAAAAGCCTATTTTTTCCTTCATCTCAGAGATAGTACAAAAGGAATTGCTAAATTATTTTCTCAGTCAAACCTTGGGATAAACCTGAATAGTACATTATATGTAAAAAGAAATTATGAAGTCAAGATGAGCGAAACAGTGAGTTATCTTCATGTTACATCAAATGGGTTACAGAATCATGGAGTAACTCACGTTCAACCTTTGTCCAAACACCACCTTTTCAATTAAACCATAGCATTGGGTGCCATATCAAGCTGTTCCTTGAACACCTCCAGGGATGGTGACTACACCACCTCCCTGGGCTGTCCATTCCAATGTTTAACAACCCCTTCCATGAAGAGATTCTTCCTGGTGTCCAACCTGAATGTCCCCTGACAGAGCTAGAGGTCATGTCCTCTTGTCCTGCTGTCAGTTGCCTGTGAGAAGAGACCGACACGCACCTGGCTACACCCTCCTTTCAGGCACTTGCAGAGAGTGATGAGGTCCTCCCTGAGACTCCTTTATTTCAGGCTAAACACCCTCAGCTCCATCAGCCACATTTCATAGCATTTACACTCCAGACCTTTGCCTTCCATTGCCCTTCTTTGGACATCTTCCAGCACCTCAATGTCTTTCTTGCAGTGAGGGCTCCAGAACTGAACACAGACTTGAGGTGTGGCCTCACCAGTGCCAAGTACAAGTGCCCTGCTCCTGCTGGCCACATCATTCTTTACACAGGCAGGATACTGTTGGCCTTCTTGGCCATCTGGGCATGTGCTGGCTTGTGTTCAGCTGCAATTGACCAGCACTCCCAGCTCCTTTTCCTCCAGACAGTTTTCCAGCCACTTTTCTCCCAGCCTGTAGTGCTGCTTGAAGTTGTGACTGAAGTGCAGGGTCTGGCCCTTGACCTTGTTGAGCTTCATGGATGGTCTTGGTCCATTAATCCAGCCTGTCCAGATCCCTCTACAGAGCCTTCCTGCCCTCCAGAATATCAGTGTTACCATCCTACTTGGTGTTGTCCATGAATTTACTGAGGGTACATTCAATCCCTTCATCCAGGTCATTGATAAGCATATTTGAAGAAAGCTGAGTCCAACAGAGATCCCTGGGAGACACCACTGGTGAGCAGCTGCCAGCTGGATGCAGCACAGCTCACCAGCACTCTCTGGGCCCGGCCATCCAGCCAGTTCTCAATCCAGTGAAGGGTGCTCCCGTCCAAGCCATGGGCTGCCAGCTTTTCCAGGAAAGCACTGTGGGAGACAGTGTCAAAGGCCTTGCTAAAATCCAGGTAGACAACATCCACAGCCTTCTCCACATCCGGGGGGATGGGCAGGTCACCTGGTCAGAGGAGGAAATCAGTCTGGTCAGGCAGGATCTGACCTTCATCAGTCCATGCTGGCACTTCCTGATACCTTGGCCATCCAGTATGTGCTGTCTGATCTCACTCAAAATAATCTCTTCGATAGCCCTGCCAGGAACCAAGGTCAGGCTGACACACCTGTACTTTTCAGGATCCTCTCCTCTGGACATGAAGAAGATGGAGAATGGAAGAACTCCCAGAGATGAGGAACAACTAAATTATAGCACCAAATTCAAAAGTAATCTGGTAGAAAATTAAGATTTCTGCCATATAATAGATATTAAAATGAATTTTGACCAATGGGTAGTGATAATGCATAGAAAAGAAATCAGCAATTCCAGGTTTCAGGAGGGAGTGTCAAAAACACCAGATCTAGTTGAAATGCAAGGTAGGTTTGTCACAGAATCACAGTCACTGGAAAACCAATACTTTGTGCACACATGGTAGAGATGCCTAGAGCTTGGGGACATGGGCGTCTGGGATCCCTGGCTTTCTGACAATCTTTCTGACACAAAAACTTAACTCGTAATAGATAATCTAAACAGTTGAGCAAATGAAAGTGAAACTGGAAAGTTTGTCAGAAAAAGCTGTACTGTTCTGAAAACATTTCAATTTTCACAAGATGGTCTTCCCAATGCCAACGGAAAAAAAAACAAAAACAAAAACAAAAAAACCCAACCAAACAAACAACAAAAAAAAAAACAAAACAAAAAACCAAACCAAACCAAAACAAAACAAAAGAAAAAAAATCCAACAACAATAAAAACCACCAAAAAGCAAACCAAACCCAAACCAAAATAAAAAAGCCCAACAAAAAGCCCTAAAGCTTTTAAAGTTAGAAAGATTCAGAAAGTCCCAATAAGCCGTTTGTGAGAATTTATTCAGTAATTGTATTGACATCCTCTCTGAACTTGCAAACCATTCCGAGTTTGTATTATTTCTATGAACAAGCAACACAATTTTTCAAATATATAGAGGAGAGAGAGAGGAAAGAACACAGGAAAATTACAAAGAGGGATTTTCCTGCATTTTCTAACAGAGTAATCTATTAATAATACTTTAGATAAGATCATGTGATGTTATACAATGTGCAAGTCCTAGTGTTTAGATAATTAAAGAAACATTTTAAAAATGCATTCTGGCTAGCAGCAAGGGATTATGCATGGATTGGTTTTAATCTTCAAATAGACCAGATATAAAAAAAAGATTAATCTTACTATTGCTTGTATTTAACCTGATACAGAATTTAAACTGACATTTTTTCATCTAAAAATATATGTGTATACCTTCTATGTCAAACAATTAGTTTGCAAATTTCCATCAGAAAATCTTTACAGTACTATGATAACAAAGTAGAAAAATGTCTTCTTTACTAAAAAAAATCAGCAGTTTTCTGGAGGCTTGCTCAGATTCCTCTCTGCAGGAGCTATGTCTAATTCAGATTAAATGCCATTGATTTCCCTGTGGGATCTTGGAGACTCTCAAAGACCCATTCCTGCAGGGAATTTCTCTTCACACTGGTCACCATAGCACATCAAAATGGTGCATACATTCTAAATTAAATAATTAAACATAGTTATGCAAGTTAAGGAGAACACTTAAAGGATTGTATGTTGACCAGCCTTTTGCTCTACCATTTAACAGTTCACTACATCACTTCACACTATGTTTATATGACAAATAGCAGGTATGATAAAACTGCACACAGGGAAGATGTGCATAAAAATGGAAGCACAGAGAAGAAGATATGCTCTTCACCTTAAAATAATTGAAAACATACAAGAACAGCTAGGAAAAGATTACAGTGTAATAGAACATGAAACCTAGTTTTAAATCAAAAATCCTTTTGTACCCCTAATTTTCCAACTTTTCATTGCTTTTTTTTTCCAATGAGATTACTTATTCCTTGTAATTACATGCACCATAATTATAAGCTGTTGGCTTTTGACAGCTGAAGTAAACCCTGCACAGAAGCAGAGAAAAAAGGAAAACAAATTTCAAAACTCACAGATATCCACTACTCTTAATTTTATACAGGTCCCACAAGGCAGCCTTGAAAGTAGTCTTTGTCATCTCCTTCCATTTGTGTAAGTAATTGATAAGTAATTAAGAGTATGTGCTGACAAACACAAGCTCAATGTGTGATGGACTGGGCCAATTCTCTTGCTTCCAATTTCACTAAATTTCAGAAATATTTTTGAAAGAATGATTATTTATTTAAAGAGTTTGTGACTGGAGGTTAACAGACACCCATAACCTGTCTCAAGAGTTATGTTCTGAAGGTGATAAAACTTCCAGTGATGAACACAGTGCAAGAGACTAAGCTTTCATTGCAGTCAGGGCAAATTTGAGGCATTTATTTCCACTGAAGAACACTGTGATCTTCATCCTAGAGAATACACAGAGCCTCTGAATTAATTCTTACCAAGCAGCATAATGGGCTGTGAAGAAATGACATAAAAGAACAACTACTGGCCTGCCATTCAGCCTGGGAAGGAGAAAGGACTGTGTAAAAACTTCTTTCAGTAATCCACAGTTGCAGGTTTGGAATGGATACCTTCAGTCAATCTGTTAAGTTCATAAAAAATAATTTTGTTTTATTATTTAAACTTCTGTCTTTCTCAGAGCTGTCTAGTCCGTGTACCTTCATTTCAAAGTCACTCATACCACTGACCATTCCTCTTCACCCAGAGGAGAGGAGAGGAGAGGAGAGGAGAGGAGAGGAGAGGAGAGGAGAGAATTCAAACGAGGAGTGAAATTATCTGTAACTAAAATAGCTTGATTTTCAGAAATCTAGTTTTGCAGAAGAAAAATCATAATGACAAAAGAAATTTGAAGATACTATCTTCACATACATGAGCTGAAGTGATAGTCTTATCTTTCCATCTGACATTATTTTGCAAAATATTTAAGTCAAGACATAATATTTTAGGGCACTACTAATGTGCTGTGATTACCAGACACAGTCACACTAAAATTATTTCATCACCTCAATAGGAGCTGAGTGAACATTTGTTGAGTTGAAATTGGGCAGATTCATATTCCAGGATTTTGCCCTTGAATTTAATTGAAAAATATGGGTAAGAAATAGGCAAATAAATTTTTTAATAATGACAATAATCTGCATAAATTAGGTAGATGCATGGTTTAAAAAATTTATGAAAAATCTAAAAATATAATCACTTTTTCTTTTGTTTGTCATTTGCAACCATCTCTGCTCTACTTTCTTACACTGCAACAGAAATTCTTGTTCTGTAAGTATTCCTTCCACTCATTACATCACAGGCTAGTGTGTACCAAAACATATAACAAACCCAAATCCAACTGGTCCTTCCCTTAGCCCTTATTATTGGCAGCCCTGATGCTTATGTAAGAGATGGAGAGGAGGGAATTGGAGATAAAATAAATTACTTTCATTCATTGTCCTCTCTTTGGACTGTGTATACCTAACCCCCTCAGAAATGGTGTCATTCCTGTGTTTGAGAGCATGCTGCATTCAACCCTAAAAAATTACATGGCAAAAAATTGCAGTAAGTCCACACACTGATATATCTGTACTAGGGAAAGTATGTGGTTGTTCAGGGAGAGCAAAATCTGCTACCAGTTAGTTGCTGACTGAGGCGACTGTAATGCAAAGACAGTTGAAGGCACAATGGAGGCTGCTTTTCAGCACTTGCTCTGGTTACCTCTATGTTCAGAATACAACCATCCTGATACATTAGCCACAGAAAAAAATGGAAGGGTTATAAGTCAGCATGAAATGGTTTCTGTGAACATCTGCTGTAAGCTGGCTGCGTGGCAGTAGATGAATGTGAACTCTTGGAATTAATCAAGCAGGGCATGACCTTACTGAAACATTTATGAAAAAGCAGTTCCACACCATAGCAACAGTCTCTCTCTCTCTCTTAGATACAGAGGGTGTCTCTTCACCAGCCCCAGCTTCCACACTTCTCTGGTGAACAAAAGGGACAAAGAGTGCTATTGATGTAATTGTTTTTGTGAACTGCACTCATCACTTTCTAGCATTTGGGCTGGTGAATACCTGCTTTTCTTGATGGTCTGCAAGCAGCTGTATAGAGCTCTCACAGTGTACTGTATAAATTTGCTGAGGTGCAGGCTTCATTTTAGTGACAGCAAAAAAGAGAAAATGGTACACTAAGTTAGTGTCAAACAGAACTATTTTAGAAGAGTGCTCTCTGTGTTGTGCTGTTCTCCATTTCATTTCACTCACAGTATAATTTTCTGTGCTTTCTGGAAGCCAGTAGATCCCCATGAAAGGCAGGGTTGAGGTGAAGTCTGTGCCAAGCAAGAACCTTTTATTCTGTGCTAGATGGAGGTCATAAAATTCTTCGTATTAGATCCTCGTTTTCCCATATATGAGAAACTCACACCCTCACTAGAGAGCTTGTCAAAGGTTAAGCTTGTTTGGACAGTCACAGATTTTGTTTTCACAGCAGCTTTAGGTATTGTTGATAGCTGCTCTTCATTACTAAATGAAGGATGTTACCTATCTCTACCGTAGGAGGTGAAATATAACTCTTGGCTTTCCATGTGAGCTCATCACTATATTTTCCAACTTTCAATAATAACCTACCTACTCCTCTTCATGCCATACATTTATTTTGTACCATGTACCTATTTTCATCTGGAAATTGAAAGAGGAGTGACAGGTCAATAGGCACTTGCCTGAAACATCCAAGTAACACTATCCATTAAAAGCTAGCTAAATTATTGGGGTGTGAAGAGCAGTAAAAAACAAGGCACTTAATTTTTTATTGAAAAAAACCCCCATCCTAAAATATTATGTACATATCTAGAACAATAAATACTGGTTGTTTAAAAGTAAATCTCTCCTGAAAAATAGTACAGATATCCTAGTTTATGATGGTGTTTAAATGCATGTTTTCATCCTTAATCAGGTTAACCACTGTCCCATTCTCTGTTATGTTTTGTGACTATTAATCACTGTCAAGTCGTGCTTTATTGTCCTCCTCCAAAACGTCACTCTTTCTTTCAGAACACTAAGCAAAGACAGAATATAATTATAGATTTGTATTTCTACCTCAGTGTTTTGTACACCTTTTGAATAATGTAGGCAAAGTATTTCAATAGAAATAGTCACCATGCATCTTCTCCTTCACTCCTCCTTTCCAGTCTCCATATTTTCAACTACTGAAAACAAAACGTACCAAAGTAAGATTTTAGAAATGGCTGTTTTAAACTTGAAAGAGTTAAGTTGCCACATACCCACTAACTGTTTCCTACTTCCAACTACAATAAAAAATCCTATCTGAAATATAAAATAAATAACACAAAAATAGGTGGAACTTGCCTGGTTAAATTTTTTTATTTCACCTAAAATGACTAAAGTCAGACTTTCCCTCAGTAAGAACACTAAAAACATGTCTCACCTCTATCCAACCTCTTCTTGTCACACAATGTAAAAAGCTGGGTATTAGAACTGTGCTGTGTGGATACTTGTTGCAGTTAGTCATCAATTACTCTGTTAATTTCTGCATAAAACAAAGGACTGGCTTCTGGCAATGGACTGGCAAGAGACCAAGTGGTTGACTGAAACCCTAATCATCCTTATCATTTCATAACAAAGCATTTTATACTTTTGTGCAGGACTGTGAGAAATTAAAATGTTTTGGTTCATGGTTTAAAAGTTGTCAAAATCACCAAAGTACTTTTGTCGATTGTAGCAAACTGCAAAAAGAAGCAATTGCTCATCTGAGACCACCAAAGCCCACTCATCTCCAAATATGCCTTCTTATGGAAACCAGACTGTGAGTTACTGGACTGTGAATTAAGCCACCTGCCAGAAACTTGAGATAAGATAAAGGTGGTAAATTATTGCCCAATTATCTCAGGTCTAAGGAGAAGTAAACAAGCCTGAAGGGAGAAGAAATGCCTTTTTTTCATATCTACAAAGAAAAGCATTCTCAGCAGCTGTGTGGAAAGTCATCTCTGTCTGGGCTGGGCAGGGGTGGTCACAGCCCACAGCCTCATCTGCTGAGGCCAGGTTTGCACCCCACCTCTGAGGGAGAGGCTTTAACCCTGCAAGGAGAGATGGTGCCTCTTATCATACTAATTGCCTTCCCTTACACTCAGCTGTAAAACTACCCCTGGGGTTTTACCCACATGTGAGGCAGCTGCCAGGCCTTAGAGTGTGTCATAAACCATCAAAGACCCCGAAGCACACCCAGACTCATTTCTGGGGCCTTCCACCAGCAGTCTGCAGGTGATCAAAAAGTAGCGTAAAACTCCTCTGACCAGGGGAGGTACCTGGGCATTCTGACTGATCCTGAGCACATTTTAAGCCATTGGACATTGTGTTTCAGGGGTTTCCCCTACACCCAACAGGACAAAACTGCAACCATCACTTTCACCAACAGACACTGAAATTTCAACAGCCAAGTCTTGTCAGGAGGTCCTCTGGTAGTGACATCTTTCTTCTCTAATCCTTCTCTTTCTCTTCCTTGTACATTTTTTAAAGTGGTATTTTTAAGCTTTCATACAGGTATATTACTATAGATGATAATATCCAAAACGGCTACATACTTGCTTTCTCACTGCAACCAGATTGTTCTAAAATATGATAGATAGATAGATAGAGAGAGAGAGAGAGAGAAAGAGAGAGAGAGAGAGACAGAGGAACATGGAGGAGATATTTATTTACAAACACCAATCAACCAGTCATTGGTGTCATTTCACTCTTAATAATATACCCTGAGGGATCTATTAACAAGGACCTGGGTTATCCTTGCCTTCAACAAGGATACCTCCAGCAATAACATTTTAGACAGTTTGTACATCTCTCCTTGCTGTCTGAACCAAGTGATCAGCACTGTTTTTATAATTAAATAGTCTTGATGAAAAACACAAGGAAATTAAACTATAACAGTTAGTAGCTCTTTCTGCAGAATCAACCAAATTATGTAAACCATTTTAAATAATTGGTAGAAGCTTTTCCTGTGGATGCATGAGTTGACAGATGTCTTCTACATAATTTGAAATAATTGATAGAAATGGATCCTGAATGTGCTGGAGTGGCCACATAAAATTGGTGGTGATTTGAATTGGAAACATCTGGCCAAATGAGAGATTGAGAATCTCCTCTGAACCAAGAAGATATTATTGTAAGGACCCTTGCATTGAAAGCTCCATTCACCATCTACACAGTGTCCAATCACTTGAAAGATTCAGAAAGAGACACAGAAATATGGAATTATCACCTTTCACAATAATATGTTTCACACTCTTCTAAATGCGCATTTAAACCAGGATGAATCAATATTTTATGGTCCCATACAATGAGACTAAAAAGAGAACACAGAAATACAGATTTATCCTCTACAAAGTAGCTCAATAAATCGAGGATTTTCTTTTCAACAAGAACCACTGTCTGCTAAAGGCTGTACAGCAAAAAATTCCCAAATAGGGGGAGCCAAACTCTTAAGAGTTCTTAGGAACTTAGAGTCTTCTTAGGAACAAAAGTTATTAGGGAGTATTTTTCACAGAAGACACTAACTACAAGGACATCATGTGATTATAATTTAATTTTGTTAAGAAATCACATGTAACAGGAAGTTTACTATGCTTCTGCTCCATCCTCAATATGAGAATTAAATCTACATCCACATCTCTGTTATGTTTGAAATGGCATACTCTGTGTAATCAACTTTTCTTGCAGAAAATATATAAAGGGAATAACTTTCTGCTGAACAGAAAAATATTGAAAATTAAAATATTTTTCAGGAATATACTAATTTCCATTTTTAAGGAAGATGTAAATGTACTGCTGTTCTTTTGTATTTAGTTCATCAGTATCAAAAATATTTTATTAGGACCCCTTTGAATGACTAAACCAAATTATTTTGGTTTCATTCTCTAGTCTCTTCTCATTTTTACATAGGGTCATTGAGCTTAAAAATTCACAAAATTCTTCATATTGGAATGGATAACAAAATTTATAATATTTTCTTAATGTGAAATGATGTTAAAGATTTTTAAAAATGTAAAAGATTCATTTTTAAAAAAAGTTTTCGTTTCCCTTTTCCTTTATTCCTTTTCTTTTTTTTTCTTTTTTTTTTTTTTTTTTTTTTTTTTTTTTTTTTTTTTTTTTTTTTTTTTTTTTTTTCAACTCTGGAAGCCCTTTCTCTCATTGTCTTTCTTAGTCTCTCAATTTATTTTTGTCATGTTACTGTCAATATGAAAGAGCAAAGTCAGTTGAAACTGTCCCACTTATCTAAAAATGTCATAGAAATCACTGTGTCTTCTTTGTCTTTAGTGAAGCATCACAACCTTCTATGAATGATCTGCCTGTCTTTACCCATAAGTAAAGACATAAAGTTAGCACTACCTTTAGATATTCATATTTACTTCAACATTCTCTATGAGTAAGGATTAACTGACATCGTTGAGGCAAAATAAAATATTTCCATAACTTCAAAATAATTAATGAACAATTTAAAACATTTTGTTCTACAAAAACAATGACTTTTTCTGCCTGAGAGGCAATACAAAGAAGAACAATTTCCCAAGTAGAGGATTTTTATGTTCTTAGATTCAAAAAATATTTACTGACAGACCACTAGCATAAAGTGGTTGTCACACAATATTGTGGGAAGAAGAGATTTCTTGTTCTCTTGGAAAAATACAAGTAAGTAGCAAGTAAAGTTTTATTTAGCTCTGATGGAGGGTGTAAGTGTAAGGCAAAGAAGAGTCAAAGCACAGAAAATTTCTGTTCTTTACTAACAATAACTAATATAAGTAACAACAGCAAGACTTTGTACACCAGCATCCCCTTCCTTTCTCATGTTTTTTTTTACCTGTGCTGGAACTGATTCTCATGAGATCATTTCACCATTTGAACAACAGGGGAAATTGTGGTCACATCATATTTCATGACAAAAGAGTACACAAAATAGCACCTTTTACACTCCCTAAATGTGCATTTAAACTAGTAGTGTATTAGTATTTTATGATCACATACAATGAGACTAAAAAGTCTTTCTTGCCAGCATGGTTGACCTAAAGAGAGGAAACGAAAAATCGTCTCTAGTTTACCTCTAACTGCCCGCCTACCACACTAATGCTGTTTCTGGAAAAATAGTAAAACTTAATACATGCATGAAAGTCAAAGCATGGATTGAAGAAAGAAGAATAATTCAATACTCTATAAACAGCATTGCCAGTTCTTCCATGGACAATCATCAGTAGCAATTGTTGCAATATTAAATGTGTTCTTGAACTGACAAAGGTAACTTGATAGGCTAAAATCTCCTCAACTTTCTCTGAAGTTTTAAATCCTGAAGATGCATTATCCTCATTCTGGTTAATTTTCTGATACCCTTTTTTTCACCAGTGCAAGTCATTAGTCCTTAGGCTCACTATTTCTACATATATGTCATCATTCATTGTTTTACAAAACACAGAAACTCTTCAAACATCATTTAATTCCCTTCTAGTCCCAAGAAAATGTGTGTGTATGCATGTGCCATATTAAGCTTAGACTTTATTTATGTTTTACAAAAACTTAAGAAGCAGCCGTGATCAGAAAACACAAACTGTGATAATTTAACTTGATAGTACAAATGTACTATGTAAATATGTATTCATATTTACATTTTTATATGAGCCTAAAGTGAAACCTTTAGCTAAGGGATAGTTACAAATATGCTAAAACAACGAGAAAAAAGTGGGAAAAAAGTGTACCCTCAACCCCAAAACTTTTCTCAGCATACCTGACAGCTAGCACAGAACAGATGTTCAATTTCCATTCAGGAATTCTCAAGCTGCTCTAAAGATTACTGAGTGTCATTGTTCAACATCAGCCAGCAACTAAACCCCACATCGTCCCTCCCCACCTCCACAATTAGATGGTGGAGAGAACTGGTGGTGTTAAATGGAAAAACTTGTGGGTTGGCATAAAGTTTAGAAAGTAAACCAAAAGACACTCACAAAAGCAACGCAAAACAAGGAATTCATTCCACAATTCCAATCAGCAGGCAGGTATTCAGTTATTCTCAGAAAGCAGGACTCTGTCTAGCAGAAGGGTGGTGGAATGACAAACACCTTCTAATATTCCCCACTTCCTTCTTCTTCCCCCAGTTTTATATGCTGAGCATGATGCCATGTGGTTTGGGATAACCCTGTGGTCATTTGGGATCACTTGTCCCAGGTGTGTCCCCTCTCAACCCCTTGTGCCCCCTCAGCCCCCTCAGTGACAGAGCAGTACAAAAAGCAGAAAAGGCCTTGATAATTCGCAAGCACTACTCAGCAATAACAAATCCATCTGTATGTTATCAAGGCCTTTTCCATCAGAAACACAAAAGACAGCCACATACTAGCTACTGAGAAGAAAATTAGCTTTATCCCAGGCCAAATTAGCACACTAAGTTTTCTAATGATGTTGTTACACTGACTTAGGAAAAATACTGACATAAGCAACATTTTACGACCAGGAACATCTTACTTTCGTTGATATTGCTAACAAAGATTGTTCTGGCAAAACAGATGAATGTCAAACCAGAGATAGTTACACAAAAAATAGAACTGACCTGAAAAGGTATACAGGCCATCTTTGGAGTAAAGTGGAAATTAAAAATAAAACTGAACCTGATTCCAAATACTATGAATTACAGGGTAGTTTCAGGATTGTAACTGCTCCTTTACTTTCTAGAAAGGGATAAAGAAAGTTTTGCTTCATCATTTCTTCCAAACTAAGAAAGGCCCCCTCAGGTCTGCCACTTACGGCCTGGAAAAAAATGCTGGGGATAAAGAAGCCTGAGGCAGAAGCAGCAGATTAGGGAGTTTCTGTCTCACTGTGTCTTCCTCCCAACATATATACATTTGCAGGCAGAAGAAATGTAGTCTTTACATTTTCCTGTAGGAATATTTCAGACTCCTCTGGCTTGAATGTAGCAAAAATATTTCCTGATTAGTCCAGAAGTTTGGCCCTGAGATATTTGGAAGCAGCCTCAATACTTAAGGCCAACCTGCATATTGTCCTACCATTTGAAGCTGATTCTTTTTTAAGTATTGTTATATAACACAAAGTAATATCTTCAGCACTGAAATATCAAGGAAATCCATAAGTATATCTTAGATTATTAAAGTAGGTGTTTAGAGCTTTGATTGCCATAGATAAGACTCATTACTTTACTGCAATCTGAGACGGACTGGAACAGAGACTTAACAATTAGGTTTTAGGAGAAGAAACTAGTGAGCTGGTGTCCGTTAGAAATATTTTTAAAACCTCATTTCTGAAAAAAACCTGTAGTTTGCTGATTTTTCAACAATGGAAGAACATTCACTGCTTTTACCTGTTTTCATACTGAATGTGAAAGTTTTCATACTGGACATTACCAAGGAAGGGGTCTAAAAGTAATATGCAATTCAGTTACTTGAATCTGAAATAAGTAGACAGAAATATTTGCCTCATGAGCATCAGCTAGGTTCTTTGAAAAAAAAGGGGAAGCATGAAGCACCTTCATTGATGAAGCTCATCACTAAGTTGATTACTAGACATACTTGGCCTTCAGTTTTAACAAGGGAATTTTCCTTCAAATCTTCTTGAGATCCTCCTCTCTATGAAGAGCACAGAAGCTCATGTAAATTCTGAATCTGATTAAATGGATCTGGGGTTTTCTAGTCACTGTATCTTAACTTTTGGTTTTGAGGCACTACTTAAAACCCTCTTCCTCAGATCCTGTTACTTGTCTGTATTAGAGCACATGAAGAAATTATAATCCCCTCTTTTTGGTTCATTTAATAATTTCTAGTGTCATAGACAATAATGACAGAAAAACCTACATGATTCTGAAGAGAAAGCCAAAAAGAGAAAAGAAACCTGACTGCCAGGTGCAATGTTTTTGTCTTAATCACTACTAACACATTGGAAAATGATGAAATAAATGAATCTTTACAAGGTGTAGATGTGACTGAAAATTTAATAGGACCACTTATACTAAAAATTTACCTAAATATAGTAGAAGCAATAATTAGACTGCTTCGGCTTTGCTCTCAACCCCTCAACTGCAAACAGTATGCATTATCTAAATGTCATTTGAATTTAGAAAGTACAGTAATTCTAGCTGCCCTACCATATCTATCCAAATGTTCTCACTTGTAAACAAAATATAGCAAAAATTATATATGTTTAGTAAAATGAAATTCACATCAAGGCAGAATGCCCTCTGTCCCCCATGAAAGCCAAATTATATCATTCTAATCAAATGTTCACTCTAGGCCATACTCAGGATTTTGAAAGTACTTCTGTTTCTACTCTATATTTACAATGTCATGAGGCTGTCTGTGCAGTCATTTTACTGTGGAATTAGTTGTATGTATGAGAGCTCATCAAAGGGAGTCAAGGATGCAATATTATCAGAAAAAAAAAAAAAGTTATCTTGGTTAAGGCCTAAAAATAGGAAAGAAATAAAGAAAAGCAAAACCAAGTATATGTGTGTGTGTGTGGTGTGTGTGTGTGTATATATATATATATATATATATATATATAAAAATATATTCACAAGTATATATACCTAGCACACATAAATTTTAGAGAAACAAACAAGAAGTCTAGGAGGAGAATTGATTTAAAAATCCTAAATGTCAAACAGCAAATCTGAAAATAAGAAAAAAAAAAAAAATCCTGCAGCATTCCTTCATCCTGCCTCTTGCTATCAGCTGTTCTCTGTGTATAACTTTGGCAATATGAGATAAAAGAACTGAAGCTCTGGGGCTATCAATTTTAGCAATATTAGAAATAACTGCTATTTAAAAAGTCAATAAACAGAAAATAAAAATAAAAATACTCTTGTCATGTGTGGATATAGTCCCTAGGCAGGCATTCTGTAAGGGAAAAAATGCCACCAGCTACACAGAGGCATTTGCTCTCTTTGGCTGAGATTTCCATGCAAGCTCATCACATTCCAGACACTTTTCCCTAAGCATATTTCAATTCCTTGATTCTTCTTCCACTTCATAAATATTGTCATTTATATTTCAGTGGGATAAATCCATGAGTAGGCATGTGCTAACAGAATTTGCTGGTAGCATAAATTGAGTAGTCATTTAAATAAAGCTTGAATAGCAAAATATCTTAAGGAAAAAACCTGAATGCTCCTGAGAACTAAAGTAACAGGGGCAGAACAAAATGCAATGGTACAATGAAAACAGTGAGTTTAGTTCTTACTGCTCTTGCTCTGAAGGAAAAAAATAAATATGCTAGTTGGAACCAGAAAACATAGTGGAACATCTGATCTTAGAGCAGTTAATGTAGAGGAAGAAAATACTTAGCAAATGAAGGTTTTCTGTTACAAATAGCAAGGTGTTAATTAAATCATGTTTGCCACAAAGACCCATTACCATTATCATGTGAAATATTGTTTTGTTCAACCGTATTTGAGAAAGACATATTTACACTTCAAAAGACAGCAACTACAGAACTAAGAAAGACCCAGAGAATGGCTTTTCTCTGTTTTGGCTGAAAACTGGAGAGAACTGGCAGTTTTAAATGACAAAAATAAAGACTGAAAGAAGATACAAAACTCTCTTAGGAGAGAGGTAGGGGCTAAAATCACATGGAAGGAGAAGCTCTACTTAGAATGAAAGATAAGTGACTGGGTGTAAGGACTTAAAGAATGCAGTTACCTGTCTCAAAACACTGTCCCAAAGAAGGAAGTTCTCATACGATAAGCCACCACAAAAGCAACTTAAGCACAAATGGCAGACACGAAGGAGCTAATTCCAGGCCTAACTGACGTGAAGGTTTGGTTAGCACCTGGATAAAACTTCCCATGATGGCAAACTGTGGGAAAGAAAACAAATGTCATCTCAAGTTACGTGAACAAAATCTATGCCCTGTGGATAGCCATGACTTGGACTGTATATGTCATACCTCCAGAAGAACAACTCTGGGTCCGCCACCACCAAGAAGACCAGGGTTAAGAAGGACCAGCAGGATGACACAGGGATCCATCTTGTGGTGATATCTTTCTATTTAACCCATTTCTCTCTGTCTCTTGTTTTCCTTCTGGCCTTTTCTTGTTTCTTTCTGCCTTTTTGTCTACCTTATTTACTATGAACCTACATTTAATGTTAAATAAAATGAGTACTATTGGGTTAGGCATATGGTCTTGTTTGCACCTTAATTCAGATAGAGGCATCTCTTAAATGGATCATAATGGTGTGAGGGAATGAAAAGAATCTGAGTCTGGAAACAGGAAGCAGTTTCCTATGGGAGGGCAACCCTCTAAGTCGAACCTCCATCCCATGTCCTTTGCTTGGGCACTTAGCATAATACAGAGCTTGTTCATGTCTGTTGTGCAAGAGAGGCTGTATGTGACTGGTTCTGTATTTGCCCTGCTTTGTGACTTGTTTCTTCTTACTCTGCATCGGTTTATGTAATGAAGTATACAAGTAGTTCCCCATTAGCAGGAACCACTCTCAGGTGTAGTGAACTGCAGGCCAGCAATTTAATCTGCTGCTTCTTTTCTAGCACCTTTAGACATAAATACCTCTGAAAATCTTACTCTTACAGCTTCGCTGTAGTTTCACCTGTTTTACAAAGTTGTATCTGTAGTTAACATCTTCTATTGGTTTCTTTACATGAAGATATATCTTGTTCTAGTAGCAGTCTAGCACAAATTAGACCAAAGGATTAATGAAACTTTTATACAGTTGTGTTATCAATTGTGCATTTATTACACTTCTGTGCAATACTAACTAAAACAAATCTGTTTAATTTGGACTATCTAATTCTTAAACCTATCTATCAAACTTATACCTTCCCAGCTCCTGTGTGAAAAAATAAGTGATGAATTTAAGGATCATTTGACTCTGGCATGTGACACAAAATTAAGGATGATGGTATTTTCTGCAGAGTATAGAATCCATGTCAAAACCACAAAGTTATGAAAGTTTTTTCTCAGGAGAAAACACTCTGGAATGAATGTTTACTCTAAAAAAGAGTTCTGACAGTCCCCTTCTTCCAATGAGAGATTAATATTAGTGGATGAAAGCAAAAAAGCCCCCAAACAGTTTACTGACAAACAGAGGGCTCACACAAAATGAAAAAAAAAAAAAAAAGGCATAGATGCTAGATATTGAATTGTCCAACCTCACATGCCCACTCTGGAACCAAAGAATTGAAAATGTCAGGGAAAGAAACAAAAAAACCAAACCACTGGTTGGCAATGTGGTGGGGAAGAAAAAAATGACACTGGCTTTTGTCTCAAGGAAGAAAAAACCAAATAGTTCCCACAGCAGCTCAGGCAAAAGCAGATGGGAACCTGGTGGATCTCTCATGTTGGTCCCTTCCACAGAGCAGATGAAGTTGGTTGAATTGATGTCCTTTCTTTTGTTGGGTTGGCTTTCCCAGGGTCTAGGGCTGACATGGAGTGGTTCCTCAGCTTCCTGCTGCCCCCTGACTCATTTGCCTCCTGTCACTTGTCCACTCTGATCTTGAACAAAAACCAAACCAAAGTTCAAGTAAACCAAAGGCTACCAAAGGATTGCTGCCAGTCTCCAAGGCCAGGGAAAGGGAAAAAAACCATGCCTAAACTAACGAAAACCAAGCTAGCTAAGCAAAGGAAGAGATCCCAATCTGCCCAGCATCCGGACACCTGGGGGCAAGACTTTTGAAAAAGCCCATTGAAGAGCCCTGAAACTCCCTCCTCCCCCCAGACCCACTTACATTTTGAATGGCAAGCAGTCATCATGTTCCAGCATAACACAAATTATCCATGTGGAATTCATGCTTTCTGGTTTGCTTTTGAGATTGCAGTTGCAATATCTTACCAAACTTATTAAAAATAAAGTTCTCAAAAGCTAACTTAGTAGAATAAGAAGGAAAATAGCTTACACTGTTTCAGCATCCTCTCTCTTGTATCTTCAAAATTTTGAATTCAGAGCTCTAAAAAACAGAATAAAGGACAAGTTCAGCAGAGGGCTTTGGGGGGTAAATGGTTGCAATCCTTATAATTTTGCCTTTCATCAAAACAAAACTGAAGAGTACTTAAATTCACGTTTTATTTATTGGCACTCAAAAGCAGCACACTTTTCTGATCACAAACATGAAAGAACATCAAGAATTGTGATGCTAGTCTGTGGGAAAAATAGCACGTGAGTGACTAGATAACTTCTGTTTGAAAACATATGCTTCAGTACCGCTGGGACACAAAAGGCTTGTATTTCTTCAGTGAACACATCCTTCCAACACAACAGTCAAACGTAGGGTGACAGGAAATGAGAAATGTAGCCAGTTAGCCCAGATGAAACTAGAATTTTGCAATCACAAATATGAACTTTATTTTTAAACGCAAGTATAAGGTAATGGAGTGCTACTCACAAATCCTGCTGTTATTTGCTGTAGATCCCCAAGCACCTATTTAATCCACATAACTTTACATCTAAGTATTGCTTCTGGAGTTTGAGCCAAAATCTAGGAAAAGATCTGATTGCACAGCTGCAGTAAGGTATCAAAATGTATAAATTTGTGTGGTTTTTAGAGCTGTTGAAGAGTTGCCATTTCCATTTATTGTGATGGGGTTTTTAAACTGATTAGAACTCATGAAATTTTGGCCAGTTGATTGCATGCCTATACTTCAGGTTTCATGGCTAATTTTGGAAATCGAATTTGACCAAATGGTGCTTCTAGTAAAAAAAAAAAAAAATTATCAAGTTTCAAAGTCACCATCACTGTACCTTTTGTTCTTCAGTCACTAAAGCACGACCATTGTCAGTAAGTCGCATCAAGTTAATGATCAGCATGACTGATTCCATTACAAATGCAATACAGTCAAATTGTTTGTTATTGTTTTGGCACTGTGGTGTGATGACAACAAGTGCCACAGCAAAGATCACCCATTCACTTTGCTGTTTTCATGTGACTCCAATATTAATTTCAGAATTGCCTTAAAGATAACTCAGTGTCATGGATTGACACTGGCACAGTGCCAGTGCCCCCATGAAAGGTGTATCCCCCAAAATGGTTGTTGTGAGATGTGACCCGGGAACAGAACAAAGCAGGCACTTTGGGAATGAAGGAAAAAACAACACTTTGTTAATCTACACAGACACAAAAAGGAAGGGGAAAACTACACACACAACAATCCACAATAGAACACTTTCAAAACACTCCTCCTCCTCCCCCAGTCCTCTAACATTCAGAATCCCCTCTAACACATCAATTCTCAATCCAATACCCTTCTTTCACACAAGCCCCCCCCAGTCCATCAGGAGAGAGGAGCCTCCCTCTTGCACCATGGTCCTCCTCAGGAAACACAGTAGAACTTCTGTGCTTCCATGTCACACACGGCAGCTAATCGAAGAGAAATCTGCCATCTTCCTTCCATGTCCAGTGCTCTCACCACTGTCCATGGATCCAAACTACTCCTTGGGTTCTTTTTAAGAATGCTTTTTGCCCAGTTCCAAGAAGTGGCCGCCTCTCACCCTTTGGGACGCCTGTCCCCCCCATATTCAGTCCCCTGGGGCCTGGGGCTCAGGAACAGAGATCCTTCGCTGAAGGCTGAGGGTTCTAACACACCCTCCCCCTCAGTCTCTGTTCCTTCAGCTTCTCCTCGCGGCCTTATCATTCTTGGCGTCTGGCCAACCGCCTCTCCCAAGGTGCAGTCTCTGCATTAATGGAAGAAACTGGCTTCACCCGTGGCAATGTAAGAGGAAAAGTCCGGCCCAAAGCCACTCCAATCATCTCCTCTATCTCGGGTGCTCTATCTGCTGGCATTCTTTCACTTACTCAAACCTTCTTCATGTTTCCCATCCTCCATCCCTTCTCAATTTCCAGATGAGGAGGATCAGTGTTTTTACAGCTTCCTTTGTTTCAACACTAAAAGGGTTAAAAGCACAGCCTGTCCTGGCAGCGGCTGGGCACCTTGCCCCCCCCCCCTTCTCCTCCCGACCGCTTTATCCTTCTCTCTGGGGGGGCTGCCCAAACCATCCCAGGAACTCCTCCACCTCTGCATCTAACAAAGCTCCGGCTTCCCTTTCTCAGACTGCATGGCCTTCCCCCTCCCTCACCCAGACGCAGCTGGGCAGGGGACAGGATCCGATCTGCTCACCTGCCGGACTCCAAAGAGAAAGTCTCTCTGGGAGTGCTCTGCTTTTAACCCTTGTGTGTTCTCAGATGCGTATCCAAGTCCCTAGTGGCCACACCAGGTGCCAATTTAAAATTTGGCCAGTGATTGGTTTGACCATAACTTTCCCAAAACCTCACTTCCGGGTCAAACCACGACACTCAGAAAATATTTGGGTTAACTCTTTAAAGCAAAAAAGGTTTAGCTGTTGCGTGGTGTGTGTATTTTTTAATGCTAGTATTAGAGGAATGTAAAAGTTGCTGAAGCTACAACCTTTGCAGGTAGTTGTTTTCAAGGGGGAGAAGGTTGCCGCAGATTTACAGATAGAGGTTGCTGAAGGAAGACAGTTTTCTGATGAAGATATGTACCTGCTCTTGTGGTCCTCATTTTGCTTCAAGAGAAGGAACAGTAGGCATACTGTGAAAAGGCGAGGAGCAACAGAATAGCAAAACAGATTTTGCACTGTGACAGGTAGAAGTGCACACCAAGAGTGCAATTTTGTCTATATATTCTTGGCAAGAAAATAATGACTATGATTATTCTAATATTTAATTATTCCAATATCATTCAGTTATGTAGAAGGTCAAGACTGGGTTAATACAGGAAAAAAAATGAGTGAGGACAAGAGACACCAGTCTACACTCCTGAACTACACTGTATCATTCACAAGTGGCAAACTGTAGTTATGTCTACTTTTTCTTTTCATGCAATACAAAGTCCTCATGCAATACAAGTCTTTATAGAGCATCTACCTAAAACCTTTTGATGAGAACCATTATTTAAACTCTGTGGGAATCTAATTTTCTATTGTTCCACATATTTATGTCAATTGTAATGCTCAAGCAAAAGGATCAAGAAATATATGAAGTGCAAAATGGAAATTATAGTCCTGAGACACAGAGACTTTCTTCTATCTTCTTGGTTCCTCTGCAACCTTAAAACAGAGTTAGTCCACAGAAGTTTATTTAGTACACAAAATGGTCACTCTTTGGTTTCGCAAAACTGCAAAATATTCCAAATAAAAGATCAACAGAAAACTCCCTACCTGGGTTAACTTTCTACTAATGTATCCAACAGATTCTCAGTTGTTCTGTCTAATGTCCACACAGAAACCCATCTGTAATATTTCCCTTAAGTTTTTCAACAATTAAAGGAGGAAACAATAATTGGAGAGCTAGAAGGGCAAGGTTTGTTTTGTTCAAGAAAATGCCTTTAAACATTTGTCGGTTTTATTTGGTTCTCCTTTCTTTTTTTTCATTGCAGGAGTCCAACAATATAGAGTGGTAAAGAGTATTCTGACTTCATCTTGGAGTGATGTAACAAATTAGGGATGCAAATGAGTGTGGGTTGGTTTGGGATTTTTTGTTAGGATTTTTAAGTCAAAATCACCTCTAATGCTGTAAACAATGTGACAAATTCAAACTAGGAGTGAGCTTCTTCCACACACATCTTGTGTATGCTTCCTTAAAAATACAGGCAGTCCATGTAGATGACAGCATTAACTAGCTGTTCCAGGAAGCTGACTAGTGGAGAGGAGTGGTGTGTTTATGGAGTCAGGCAGGCCTTTTTGGTCAGTGTACTGCATCACTTAATGGCAAAAAAAGAACAAGGACAGGAGTGGTGAAACTGCAACGAGGTTTTATTTCAACTAATTAATATATTTTCAGAGTGGGACAATGACAATTAGTTCTGATTCACCAAGATCAGAATTATAGCTATGTTTTTCTACCATAAGTGTACTATTATTATTACTATTATTATTTTCTTACAGCAAAAGCTTCTCTAATGCATCTAAACTGTAATATCAGCTGCAGTGCTAAATTCCACAGTTAAATAGCAACTTATACATTCCACTGCAGGTATCTTCTTTCAGTTACCAGAGGGCCTTACAGTAACTCCATTTGCTATGGTCTGGGAAGTAGGAACACTGACGAATAAAGAGGCAGACATATTTACCCATGTGCATTTGCTTTGGTTATATTTCTAATAGGCTCAATTGCTTAAGGAACCTTCTCTTTCCCTCTAAACCTTCGTCACACTCAAATCCAATTTTGATGCCCTTTTGCTCAGCTAAGAGGCAGAGTGATTGATCTGGGATTGGGAGCAAAGGACTGCTGAAAATGCTTTCCCTCTTGTAATTTCTGTGGTAGCTTATAGCCTTGGTGTTTCCCCTGCAAGAAGTGAAGGACAGGAAAAGGAAAGGACAATGGTCTCAGATGTATTTTCAAACTGTAACCTTTCTTGTCTCATCTGGGGTCTGCAGCCCAGTTATGGTGATAGATGAGATCTGCCACTCCTATGTAAAGTCTGAGAAAATCAGCTGTTTGTGAAGTCTTATATATCTGCTATTGCACTGCAGATGGCCTGAGAAAGGCTCTTGCTTTTGGAGCAGAAATGTGCCACTCTGCTCACTGCTTTGCAGTGGCAAGACCAGCATGAGTTAAAGGATTTTATCCTCAATCCTGTTACTTCTCCCTGAACAGCAGAGGCCATTTTCACCAAAGCCTCTTTGTTCCTTCAGTTAATTTTTACTTCTTTGACTTTAGAAGAGCACAGGCAGAGAAAGACCTCTCAAAACCCTTCCTATGAAATAACTCCCCTTTTTGAGATTCTTCCTCACATTTTATTCCTTCAATTAAAACGACAGGAGTCCTAGTCAATACCGTGTTAGTTTCCTAGAACATAAAACTAGGTAGGTGTTTTTACACAGCTAAATTATATTATTTTCCCTGAAGGAATTGCAGCTTTGATACAGAAATATGGTTGATATTTCTTCTATTAATCAATGAAACTAAATTTGTTTCCAGCCCAGGTAGGAAGAATTGAGAATACAGTATAGCTTGGTACTTTTATTTCTTTTCTTTGCTCTCATGTAGATGACCCTGGTTTATATTATGTTAAATATAAGATTAAAAGCCCATTGAGGCAATCACTGCATCTCTGCCTCTGTGAGGAACTTGGAAGCCTAGTGATATTTTTGTAATAAGTCATCCAATAAAATAATCAGGATTTTATTAAGTCTATTAAGTCTCTTAAGTCTAAGGATTCTTACATGAAGCAAATAAAGAAACAAACAAAAACCTCAAAACAAAAACAAGCCAAAAAAAAACAACCAAACCCCAAAACAAAACCACAAAAAACCCCCCAAAAACCCAAGGTAAAAAAACCCAAAAAGGCAAAAACCAACCAACCAAAAAAAAAAAAAAAAAAAAAAAAAAAAAAAAAGTCTAGACCAAGACCAAACAAACAAAGAAATCAGCCAACCAACCAACCAACCAAAAAAACCAAGCAACCAACAAACCCAACAAACCACAACTCCAACAAAAAACAACCAACCAAATCTAGCAGCTTGTCCTGTCCAATGAGTTGAGGTAGAGAGAAACCAGCTATACAAAATATTAGCCCTGAAAATAATGCATGCTAGAGAGACTAGACTGGGGAAGATTTTATTTATTGTCCTTCTGTCATTGTCTAAGTGATTATCTGATTTCTTAAATACTTACCTGATCTTTATGTTCTGGTTTTGCTTTTGGATGTTTTTACCCTGTTGAATAATCCATTCTTAAAGAATGTGAAAGAGTAAAGTGTGAATAATAAAGAAGCATACACATATTTCTGGGTTTGAGATGCAAGCCAGACAGGAAACAGTCTTCATAGGCACAAAAAAGACCCACCCATGTGTTAAAAAAAAAAAAAAAAAAAAAAAAAATTGATGTTTGATGGAATAGTCCAGTTTTCTGTTTGATAATAATGTCAGTGGGCAAGTTTCCCATCATGGACATACATGGGTATGTGCAAAACTGTTAATTTCATTTTTAATTGAAACTCTGAAATAAACCACTTGGCATTGAGAGGCTTTGCTAAACTCCCAATCTGACTCTCAAATTAGCACCGCTTACCCTGCTGTACTTAGCTGCTTGCATACTAACTAGGTGATCAATTTTCCTTTTATTGTAGTGCTTAAAAATGTGTTGTCCTGCTTCATTGTACTCTTGTTCTTAGTCTTTCATGAATAATTAGCAATCAAAAAAAGGTAGTTGGTTTTTTAAAGTAACTTCCCCATTAATCATCTGTGATTAGCTGCAAAATCTCCAGGGCTACTATCATTCTTTGAAGCTCTGCTTAGTATCATTTTGCTAGTTCTTGCCTGCTGATTATGCCAGTGATAGTACTGACAAGGCTATTTAAAAGAAAACCCCTTGATCTTCTTTTTGTTCTGAACCTTCATTCTCAGAGTGCTGTACTGGTCCTGCACTTTCATTCACACAAAGAAGCAGAAAAAGAATCTCACTGGATTATAGAAATTTGACATACAAGAACCTACTCAGAAGATTCTAATACAGTTATGATTATCTCATTCCACTTTATACATTAGAACTGTTGTACAATTATTAACTCCGTGACCCCCACAACATCCTTGCAAGACAGGTAATTATTAGTTATTATTCCAGTTTCACATCCATTAAAAGTCAGACATGAAAATCCCTGATCCTGCAGCGTTCTTAGCAACAGCAGCTGAACTGCAGAGGAGATTAAGGAAATGTGTCACTTTTGGGAAGACCTTAATAGTTGATCAGATTTGTATTCACATGTTTATTACACGGCTATATTTAATAAAGGAGTATTCAACAACCTGAATCTCTTGCTAAAAGCAACAGTGTGTCTGCAATTGCTCAGCATAGGTGCTGTCTCTATTGGATCTTAAACATGAACAAATCTCTCTTGAACATCCTAATATATCTGGACTTGATGTTAAAATGAGAATTTGTAAGTTTCTGTCACTATTTCAGTTTATTCATGGGGCTGTGCCACCCATTCCAAAACACTTAAACCTCTTCTCTGCACTTCTCAGTACAAACAGAAGATCTGAGAAGCGAAGGGCCATAATTCTTGTTCAGCAAGGCAAGGGCTGTTTGAGCACATGCCAACCCCTAGTACAGCTGTAAGTCAACCATCCTCCTCCACAAACAAAGGACAGCCCAGGGCCCCCTGATCTCTCCCATGGGACAGCAGGCTGCAGCCAGGATCTCCCCTTGAGCAGGGGCGCCTCTCAAGGTTACTCCTCAAGGCTGAGAGATTCCTTGTTGTAACTGATCCCTAATAAGTGATCAATAGGATCCTATACTTTGAAATCCTACCTAAGTGATGTAAAGGATTGATTGTACCCATGTCATCATTCAGACATGGACCAAGTCTGGGACTCAGTCTGGATGAAGCTCATGAAAGAAGTTTAGAAAGCAACAGGATCCTTTCCAAACCTCTGAGTCAACAGCAGGATCTCCGATAGTTCTGCCTGACCCTGCCCTTTATGCAGTAAATACTGAAGAGCTCCTTGCCATCACTTCTGATTTAACAACTCTCACATTTACTATGAAACTTTGGTAAATTGCTGGTTTAGACCAATAAATATGTTACTGCTTCTGCTACATTACAAGTTAAAAATGCATCACCGTGGGATAAATTGATGGAGTGTGTCTATACATCTCTGTTTCAGTCATCTCTGGAAGTACAAGCAGGTTGGTGCACTCTCTCCAGAGTCTTTACTCTAAGCAAAAATTCTAATTTTACTCTAAGTAGACTGGTGTACTCTCTCCAAAGAGTCTTTTCTAAGCGAAAAACCTGCACTGCAGGAAGGATTCCCCAAATATACTGCTTCTAGATTAGAAAAAATCATACCTGTCATGCTTGAGAAGGATTAGAAAATCGAAGCAGTCAATACAGCAATGAATAGCCTGACCCAAAGCTTTTGGTCAAGTAAAACCTTTATTTTTTTTGGTTCTACCTCCTGTCCTGATCTAACATTACTTTTGTTCCCAAGCCTGGTCTTACAAGATCAAAGAGGCTTAAGTCCTATTGTACCTACACTTTTCAATAAAATTAGTCTCTTGAAAACCAAATTATATACAATTTTTATTAAAATAAGTAAAGATTTTTTATACTTACTTTTACTATGTTTATTTTTATATTTTATATTTATTGTGACAAAGGCCTAAATATTCTGAAATATTTGAGTGGCATACAAAAATAAATGACACCTCCAGGAATGGTTTCTTGCACCGACACAGAGACACATGCGTATACTTTACAAAGACTAAAGAAACTGTCAACCAATAAAAGATAGCAAGGAAAAAAGGAGGCACAATGTTATTCACCTAGTTTGAATTTGGCCTGAATACAGAAACTGCATTACTTTTTAGGAAAAAAAACCCAAAGGTTACTGTTTTGTTCCAAGTTATATCTATTCCAGGAACAACTTCTGCAAAAGGCAGTCAGCCGACAGACTAACCCAGTAAAGAGCTATTGGCAGGTAGACGAAGTTGACACAAAGGGCATGTTTTGATTTTTTAGAATCTATTTTTGAAAAGGCATTTTCGTGAACAGCAACCTGGCATTTTTAGTAACTTAAATGTGAAATAGAATTATTGTATTTAGGGTATATTTGCCCAAGTGATATTTTCAAAGTGCAAGCATTGTCCATAGTAAGCATGGTAGAGATGCATAAAGAAGCTCTTAATGCAAAAGAAAATCTAAATAATGTGCTATACACTTGCTGACAAATAGCATATTATCATAGAGATATATTCCTCCTCTTTCATATAAGCATATATACTTCAAATGAGTAGTAGTTATTAGAATTTTGGGGTCTTGATTGATGTTATTTCACTTTGTATTTGCAGATAAATTATTTTACTTTTTTGATGTGCTCTATAATGCATTCAGTTGCTCAGTACTGAAGCCAAATATATGGATTTAAAAGCTAAGTTTTTAAGCTTTTTTTTTTTTCTATTCAGGGAATTTTTAATGAGGAAACCTTAATCTGAGAAAATATTTCTTAAGGAAGTCAACATTTGCACTGCCACTATGATGTATGCTATGCTTCTATTAGTCTCGCGGAAGAAAGTTAAACAACAAAACCTATAAAGGACTTTCATACTGACATTGTAGTTATATGTAACTGCCAAAGGGGAACTGAAATGAAGATAGGTTGGATCCAGAGTGCAGTTGGGTGAACATCTGAGTTCATAGTAGTTTTCTGAGAAGCAGATCCACTGTAATCTTGTTTCTTAAGACGCTGTGCTGAACACAGAATTGTGACTATCCTTATGTCATTCTCAAGAAGGAAAATGACTGGATGACCAAGCAAACATGCTGCTCTTCTGCCTCTGTCACTGCACATGGGTAAGTCACATTGACAAGTTTACCCAGATGCCTCTGTTTTCTCTTTTCCACTACCATACATCCACTGCAGTTGAAAGGGACCACCTACTACACAGGTACAATTATCTGACTGTGAACAAATAATAGGGGCAGGCACTAGGAGATTTGGGCCTATTAATTTTTCAGACACAGAAAGCCATAAGCACAAACAGAGCAGGGCTTTACTGCAGAAAAGTTACAATGCAAAAAGGTTAGGCAAAATTCTCTCTGGTGACTGACTAGAGTCACACTCACACTTCCCTGGAGGAATAGATGTGTCTACCCAGAGGCAAACCTCGTGTTTCTGCTGGAGAAAGACTTATCCACATCTTACGTATTTGCTAAAATATCTAGTTTACATTCAGAAAAGCAATTGTTTCAATACTCAAATGTTTACCCTTGATGTTGTTTGTTCTAGACATCTTCAGTCTAGAACAAAATTTTTGGGGCATCTCCTATATTAATTATTTTTCAGGAGACAGTTTGTTTTACTCCACAGTAATGCACTGTACTTAAATACTAACACAACAAAAATAGATTGGAGGAAAAATAGAGCAGCCATGTTTTAAACTCATTAGAATGAAGCAGTGAACATTTTTAATATGATCTCTGTTGACCCAAATCCATAAAATCTACATCTTATTTAAACTAAAAATAATTTATGCATGGTTTTTCTCATAGCATGTCTGTTTTCATCTCATACCACCGAGGAGTAAGCTAGCGGGGTTTGAAAACTTGTTTGTAAAAAGTTACTTTGATATCTGAATGCTGACCAATGCGGATACATCTGAAACAAGCCTTGTGTTTATAGTAAATGGCAGTACCAATGATAGCTCCCTGTCCCATCAACAACCTCAAGTCCTACAAGAAACAGAGAAGTTTATTGGATGAAAGACATCAAAACTATCATTCTTTTTCTGGATTTCCACAAAATACAGGGTATTCTCTGAACTACCTAGATTTCACTGAGCATCTATGGAATCAATGATTTCACTGAGCATCTAGCTCAGTTCTGAACTACCTAGATTTCACTGAGCATCTCAGGAAATTGCTATTTGAAGAAAGTTTAGATTGCTAGGTCTTTTGACACCACTTCTTATATAGCTGACTTTTCCTTGGTTTTGGAAGAGCATTCTACTGTGAAAGGTAGTAGGAAGAGAAAATCAGACCACATTTAAATTAAGAGCTACAGTCTCTACTGTCAGGAAATATTCATACCTTCAAAAAGTGATGATGGTTGTACATAAAGATGTTGCGGAATATGTGACAAATAAGTAATTAGTCATAGAGTCATATAGATGTAGAATGGTTTGAGTTGGAAGGGACCTCAAACATTATCCAGATCTAACCCCCTGACACAGATAGGGACACATTATACAGGAACAGGTCACTCAGAGCCACATCCAGCCTGGTTTTGAACACCTCCAGGGTAGGAATCTACAGTCTCTCTGGGGACAAACTCTTTCAGTGCCTCACCATCCTCAGAGTAAAGACTTTCTGCTATGATTTTATCTAAACCTATTCTCTTTCAGCTTAAGGCCATCTACCCATATCTTACCACTACATGCCCTTCTGAAAAGTCCTTTTCCAGTCAACAAGAAATGTTGGCATTCTTCAAGTACTGTAATGTGCTATAAGGTTTCCTCAGCACCTTCTCTTCCCTGGTTCTAGTAGCTCCAACTCTCTCAGTTTGTCTTCACATAAGAATGAACTAAGATTTTAAAAAGGTATTTCACTATTTGGAATATTAAATGAATGGTGAATTCAGCTTTTCTGCCAAGCTGTCAATGTTTTCATTGACTTGGAATACTTCCTGAAACAAATTTCAATATTGCAAACCATTTTTTTTTCTAGAAGTGACAAAATAATGGGTGGAAAATTGATTTGTAGTATAAAATGGAAATGTCACATCTCTAATTTTTTTTTACCTATTCATGTTTTCTTTTCATTTGGCTGCAGATTTGCACTTTGTTGTCATAAGCCATATAATGTCATCTACAGCTGAAGTATTAAAAAAAATAGTTAAAGACCAAGAGGCTAATATTTGAATTTGATTTTTTGTTTCTAACCACAGTGCAGTCATTAGGGAAAACTATAAAGAAATGAAAAAATAAAGACAGACAGGACAGTCAGGGAAAAAGAACACTTTTTTATTAAGAAAAATGCTGAATTCATGTCTGGTCTTTTTTGTTCAATCAAAAGTCTTCTCATATGCAGCGTAGGTGGTAAAATGGTCCTAACTTTCCCATTGTTTCTCTGTACAGTATTAACAGTGGTTTGCTGACTGGAGATCACACAAAGGCATTCATTAGTTGAACTAAGTAATCACTTTTTTTTTTTTTAAACTCCAAAAAGCCTAGAACAATTAATTTCTATTTAATGGTCATGCATAGTTCTTTTATAGTTTGCTAATAACAAATACTTTTTCTCACTGAAGTGGCCTTGATCTCAAAGTTACACTGTCGCCTAACTGATTCAACATGACAAATATCACAGACCAGACTTTCAGAGCTGTTGCTTTTGCATATGTATAGCAAAATCAATTTAAAAGGCAATCCATACTACAAATGTAGAGAAGTAGTTGTTAACACAGTATTATAAAGAAGTCAATCCCTCCAAGAAGATTTACTTCTGTTGAGTAGAGGTATGCAATTTATTTCATTAACTTAAAAGAGGTGCACTGACTTCCTTTCCTTTTTTCGCTCATATTACCTCTTTCCTAATCCTGGTTCACAATCATTGCTGTGAATGCCACAAAAGCTAATCGATCCATTTCAGTTTAGGAAAAAATGCCCCCAATTGATGTTTCAGCTGTCTTTTTAACAATGTTAAATGGTTGGAAACTGTTGAGTGAAAGATTTTTACTGCCTGCTGCAAGTGAATAGTGTAAACAGTATTGATCTGCTATGAGGGCTTTACAGTAGAGAAACATTCAGTACATTATTTAAAGGATAAATATCTATTTGATTTATTCCTAGCTTTTATCTGAACATTTATAAGGTAGCTTTTCCTTCCTTTGCAAAGTTTTCTTTAAAAATAAAAATGACATTCAGGCCTCTGTTTTAGATGGACCTGCTCCTGTTATCACCAGTAAAAGCTGAAATCCTCTCAGGAAGAAAAGGAAATAAAGCAGTGGTGGGAGATTTGATGTTCCTGTAAATGATGAAAGTGAGAACTGAGCATCAAGAAGAGGAAGTGAGAAATTATTCAGATCTTCCAAGCTGGAGCCAGATGCCAGAAGGCAAAGCTAGAGACACTAGAAGGCACAACCTGGAATCTTCAAATCTGTTACAGGTTTGGTTATGATAATATTCATCAAAAAACTCTGAAAGTGACAACCCAGAGATCACAAGCTTGAAACAATGAGAGCTAAAGGAACCCCAGAAGCTGCAACTGTGACTTGGAAAAAAACCCAACATGCCTGATTTTGCACATATGATATGAAGGACATTTTTTCATTACTTGTTCAATGCTTTCCAGAGAAAGGAAAGTTTGTTGCTTTCCATACACTGCATTTAATTCCTTTGTTAATAAATCTATACAAACAGAAAGGCAGAAAGTGCTGTTAGTGATTGTATGGTTAGTTTATAGTATTTTATGCTTTTATTTGGGTTGCATGGCTATGTACTCTTTGACTGCCCTCATTCATAGAAGTCAGTTCATCAGATATCCTTAGTGGTTTGCATTAGTGGACTGCAGAGCAAAGTGCTTTGAACTCCTTTACGGAGACACACAGTGATCAGATCTAACTTTAGCTGGTGTGGCAGGAAAAAAGACAAAGGCTTTATTCCCTCCCAGAACAAGCCAAAGTGCGCCTTAACTCACCTACTGCAGAAGAGCAGATCTGTACAAGATTTCAGTGTGAACTGACTGTAGAAGAGATAAATTAGCATAACTGACTCTTTCACTTGCAGAGATTAAATAGCCTTTTACTGCAGATGTTTACCAAGGAAAATGCTCCCTAGTGGAAGACTATAAACAGTTAAGATAGATTTGATGAGAATTTTAATTGCTGTTATGCAATTGGTTATGGAAAGGTTTTATTAAATGCCATGTGAAAACCAATCAAGGTTTTTGAGAAAAAAAAAGATCTTGGTACCTCAGTGTTTGGACATATTAGTATTTCAGGCAGGAAGGAGGTACCTTAATTTTTGTTCCCATTCCTTTTATCTGACTTTTAAGAGCAATTTCCTTAAGATGGCTAAGTTACATTTCAACAAGATAAGAGAAACTGCCTTAAAGCAAAAACACCTGAGACCCATCATCTTTTTTTTTCCTGAATGCAGCTGAAAAATTGCTGTGTGGACCCTTGGCTTTCTCCCTCTTAAGAAACAACTAAGTAGTTTGAGTACTCCTTTCAAGAAGAATTCAAATAGATTAATTTTTTTCACATGATGGTAATTTGCTTTGCACAGGACCTAAGCGCAATATTGTAGGATGTTACAGAGCTTTTTTTTTTTCAAATCTTGTGCTAGAAACTGTTCCATTTTGCATGAAACTATTAAATATTCACCACCTCTCTCACCAGAAGGATAGAGGGAGAGGACATAGCTGCATAACATAATGGTTAGCTGTGAGACCTGGCTTTCTTGCTCCAATGGATACTTCAATTCCCTGCTCCAGTTGGTTCATGAGCTGGGACCCATGTCTTCTTCTTCCCAAGTGAATGCAGTAACAGGCTATCGCGTCATGCCCAGCTTCTCCTCTAGAATAATTATTTACTGGGCTTTGCAAGGTGCAATAACGTTTGTTCGTAGAGCACTCACAGCAGAAACATATATTCAGTGCTTCATTCTTGCTTGCTTGTCTCTCTGAAGCGAAATGAAAAATCCTGCTGTCATACTTGCCCAAAGAGAAAAGGGCAGTACCCCCTTCACTGCACCTAGAATGCCTTTGTCTGGACGCAGTGATGTATGCTCCACATATTTGTGTTAAGTAACATGTACGAGGACATGGGTGTAATTTCTGTGTAAAGCAGGACTGTAAATGCTCAGCATTGCCATTAGCTAATGTCCCACAGTCACTGGGGCACCAAAGGGGTGTAAAATCTATTGGGGTGCAGCTACATCTCAGTAGGGGTTTTAGCTGGAAGAAAACAGAAGAAATAGCACATATTAGATAAACTTCTTCAAGAAATTATGAGATAGACACTATGTTTATTGAGATTACATCATGATGCCTTTTTTGAAGGAGAAAAAAAAAGTCACAATTTTAGATATGAAAACATACCGAAACCAAATAATTCGGTGTTGCTTCTAAGGTGGACACTTTCTTGGTAGGCAGCACTAATTGCTGCAATAGCTTTTAGGTGTTCTAATGCACTCAAGTGAATTATGCATCACACTGCTTCTGAATGACACAGCCATTTCTGACTCCATTAATATGGAAGATTTCAGCCAAATGCTTTTAAACGATAGCTTCTCTTTATTTGTAATTTCAGACTCTATTGATTTCCTTCTGTTCCCTTCATTATGATTTCAATTGATTACCTTGGCAACTGCAATAACAATGATTGCACTTGACACTGTCTGAGACTCTCGAGATGGTATTTGAATAGGAATGGTATAATTTGGGGGAAAATAGCTACAAGAACCTGCCATTAATGTTACACTTACACTTTACTTTTATTGACTTCACTCTCTTTCTAACCCTTGTCAGGGACTCTCTTGCAAATATTGGTTAGGATTTCAGTGACTCCTTGAAGTAAAAAATTCTTATTAACAAAGAGAACATTTTTGTTCTAGGTGTTTTTTTCCAGCACTGTGACACTTCAGGGAAACGTCCCACCCTACATGAGATTTTTGTTCCCTTGCCAGAAAAGCTACCAGTTTTTATAAAAAATGCTCCTGGCCAAGGGCTTTCTTTTACTAACTGTATTATGTCCCTGCACACAGAAGAATTTCAAGTACAAAGGCATTACTTCAGATTAAAAGTTAATATGGATTTATTCAGTTTAATTGCATCTTATACCATATAGATGAGAAATTCCACATACCTTTCTCAGGGGAAAAGTGTCTGTTTATATTATGTAGCATTTCAGTTCTTCAGTTTGCACTTTAGCTTTATTCAAGAACTGTCTATAATGTAGTACCGCTACCTGCCTTTGGAAATAATGCTATACTGGAGGTCTCTTTTTTTGTTCAAGGTATGTCAGAACTGTATTTATCTCAGTGGAAATATTGCAGATGAGAGATTAAAGCAAAAGAGGCACATCTTTCTATGAATGTTAGAAAAGGTAATTTACATTTATGAATACAATTTTAGGAAGAAACTACTTCAGTTCCCTGTTTGTCACTGTGTCCGTGACCTTTCATTTTGATTTTATGCCACATAACCAACAACATCTTCTGATTAAAGTTACCTTCTAAAAATGTCAGTAATTTGGTACTTTATATAATAATAGTATTTCTGCTTCTAAACCTATCATTTCAATTTCAAAAAGAAAGAGAGGACATACCAAAAAAAAAAAAAAAAAAAAAAAAAAAAAAGGATCCTTTTCCTTAAAACCTAGGGAATTGGAAGAGATATATAGCAATGGAGTAATTTTAGCAATCTGCCTTTCTTTTATCAGTTGTTCAGTTGCAATGAAGGGCAGTGCTCTTCCTCCTCAGCCACTCCATTATAGGGAAGCTGAATAATTACAATTAGTGACTATTGATATTTGAAGTCATAGGTTAGGAAAGGACCACTGAAAGTCAGGCATGATAATTTTCTTCAACATGATAGCACCCTTCTGCAATCTGACCAACAGACTCAAGTAGTATCAGAGTCAAGAAAAGGTAATTGCAGAGTAATGAATATTGCATGCTGTCACTATACTTTCTACTGAGAATATTTATCTGCAATTATCCACATCAAAAATGGAAGGGAACTTTTCCTTTCATCCCTTGCCCTGATATGCTTGGTGAGGTAAGAAAACTCTTGGGTAGCCTAAGTCAATCTTTGATCAGACTTTATAGACATGAAATTTAACTATGCAAAAATTTTTAAAAGTGATTCAGCCTGTTCCTTTATCTCTGGTGTCATTCAGGGCAATGTAAATTTTACCCTAACTCACATGGAAAGAACTTTAGAGAATATGCTTAAGGAGTTCCTGAAAATTTCTGATTCAATCTCATAGGACAGTTCCTAGTAGAAAATGAGCAGTGTCCTTGTATTGATCTATATAGTTGTTTTACATGAATCATGAAGAAATATGAGAAGTTTAATTTAATAAAATGCCATCTTGTCTTCCAACTTATAGCTAGATGTTACCAGCAAATCAGGAAAAACTGGTGACATCAGTAACTGGAAAGGCAAACTTCAAAATGAGGGTTTTTTTGAGGAAAATAAGAAAGTATAGTTCAATAGAATATTGTACAAAGTGATATGGTCACCCAATAGGGAAAACCCAAATCATTTGAGAAAATTGATACATAACCCAGAAGTCCTATTTTTGTAATTCATTCACTTAGGAATCCTGAAAAAATTCTCAGCCACACAGCCTGAGATTTGGTATAGAGTTGATCAGAATAATTATTTTCTAAATAAAAGAGGGGGATATCTATCTGTAACCTGTAAGATCCTTGGGAAGAGAAAGAGACATAGATTAAGAAGGAGAGTGAGAGAGAATTTTATGGTAAATCCTTGCATGTGTTGATATGTTATCTCATTGTTGTTGTCAAGTAAACAATGGAAAGGAATCCACTAAATTGCTGTGCTATAATGAAATGGTGTTAGTGTAGGACAAAATTAATTAAACTGTAGTAATGAATATTTGGAGTAATTCAAGCTTAAATGATATAAAAATATTGAATATTAATTATTTGGCTGTATTCAAGTTTCTTTAGGTTCACATAGTCATACTTGTTTTGAATGGTTCTCATTATGCTACCAGAGAAGAACCCTTAATTTTCACATCATCATTGACCAAGAAACACTGAAATAACTGAACTTGAACCACCTTGTCAAATGCAGGCGATGTTGACTTAACAGTTTATCAGCAGCCATTGCAGCAATTTGTTTATGTTACATTTTTTAGATATTGTTGTGATACAGGAGGCTGTCTGCTCCTTTAAGGGCATCTGGCCAAGGGCCCTTTTCTATGGAAAAAATTGAATAATAAGGAGAGGGGAAAACTTTAAACAAAAAACGTCAGTGACACAAATCAGATTAACATAGGAAACAGTGAGAGACACCAAGTCTGCCCATTACAGTTAATGCTGAGGACATGTGAGAGTACAAGAATGTTTATTCCAACAGTTTTCTGATCATGGATGTAGTTAGTTGGGAAATAGAGAGAGAAAAAGGGAGCCAGAAACAAAACATACAGACACTCATGTCTAACCAGAAATGGAGACAATAACAAGACACAGCCTCACCAATCACATCAGTTGATGGGCTAGCAGAAAACTGCAGATGCCCTTTGTAGGAAGATCAAACTGCACCAGATATTATTATAAACCAGAGGACATCTTGGAGCTTGGGCTAGGAGTAGTATAAAAACCCATGAAGGGATATGCAAAGGAAGGAGAACCACAAGGACAAACAGTAGGAGGCAGGCAGAAAAGAATTATAAAATAGGCTGGTCACTCTTTTATAACAGGATAAGTCTGTACTCATTTCTGGCTGAGCCCTGTGCCTGATCACCACAGTCTGTTCTATCTTCTTGTGTTTTTTGCACATGTGTGCTGCAAGGACTAACTGCTAGCTAAAGGTAAGACCTCTGTGTGAGTAAAATTTGGGACCAACCATACGTCAGGCTGAACTTGTAGGAACTCTTACCTGTAGAGCCAGCTACTGGAGTGGTGTCCTCATACCAGGAGCTAGAGTGAGTTGGAGCCTTTAACCTCCATTCACTGGAGCAGGAATGGTATGTACCCTAAAAATCACCTGTGGAGAAATCAACATGACAAGAGTTGATTGAGATGCTCAGTGCTGGCAGCTGAAGCAGACTGCTAGTGACAGCCCAGGGGTCTTGTGCCAGCTGTGAGTGTCAAGTGGCAGTACCTTCCCTAAACCCAGTAAACATGTCTGAGGGAGGGGTTTGTGCATGTATTCACTAGCAAATATCAGACTGCACTAGCTAGCCAGGGGGACTTGTGTGTGTGGGGGTGTCTGTGGAAAAACGATGTGAATGCCATGTATTCCCTACAGAGCACTGAGCTGAACCAGCCAGAGGGCAAGGGACTTACTTATACAGTGAGTGCAGGATACAGATAGAGTCAATGGATGAATAGAGGGAATGTGATTACTCTTGAAGGACTTGAAAATGTGTATGAGTTTGTAAACTTGGATAGTATCTTGTGTGCACTGCACTAGTAGCATCTGCCTCTTCCAGCCCACGAGAAAGAGGGGACTCACCTGTCTTTGCGTTCTATGTGATTCCTTTCTTCGGGTGATGTTGAATGCATCGTCTTGCCTGTGGCAGCCTGTGTGACCTGCCATTTCAGTATTCTGTGTGTGCCTTCTCTGTGCATGTCCATGCTCACATCTGTGTGCATCCCTGGGATATGTGCTCAGCTTTACTTCTGGCTGAACCAGTAAATGGGACAGCAGCAGATGAGTCCCTTGGGCTGGACAGAGGCCCCATGGTCCTGGGCACATCTGTCTGGGCTTCACCAGCCCAGCAGGAGGAAGCCCTTGGCAAGAGCAGCTGGGTGAACCCTTAAAAGCTAGTACAAGACTTACAGACTGTTTTGAAATTCTCTGGCTCTGCTCATTAGCCCACAAGAATCTTGGTGCCTGTCCAAGCATGCTGGGTTTGCCACGTGATTGCTAAACACTTTCAAAAGGTCTGTATAATTTTTCAAGTGCTGTAACAGTTGCCTTTTTCCACTCTCCAAATGTTGTATGGGTCATAATTATGTCAATATTTGGCAGTGATCAATTTCTATTTTTGGCCAGCCAAGCAAGGACTAATTAATCCAGCTTCCCAGGTAGCAGCTATACAATTTCCCAATATATACATGGACAGAAGAAACCCAGAAACAGTGGAATCACAGAGCACAGGGTGGGATTACAGAAGGCGGTGTAGTCCTATGGCTTCATAACAGTGTCATGACTGACAGTAACAAACCACCAGCTTTGTATGGAGTTTGCAATGGCTGAGTTTGCAGAGACTTGCTGTGTCCAAGCTTTTTCAACTGTCTGATGACAGGCTGGTGTAACTGAAAGCAGTATTTTCCAATGAAGTTTACACAGATAACTCTAGTGAGTAGTTATTTAGTGTCAAATGAAAAGTACAACTGTAACACAATGATATAGAGCAGAGAAGCACTGGCATAAGTGATCAACGCTCATGTCATATTCCTTTTGGCAGAGGACTCCAGATCCTGGTGACGCACCATAACACCTGCTCTGTCACCAGGCACAGGCTTTGGAAAAGGTGACCATACCACCAAGAGAGCAGGAACAAAGTAAGAAGTGTGTGTAACAACTTTAACTGATTTATTATTTCTTGTTCTGTTACAGTTAGATGTGTAATGATAAGATTCTGATTTTCAGTTCTACTAATGCTACTATTTTCTTTCCTTGATTTATACACCAGGTGATTGTCCTTTATACTGGTAAGCATAACATCAAGAAATTAAAGAGCTTTATTAAAGGAATTAAGTACATTTGGGAACTATTTACAGACAGCTGTGGGTTGAAGGTTTATCCCATCATTTTCTTCCCTTCTGCCAAGTTATTTATTTCTCCAGTTGTCTCCATTCCTTTTCTCTTTCCTATCTCTGTTCCCCCATTTTTTCCTTCCCTTTTCCTCTTTTCCAGCTTCTTACTCTTGTGTCACTCTGCTTTTTGTAAAGTCCTCTCTCTTCTTCATTGGCTCCCCTTAAACGTTTGCCAGTGCTGCTGCATGACAACTCTGGGTAGAAGGAAGACAATGCCCTTTACAGGACTGCAGGACAATTGAAGCCTCTAATAAATAAACAGGAAGTAATTCCCTTCTTTAAGACTACAGCAACAGGACAGTGGAACTGCCTGCCTGGAAAAATCCTCCAGTCCTCAATGTTCCTTTTCTTGCTTTGGAAACTTTTGCTGCCTCTCCTGCTAATTTTCTGGGCTGGCCCTTGGTTCCCTTTTTCCAGAATTTTATGGGGATTTCTGTGTTCTTTGACTACCACACAACATTGAAAAAGCCCCAGATTACCTCAAAAGCCTTGAGAAAGTACTGTGAAGGACTGTTTTAAAGGCTAAAATATTATTTGCTTCACCTTCTAAGTTGTACACCATTTTGGTACATCTAAGCAGAAAGCAATGTGAAATTCAGAATGAGAAATGTGCTTGCTGCAATAAAGTTTTGCCACAGTTGTTGATAGCATCACTTTCCAACCCACATTTCATCAAACTGTTTTTCTGTAATGATTCTCTTGTTTAAGGATCAAATTCCCTTGTCACTGTCTTGCGTGTTTATACACCTTTAAAAATGTTTGTCTATACAGCCCTGCATAGACGTGTGACACAGCACTGACATCATGATGAAAAAGTTTATCCACCACACACACACACACAGAGTTTTATCACAAATGGAAGCCCCTTTCTTCTAAGTTCTAGCCTGCATTGCATCACTGAAGAAGCAACATTCTGGCTTATATTTTGAGTGGTGCAAATATGAGATTTAAATCTGTATGTAAGTATATGCAATGCCTATAAAGGTCATGTAGAAACAGATGTAATTCTATGTAGAAATGCACCTTTTAACAAGTATTGACTTTTATGGGAATATTTGAAGGAAACATACCTTTCAATAATAGTGTACTGTATTGAATTAATGTATTGCCTCTTGAGATATTGCATCAGAACAGTAGCCATTACTTTCCTAAATGCAATTTTTACCTGACAGTTTAGTCATAATGTATAATTTTCACACACCTGTGTGATCAAAAAGATACATAGAATACTATAGGTAATATAGGTTTGAGGATTTTTTTTAGTAGAAAAGTTTCCAAACCCCAGTAAAAAATGAGCTAACTCAGATAAAATTTTTTTTTGGTTCAGCCTCATTTCTACTTTATGGTTCCTATTTCTTATTCTCTTTGCAAAAAAAGGAAAAATTATTGAATTTCGTTCTGATTTGCCAAGTTGCTTACTACAGTGGAGAATATAACTTCTCTGAATAGCAGTCTAACATTTAAAAACAGCCTAGAGGTGCACTTTATCTACCACTTGGTGTGATGGAGCAAGCACAATATCTTACTATGTTGACTTCTGTACCTTACCGAAAATTGAATAGCAAGTTATTTCTTTCCTTTTCACCAAAGTTTTTTCACTTTTTTTTTTTTTTTTTTTTTTTTTTTTCTGATGGAAGATTGCAAATACTGTTAAGTAAAAACAAGTGCTATTTGGTTTTTGGTGCAAAATATTCCCATAATAGAAAAAAACTTCCATGATGGCAAAAAATAATGAATAATTCTTTTCTTCATAGCATGAAAAAGTTCTGCTGAAAATGGTAACGCCATTAAAGGGCAGTTCTTGCTCTTAGCTTGTAAGTACTGTAGCTTAAAATGTATTAAAGAAGCTAACAGAATTAGCTGACTATAATTAGGGCTGATAGAAAAGGTAGATTGAAGTTGGCACAGTAAAATATCTCAGCTGGACAGTTTTTTAATACCTCCTTCTGTGGTCAGGAGTTGTCTAATCAGGTATCTTCATGGGCTATGCTTCATATAATGGATGTCATGGACTTTCTTGTAGTGGTTCCCTTTATAAAATATGTTCAATTATGTGAAAAGCCAGGAATCAAAGAAATTAATCCTAAAATATCAATTTAAGGAGCTTTAAGTGCTGAAGAATTATACTTCCTTTTTGTTGCTTGGTTTGGAAAAGTGAAATTGCTGAAAAGCTGTAACTGTCACTAACTCCTCAGTTTCGTCTTTTCAAATACAACCTCAGCACTTCATAGCAATTATTCCTCAGATCCATCAGTTATTTCTTGCCCTTTCAATTCCTCATCCCCTGCAGGAAAAAAAAGTGCAAAAATTTCCTGCCCCCCAACATTTCCTAATCCAAACACAAGAATGGCAAATATATTTAGCATTCTGCTTTTCTTTAGTTTAGCTTTGACTTATATTGCATAATTTCTAATTCTAAGTTGAACCTTTTGGTACATCTCATTCAGCCACTCTTGCCACTTTGGTTCCTCTTGTTTCCACTCAGCCCTTCCCCTGAAGGAGTTTTGCTAGAGCTTCTGAACTGGTACAACATCCTGCCTTGTCACATACTCTGAAGGAAATTAGTTGGAGAAGAACTCTATTTCCAGTTTTTCTGCAAGTGGCCTCAATCCTGTGGCGGAAGCTGTTAGAGTGAAGATACCTGGCTTGCTATTTGTCCTTGATCACCAGCCACAGTTGCATTCCAGGAGAGGATACCACTGAGTAAAGCTTTTACTTCCATGACTACTGTACTGCCTGAAGGAAGCCACTATATTTTATGTTCTGGGCTTCCAGCTGCAAGTCAGAAAGGAGATGCAGAGTGTGTGAACAGACAAAATATGAGATAATGTACAGTGCCAAAATGCATTTCAGAACCATGAGGGAATGATAATTTTCCCATTTTCATTACAGGAATATTGGTTAAGGAGCAGAGTTGGTACATACATGTATATATATAAAATCATTTATGTAATAAGAGTGCAATTGCATAAATACAAAATATAATATAATATAAGATATAATTGCCTTTCTGTAAAGGAAATAGCAACCTAGACTTTTTAATTTGTGTCAAGACAAGGGAGAAGCATATGAGACATCTTATGATACAGTCCCAGGATAATTATTAATAAATATGAGAATAGTTAGCAAATCCTACAAGAGCTCTTAGACAACTATATACATTAAGAACTATTAACAAGTAAAAAAATCACTTGCATTCCTTCCCTTAGGACCACCTTCTTCCCATGCTGCCAAAAGTTCAGAACAGTTCCTGACATGTCAGGTAATTTCTGGATACAAAAAAATTTAAAGCAGAATTAAGACTTGACATTTGTACAGGTATAAGTGTTTTTAGAAAAAAAAAAATCTCTCTACAATATTGACTTCAGTAGACAGTTCGAGACTATTTAAAGTTTTCTATTTGCAAGCTGGATTATTCAGTGTGAATAAAACCGCCTCAAATTCCTCTGCTTAAGCTCTTAGCAGAAGCACAGATTCATATAGAGAAAATAATCTGAAAATTAATTTCAGCTTTGCCAAATCTTCCTGAAAGTCCAAAATATCTAATTAAAACACAATCTCCTTAAAATATATTTTCTGTTCATTTTTCTGGTTACTGGATTCACTTTTATGAGCAGTAACTGAATTGAAAAATGAACAAAAGAACCCTAGTAAATGGTGTACACCTAACTAATTACAGCACAGCATAGTTTCTCAGTCTAACTCACGTGGATCTGTTCTTAGGTATGATCTGAAGCAATACGTGTCTGAAAGGTTTTGTTTTCACTATCAAAAAAAGTGATAATGGTTTAAAAAAAGTATTGGCCCTGTTACAGGTCTTGACTTGGAGACTTAAAATAATACTCCTCTATAGGAACCTCTTTCTCACTGATGGGTTAAAACACATATGAAAAGTGCTCCATCAATGAATTTCACAGAAAAAGAACTTCTTTATTATTAACGCAGTCTGGAACCATATCAGCAGTGAGCTCTGAGTTCTGAGGAGGCCACTTGATCCAGATGAGGAACTGGTCATTTGCACATCATTAACAATAAACTGTTGCAAGGCCAAAAACCAGGGTACTCAAAAGGCAAATTTTTTTTCTGCTATCTGATTGGCATCTAGACACATTGAGTAAGAATTGAAACATTTTATGCAATGGAAAGAAACAACTTTTTATATTAAAAATAATTCTTTAACGTTTTCCTTGCAAGCCAAGTATATTTGGTATTTTCCATCTGCTAAAATCGAGTCAGTTAAGCCAAAAGTTGTCAAAGTAGGTTGTGAGTGAGGAAAAACAGATGCTGAATTCTTTTCAGAGTAATAAATGCATGTTTTCCTGGTAAGCTCCTCTACACTGTTAAAAAAATAATTGTAAGTAATAAGACATTTGGATTACTGAAAGCTTCTCCCACACAAAACTGAGGTGTCTTCCAGCCACTGCTCTATCTGTCTGCTCCTAATTGAAGAGGGAGTTTGCAACCCTTTACTGGGACAGCAGCAGCCTGTTAGCAGGACTCAGGCATATGCCTGTCTTTCCCATCCTTGATATACCTAAGAAAATTGGAGTTTAGGCAATTGTTAAGATTCAGACAAGAAATTGGCATGATCCTTTAACAAGGTCCCCAAGCTGAGAATGTCTCCCATGTCATAAGGTAAATCAAGGACATGGTGCAGGTCTTGAGATTCCTAAGAATGGCTGCATTTTCTGTGGAAGGGGGAGACATTTGACTAAATGTTTTCTCCTAAGTTACTGCTGTCATCAGTAACATGGTAGTCCAGGTGTCACGAACTGTGGTATAAGCAAGTGGCATGAACAAGCCTGAGAGCACAAAGCATCATCCAAAAACTCCTTCTGAGCATGCAGAGATAGTGAACAAAGCTCAGAAAATCAGCCCTGTACTTCCTAACACAGTAGGCATGGTGAGGGTCTGTTTCCTCAGTTTGTTCTGCATCATTCTCATTACTCAAATCAGTTTAAAATTGCATATGGAATTCTTCCAGCTAAAATATTTTGAATGGACACTAAATGAAGTGGTTTTTCATCTTAGTTTTAAGGGTTGCTTAATATAGTTTTTCTTCAATGTACTTTAAAATTTAAATGTATCAAACTTTTATTCATCCCTTCCCTTTTGCCCTTTCTCTTCCACTTCTTCTTTTCTTCATTATGTTACCTCTAATAATTATCTTTCTGGCTGTTATTCCATCATTTTCTAAGAAGTTAGTTAAATCTGCAGTAAGCTGAAATCCTTCTGATTGAATTCATGAACATTATGTTCAATAGGAAAACTGCCTGTCAAAACTGCCTGTATTTTTATTGTCGCTGTAGCGCAGACCACTTTGATGACATGTTTCAATCATATTCCCTATTAGCTATACACACACATTTCCTCCTGCTTCAGCTGTCAACAAGATTTTCAAGTAGAACACACTGCATACTTGGAATACATACACCAGCTCCATACTTACAATTTTTCTGCAAGAGATTTGGAAAAAGGACTTGTCTGGGAAACCAAATCAATGATGCTTAGGAACAGTTGCACAAAATCTGTGCTACAAAATTTTGAGGTTTACTTTTCTGAGCTGAGACATAATTCCCATTGAATAAACTATAGTTCCATAGTTTAACTATAAGCTTGTTTGTCTTTTTTTTTTTTTTTTTTTTTTTTTTTTGGTAAGGATTTATGCACTCTTTGGCAGAAGCAGCAAACAGTTTCGAGGTATTAGCCTGCCAAAGCAAATCATAAATTATGCTTAAAGGAAAACCCATTACTGAGCTTCAATCATTTATTGCATAATGAATGTATATTTCAGATACAGTGAAACATTTATAAAGTTACTGAAAGTATAGCAATTAATAAAACATAGGTGAAGGCAAACAGCAGTGCATTTGGTATTTATGAGTTTACTGGTGATATACTGTATAGGTTTTTAAATATAGTTAAATATACTATCTTGTCCCACCCTCTCCCCACTCAAAGCCCCAGACATCATTACTGCAAGTAACTAAATACATTTATGATTAATAATTCGTTAACAAAACACTTAATTTACTATTTAAAAAAAAAAAAAAAAAGAAAGCTTTTTCTGATTAAGATAATAGCAGAAATTAATCTGGCACATCATAAAGATCAGATTACACATCTCAAGTGGTCTTTTTTGGCTGCAGTTATCACATTCTTCCTCCAAGCTGAGAAATGTCTGTTCATATTTCATACACATTCACTGAATGGAAGTAGCCAGATCTACCCTGGTATAATTTTCAAGTTCTGAAATTAGGTAAGATTGGAAATGCTCCCATCCTCCATTTTTTTTTTTTAGTAATTCATGTATTTTGGGCTCATGAATGTGGCTTGTGATTCTGTATGAGAATATTGGCATAAACAACAATCAAATTAATAAAAATAATCATTGTATTATACAAATAATTGGTTACAAATCTGGTTTTGCCTGTATGAAAAAAAGTATGCAATGAATCAAATACTTTTAATAAAGATGATGTATGAAACATATTGAATATCCATGTATCTACTGAGAGTTTCTGCACATTTAAGAAATGATGATGATAGAAATTGAATGCAGAGATCATTTCATTTAAAATGCACAAATAAAATTTGACACCCAATTACTAAAGCAGAGTGCAGTGATTGACAGCTTGTCACCAAGAAAGTTAAGTTCAGAACAAGCTTTTACACAACATAAGAAAACATTGCAGCTGCTGGGACAAAGCCTACCTGAGGGCTCACACAGAGGAGACTTCGACAAAATTTGCCCATTTAAAACTGATTAAATCATTGAAATATGAGCTGAAAAAACAAAGAAGCAAGAGAAAAAAGATTGTCACATAACCAATGCAAGCTTCACAGTTGTGTAAGACATCTGGAACAGTGGAACAGCAGATGACAAAAACCCTGGTGACAGCTGCCAACTGGCCACAGATGAGGAATCATAGAGACTGGCCCTGAGCCATGTCCTCAGTGCATGCTGGATACCTGACATGCAACAAAAGAGCACAGCCAGCAGTTCCTCAGTTAGGGACCCATGTCAACAGGTGTCCAACACTGTGCTAAGGCAAAGCCTGCATTGTACCTGTAGTGTATGGAGGTCACTTGTCCAGTTGTTGGCTTGAGTGTCCTGGGCCAGTCACACTGGACTGGGCTGTGCTGGTCTGTGGGGTAGTGGCTGGTTCATGTGAGTGTGAAGTGTGTGAGTGTGTCTTACAACAAAAATCTTAGGAGAGGAATTGCAATCCGCTCACTGTACCCATTGTGCTTAGGAAATTCATGTATGATTGTTGCTTATCTGCATAAGCAAAACAACTAAGCCATGTTGTTTTGCTTATGCACTATACCACCAACACGCTCTGACAGATTTCATAAAAGCATTACATACAAGCTCCAGAAGAAAATATGTGATGTTATTTCTCCATGTGGCAGAAGAAAATCTGTGTTTAAAAAGAAGCAGATTTTTTTTTAGAAAAATAAGCATTTTTCATTGATTGGAAGCAGATTTATTGCGGTACATATGAAAAATGTCTGAGAGCACTATAGACAAAAAGCATGTGGGGGTTTCTCCTTTTTTGCATAAAAAAAAAGAAATATAGTACAATTGCAGCTGCATATGAAGCCACCTGAAAGTAGCTTCTAAGTTTAACTGGGATGTGAATCATTCTGTTGTGTGCAGGTCTTTAGGATAACCATTGGAAGACAAGTCATTGTGGTCAAACATTCCCTAAGTACAAGCAGACAGCAGTAACCTGTAAGAAATTTTTATTTTTATAAGAAGAATGTACATATGTGTAGAAGAAGAAGTGTTACATGTTCTGTTACATATGGGAAGAAATGTTGCCTGTTCTGTAACATATGGGGAAAATCATGACAATCTTGTTTGTATACCTACCCTATGAAAAACAAGGACCATCTTCGGGCTTGCTGTAATGGCTAACTTACAGAGCTCATTTCAGTGCTTTACACTACTGCCCACCAAATGGTGTGAGAGAGGAAAGATGATGAAGTACAATTCTGACTAAAAGCAGGAAGTTATACATAAAAGTTCACTAGAATTGCACAACTGACACATGAGACAGTATAGCAGATGGTGAACAAAAACCCTCTTCACACAATATTTTGGGTTTGAATGTAATTGCTGGAAATCTAGCCAATACAACTGTTTATGAAAAATGTGCAGTGACTGTAAGAGAAGATAAGTGTGATAATTATGAATGTGCTTGTCTGTGATACTTCAAAGGAGGACCAGATCATTGAGACTTTGCCAAGAATCACTGTTGCACAATCCTGCTCAGCATCAGGTCTTCTTTCATATAAGGAAAGGCAAGCATCTGGGAAATTTAACTTGAACTGTACTTTCTATATGGAAAGAACAGAAGCAAACACTTATTTCACACTGTGGTGTTTGGCTTATAAGCAATTCTTGGTGTGCCAGTAGTAACAAGCATAAATGTAGAGTCAATATTGTAAAGCAGGAAGAAGTGAATGCTGACATGTTTACAGCATACCAGACTGTATTTGAAGGGTTTGGGTCCGTTCCAGGAAAACAAACCATAAAAATGAATTCAAATGTTACACTGGTAGAAAAGAAATGGAGAAAGTAATGGTGACATTACAAAGAAAACTAGAAACACAGCTAAGCTCTGCTGGAGAGCTGTAAGTTAGAGAGTTGCAGAGACCGAAAGGCAATTCCTGATAGATCTGAAAGGAAAATGTTTAGGTAGTTGTAAATCTAACTGTGGCTACAAGATAATAACAGTCTTTGCATATTAGTGGAGACAAAAAAAGCAGTAGAGAATAGAAAATTATTTACACATTTATGCAGTTGTAATGGTTTCAGTATTCTATTGGCGAAAAAATTAGAAGCAGAAGGGAATCTGCAATTGTACACTTTTTGACATTTTTTTAAGAAAAAAATCTTGTTGATCTTCTAATCAACAATTAGTGATTAGTGACATCATTCCAGTCTTCTACACAGATGAATACAGAGACAAATACAATCATTCATCAAAATGTCAATACATGAGAAAGTACAGGAGGTGCTAATACTTGCTTTTAAAAATTGAACACAAAGGGGATTTTGGCTTGTTTCCTCTAAGAGTGGACTCAAATTTCACATTGAACCAAACTTTCTAATAGTATAAACCATGTCTTCACTAGTATTTTAAAAGTAGGCTGCTTATTTCTCAGCACTTTTAATACATATTGAACACAGGTAGCCCAAAACCACAACCCTGTAAAAGAAAGGAAAATATAGGGTTGTGTCTGGCTCTGGTCAACTTCATCAGTATATCCATAAGAAAGAGATGAATGAACATGTGAATTAGAAGTCACTTGGAGTCACTTTTCGAAACACTTTGATAAGCAGTGCTTTACCACCAATATAGAGAAAGCAAGTTACCACTAAAGAAATGTCAAATGAAATCTGGATACAAGCCATGAAACTGTTCAAAAGCAGCAGATGTCTTTTTCAGAGCGTATTTGGATTATGGAAAAGCCGTGAGCATGGAAGTCAGATCATAGAGAATGTTGTCATGAATAGTTGCGACACATTGTGCCATATTCTGCGTCACCTTGGGTGATCAGTGATCATTGTTTCCCCTTGATGTGTACCACTATGACAGAGAGCAAAAATTGGCCAAGCAACACTTCAACCACAATAAATATTAAAACATTACAGAGACACATCACAACTCAAAATTAATATTGTCCCTTGACAATATTATAAAACAGTTGTTTTTGTAGAGCTCCGTATAAGAAAGATGGAGCCACCTCAGTGGGTTATCTTCCAGTATACTTTCATAGAGACTGTCCAGTGAGGACATTCCTGTATTTTTCAAACGTGGCATTTTACAGTGAATGAAAAGCATAGAGGCAGCAGTTCAGGAGCTGTTACTTCGCTCAACAGAGAAACGAGTGCACACCAGTACACTATTCACTGTTTTGTCCCCATGCTTCTTTCTCTATAACACCTAGAATGTCCTAGGTTACACCTTGAAGCTCTGTCATAACATCTTTCCTATATTCTATCATCGTGTCTGGCCCACATCAAACCATACTCATGGTTGGCCCATATCTAAGTTTGCAGCATAAATAACCACTCTAGTTGCTTCATTCATTTGCTTAATAAGTCCATTAATAGTTTGCCATGTGATCTTAAACAAAGCCATCACCAAATTCCTACTCTCCATTTCAGAGGTGACCTCAGATCATGAGTTTTCCCCAGTGTATACAGAATTTTCAATAAATCTTCATTAATCTCCTTTGCTATCAACTTCACTCTACTGTCATGTCATGAAAATAATGCCTGCATATCAGGTTCATGATATCACTTTCCAAGACTGTTCAGCTTTATAACATCATTTCACACTGCATCTCTCAGAGTTTAAATTACTATAAGGTAACAGTTTGGAAACATCTTTATGGACCTAATATGCAAGAGTGCAGAAGTTACAGCAAGGATGAAGGGATGAAGTGCCTACAACAATGGTTCTAATGATCTCACTAATGTATTTCTTAGCAAGTGTGTAGAGCAAAAATTAAATTTGATTTACTTATCATTATAATTTCCTCCATCAGTGTGGTTCTATTGCAAAGAAAATGTCTGAATTCCTAAACAAAGCTAGTTTTGTTCTTTCTCACTTTCAAATATATTGAATTGCAGATCAGAATTGTACTCGACAAGTACTTGACAATCCCAAGAGGAAAACTGCAGGGTAGCAAGGGTAAAGTTTCAAAATTGTGTGTATGACATGGGAAGATAATGACCTCCTAAATAATAGAAGTGCAATTAAAAAGCTTCACTGTATCCTATTATTTTTGTATGCCAAAGTAGCAAGTATTGCTTTATGCAAATTTGCGCTTGACCTCTTTTACTTTACTGTACCTGGGAGTCAAATGTATTCGCCAAAGTTTCTGGAAGTATATGCATAACACTCCATATCTGATTTCTGGTGTTTTTCCTCTGATTTTCATATGATAAATGAATTAAATTGCTGCTTACATTCTCTTACTAGAAATAAATCTAGTAAGAAATAAAACAGACGGTAAGAATTTATTCAAAAGTAGTTAAAATGCCTGTTGTCTTTAAAAAAATATTTATTAGTTTCAGAGGGTTAATGGTGTCATACTGAACAGTGACATAGAGTAATTGTGTCAATATTATCAAGGTCAAATGAAGTGCCACTGACTCCAACATGGTTTTGACACAATGCAACCTGACTAATAAAATAAAAAAATAATTTTAAAAATAATTTACCTCCTGTAGACCTTAAAATGGATTTTACTAATGAAAACTAGCATGTATTTTTTTCCTGATAGGTGAAAAATGAGACTGCAGAAGCAAGTATATGTTGAAAAGGGCAAACTAAATGTCCAATGAGATGGTCTATCCAATTAGAAGTAATTTTGAACGTTGTCCCTCAGTGTTTAAACACAAGGGGTTTAGACTGCAGCCCAAACAAATAAACCCATGAATTGTTTGTTTAGCGAGATGTTAATTTACAAGTCTACTCACTAGAACTGTTCTCTAGTGACCAAAAATGTTGCTTAAACCCATGAGAGAAAAGTACCCTATATTATTTTCAACTGGTTGTTAAGACAGACTAAGAATTCAGTAAACTCTGTAGAAGCATCCATCACAGTTCCTCAACCTGACTTTGCCTGCACAGAAAAGTTAACAAGATACAGGCAGAAACATCCACCTGCAGAGACATGTTTTTACAATCACGGATTTATTTATTTGATTCATATTTCAGCTAGGTTTTTATTTTACAAAAGGAATTTTAAGGAAGTGAACCAGAAAGTGTATCAAAAATCCTTCAGAGGACAAAAGGGCAAGATCTACAGACTCCTAAGTATTAGCAGCTTATAGAGGTGACATCTGCCTAAGAAGGAAACAAAGCTGACACACATAGGAAAAAATACATGCTCTATACTACATATGACATATGCCCACAAGAGTATTTTGGTTCAAATCAAACTAAGTGGTATAAAATTCCAAGTAGGAACCAAAATTTCAGAGTTTGGTTCTTTGACTAGCCTTCATACCTGACAACAAATTTTAAATCCCCATTAAAAGATTAGTGTTAAAATGGTTTCCACTGAGGAGGGCAAAGCTGCTTTATAAGATGATTTTCACACCTGAGAATAAAGTAAAAGGAATATTCCAGAGATTTAAAGTCCAGTCTGTTAGTATACAGACTGGATGGGAGTCTGAAAAGTGGGTAGGAAAATGCTAACAGGTTGCACTCAGTGGGTGTAACAACTGGCATTCCCCAGAGATGGCCCCCATGCCACTCAGCTTTTGCCCTGGATTGGACTGGAAAACACCTTTACCAGACTGTGTGGTGAAGGGGACACATCAACTGGGAGAGCCAATCCTGCAGAGAAAGCTGGACAGGATAGAAGAATGAGCTATCAAGAACGGTCTGAAGTGTAAACAGACAAGAAAACAACCTGTACCAAAGAGCTCAGTATAAGCTGACTGTGAGTTTGGGGAGCAGCCTTGCTGGGAAATCCTGGTAGACAATCTAAATAAACATAGATCAGCAGTATGCTACTTCAGCAACAAAGACAGAACTGTTCCTGATCTGCATCCCTAGGGACATTATTAGTACAGGTAGAAATGGCATCATCCCAATCTTCTCAGTGCTTGTCAGACCACTCCTGGAATATAATTTCCAGTTCTGGTCTCCACAATTCAAGAAAATCACAGACAGAAGAAAAGGATGCAAAGGAAGGCCACGAAAATTATTAAATATAAGAAAGAATTTTTTTACAGGGAGTACAACCCTTCACTTGAACAAGATCCCCAGGAGCATCTCAGTGTCCCTATCTCTTGAGATTTTCCAAATGCAATTGGGCATGTTGCTGGATAGTTCAATAAGAGCCCTAGTGTCCCATGAAAGGTTGGACTCCATGAACTTTTTAGTCACTTCCAACCTGGGCACAATTATGACTCTGTGATTTTGTGACCTTTTCACAATCAGATTTGGACATTTTTGTCCACATGATTTCTTGTCAGGTAGGCAAGTAAGTAAAATAAAATATGCAAACGTAGGGCATATGAAAAAGAGAAAAGAGACATGGTTCTGTTGCTAGTGCAAACAATATCTAAAAAATCTTGTCTGACAAAGTCTTTCAAAGATTTCTTCATCATACAGTTCTATAGATCATTTGAATTGGGATGAAGTCTCACATTATGAGATGCCTCTCTCAGCCTGGAAGCCATAACTTATTGCCAAAGTTGACAAAGAACAATTTTCTGAACACTTTTTTGGCTTTAACTTTTTGACCTTTTTTTTTTTTTTTTTTTTTTTTTTTAATGTGGCCACTTCTCAGTAGCTTGAAAAGAAACTTGAACAGTGTGTTCTAAAGACATGATCAACAGCAACATTTTTTTTATTTGCTCCCATTTCCCTGTTACCTGACAATGCAGTAGCTCCTTATTGTCACATCTCCAAACTGAATTCCAGCTATCTCTGGATAGCTGCACAGAGGCCAAGTAGTTAGCTTTGGAGCTGAAATCATAGTCCACTCCTGTCTGCTAGAACGTCTAATTTTACATGTTAGTATGTTTTCAACCTAAGCAAAACTCTCCTAGCTCTGACACTGCAGATTTAGACACACAGAGGATGCTTGTGACCACAGACAGAGTACCATTTGCAGGAGAATGAACAACTTCTAAAGGATTGAATCTGTTGCTTAGGACAGTATCTCCTTACCTTTCAGTTACTGAAGATGAGAATGACTTTATATAAATCACTGCCTAGATTTATCTCTTATAGGAAAAGGAAGTCATGGGATGTGTAATTGAAATAATCATAATTATAGTAGAGATGTAAAAGGCTGATCTCATTGCTAATATCAGCTTTTTCATTCCGTGCAAATGCTTTGCTTTTGTGGACATCCTTTCATATTAAATTGGAGAGATTGCTAATACTTCAGTTTTGTTTATTATATTCCAGATTAGTTGAATAGAGTGCTGTATTTCGTTATTTGCCATCATAAATGCAGCCTCTCAGAATTCTTGAGTCCTCTCTCAGAAACAAAAAAAGGGGCTTTGAATGGCTTCTAGATAGATTAGAAGGGGTGAATCCAAACATGAATTCTGATCCTTGCAAAACCATGTATTTGGCACACTGCATATCCATCCTGTGTGATAGTGTGGAAAAAAAGTTGAGGTATTAGAATTCTTGAGAGATCTCTCAGTTCAGACTACTCTCTGAAAGTTCTGAGGCTGTGTCAAAATCAGGAGGTTTTAGTTTGAATTCTTAGTCTTGTCACCAGCTCCTCTTAAAAAAGTATTTTGGTGATTTAAAGTTTCCTTCCTTCCTTCCTTCCTTCCTTCCTTCCTTCCTTCCTTCCTTCCTTCCTTCCTTCCTTCCTTCCTTCCTTCCTTCCTTCCACTAGACACAGTCCTAGTTTGGTTTACAGAAGTAAGCATAATGGGGGATCACATCTAGATGAAAGATTATAGAAAAAGGATGCTGAATGGGAATTTCCTAAATATGTGTTTAGGAAAGTATCAAAAAATCTATTACAATGTACACTGTTCACCACCAAAGTACATCACGAGCCTCTCCTAATTTTCAAACCTTCCTGTAGCATTCCCCCTACCACTAAACACAGATGTTTCTTCTCTGTTTTCTTGCCCTCCCTCCCCCCTTACTTCCGCCACTTCCTTCCACCACTTCCTCCCTCCATTCCTTCTGCCACTTCCTCCCTCCATTCCTTCTTGCCTGCTTACCTAACTCCCTCCCTTCCCTCCTCTTTCTTTTTGCTCATCCTTACTTCCTCTCTCCCTCCCTCCAAAGAACTCACCAGCCTCCTGGTAAACCTGTCTATTGATTTGCTGAGAAAGAGGTAGGTATGCCTGATTATCCACATCATCATTTTCCCACTCATACCATCTCCTTCTCCTCCACTGATAAATTGTTAAAATCAAGGGCTGCAGGTTCATTCTTTGACCTGTCCCCTCAGTGTTTCATCTGTCTTTCAGTGCTGCAGCTGCTCATGCCTGCCATACTGAATTTAGGCCTTAGTCTTCTACCTTGTTTTTGGTTATCTGATGCCTGGCATTCTTCACTAATATATACATATACATATATGGACTTTTCCTGGCTCTCTTTCATTTTAGGAGCTCATAAATGTAGGTTCACCAACTGCATAGATTTTCTCTTTTTAGAAATGGAGACATAAGGAGAGAGAGAAGAAAAATATAAAAGAAAGGGTAGACATACTGTATGTGCATACAAATGCTTGATTAACCCTCTCCTAGGAATAAACTGGCTCAGTGTGTTTTACCCTAGTAAATTACCTTCTCATCTATTTGTAATTCTTGCTAGAATATACTTTCATCTTCTGTAAGTACCAAGTCTGAATTCCAGCCTTTTTTTGTGTGCATTTGGATGCACACTTAAAAATGCAATAAACTCAAACAAAATCTCTCACCCGCATGACTCATTTTTTAACCCCATGAACTCCATGTTTGAAATTAGGAGTATCAGGTTCTTTACTAAGATAAATACTCAATGATACAAAACTTATCTGTTAAGTGACTTCCTTTCACCTGGCTCCAATATGATGTGCCTTGTGTTCTTATATGTCCTTAGTCAACAGATATTTATTGTTCCTCAAATCTTAAAACACTGTTTGACTCAGAACCCCAAAAAGTATCAATTTTAAAATTTCCTTCCTCCATAGAAAGTATTTTGATCTTTTGCCTTTTCTTAAGCCATAGAATTCTACACTTTGCTATTGTTCTCAGTGCAACAAGAAAAAGTGCAAGCTTATTCTGAAAATGAATTTAATAATACTGCAGTGCAAATCTGCTCAAAAGATTGTGCTTAACACTGAGATTAACTAACATATCCAGTTGAAACAATTAGTGGAAATGACAGCATAGGTAGCTGAAGATATAAATGGTTATGTCAAAATAAATAGCAAATACTGGCACAGTCTTTCCTCACAGGATTTTTATTATTTTCATAATAACATTATCCTGGGCATTTTCAATATATTTTATAAACTGATTGGGAAAAAAAAAAAAAAAAAGATGTTGTTTCTTTATCAGTGGTTTCACAGTTGACCTGTGTGTGTTCCAATCATAGTAGTCAGTTCTGGCTCTTTGTCACAAGCATAAGCGAGAAGGCACTAATTTACCTTTCTCATGTGAGCTGTTCTCTTCTAACTTGTGTGTAGTTTCTATGATGTGAAAAATCTTCACTGATTACAAATCTCTGCCCTTAGAACATCAGCTCTAAATGAGCAACAAAACAGACTGGATTTTGCCTGAGAATTTTATCCCAAAGAATTGCAGATGAAATTAAGGTATTCTCCATATCAAATCTTATTCAGTGTATGAACTGTTCAGTTGTACTCAACCTTGTAATGAGAATGCTTTTATGCCTTTTAGAAGCAGTCTTTTAAAGTACTTGAGCCAGGAGATGACAATACGTCAAACAAACAATAAAACAATAAACGTAACAACCAACCAAACTCAAAAAAACAAACAAAACCCCTCAGGAAGGTCAGTTCACATTTTACCCCAGGGTAGTCAGAAGTGCAGTTCTAAAGCCTATTCATGGAGTCCTCCTTCTTTTCCATTTTGAAGATGGGCATAATGCTGGCTTTCCTGCAGTCACCAGGCACCTCTCCTGTTTGCCATTGTTTTTCAAAGATGATGGACAGTGTCTTAGTAACAACATCTGCCAGCTCCTTTAGCACGCTCAATGTCATGACCCATGGATATAAGGGTGTTGAGTCTGTCTAGCTGACTTCTAGCCCAGCTTCATGACCAAAGGGAAGTCTTTCTTTCTCCAGCTTTATTTCTTAATTCTCTTAGCTGGGATTCATGATGGGCAGCCTCAGCACTGAAGACAGAGGCAAAGAAGTAATTCAGTAATTCTGTCTTCTCTATATCTTCCACCACCAGAACACCCACAGATTCAGCAGTGGTCCCATATTTCCCCTATTCTTCCCTTTGCTGCTGATGTACTTGTAGAAGCCCTGCTTGTTGTCCTTGATATCCCTTGCTAGACTCAATTCCAAGTGGGCCTTGGCCTTCCCTGTCAAATCCCTCTATACTCTGAGGATGTTCCTACAGTCCCTTGTATCCTGTCCCATTTTCCACGTCCCACAAATTTCTTTCTTTGTTTGAGATTGACTAGAATTCCTTTCTCACCCATGCAGGTCTCCTGACCCTTTTGCCTGATTTCTTACTCCTGGGGATAAACTGGTCTTGAGCTTGGAGGAAGTGATGCTTGAATACTGACCAGCCCTCTTGGAGCCCTTTCTTTTCTCGATCCCCATCCCATGGGATTCTTCTGTGTAGGTCTTTGAAGAGGTCAGTCTTAGCTCTCCAGAAGTTTAGGGATCTAGTCCTGCTTGCTGCTTTTCTGTTTCCATGCAGGATCCTGAGTTCCACCATCTCATAGTCATTACAGTGAAGGCTGCCCCCTAAACCTTCAGATCTTTAACCAGTTCCTCCTGGTTTGTTAGTACAAGGTTCAGCAACACACTTTCCCTTATTGGCTCTTTTACCACTTGTATCATCAGAGGTTTGTGTGAATTTCTTGGACTTTGTGTGCCGGGCCATGTTGTCCCTCTAACAAATATCAGGGGAGTTGAAGTCTCCCAGGAGAAACAGGGCATCTGACTCTGAGGCTACTTCCAGCTATTCACAAGAAACCTCAAAATCTCCCTCCTCCTTACTTTAGGTGGCGTGTAGTAAACATCCACAATAGTCACCCATATTAACCTGTCCCTCAATTCTTACCCATAAGTTTTCAACTCTTTTTTCTACTCCTGCAAATAATTCAATAATTTCCAGTTCCTCTCTCACATTTCCTCCTGTTCCTTTTTTTTGCATTTCATTTGTCTGGATTTTTTCTTATTCTTTCTCTTTCTTCTTTCTCCATCCTTCTGTTTCTTGTGCTTCCTTCCTGCCTTCCTGCCTGTCTTCCTTCCTGCCTCTCTTCCTCTCATTTTACTTTTCTCTATTTCATATCTGTATTTTACTTAATTTCTCTTTCTTTTACTGTATTTTCACAGTTATGTAATAAGTTCCAGATATACCATAATTAAGACCCTAGAAACCTTCACAATGAAATCTTCAGATAAAATCAGTTTTATGTGAAAAGAAATTTAATCAGTAACTTGCTTTAGTTTGTAAGCACATGACATGTATTACTTTTCATAAATAAAATCAGACACAGCTACCAATTTATAAATGTGAATGTACACATTCATAAACTTCATAAACTGCAAATGTAGAACAAAGATATCTAGACTGGAAAAGCATGCTTGAGTCTCGTCTGTTTTGTTAATGAAGAAATGAGGTGCAGAGTAATTAAAAATAAGAACAGTAATTACCATGTTACAAATAGCACCTGTGAGGAACTGAAGTAATAGTATGAAAATATTAAGCAAAAGAAATGAGAAGTATTTCCTATTTTATTGTTTCAACACAGCACTGCTAATCAATCATATAGAAACAAACAATTTTAAAAAGTTGAATAAGCTTAAACTGTACTCCAAATCAGAAAATGCATGTCTTAACAGAAAGCATGTACCTTTTTCAGCAATGATTGAATATTTCACTAAATTTTTAAGGATAATGCTTGTGGGAAAAAAAAAAAAAGAAAATAGTTCGACAGTTTACATTACCTACTCATGACTGGACCTATTTCAAGACATTTGCCATGAAAGACTTCCAAATGTTCCAAACACATGAGACTTAAAAAGTAGAACAAATCAGTCATCAAGAAATCACCACTAACATGAACTGAAGGTCATCAACAGAAAAACGCAGTCAGAAGGCATCATACATGTCAAATATATCAATCATCTTAGAACTAAACATGATACCACAGTAGGTGAAGATACTAGTAATGTACCTTATCATCAATCAATATATCTTCTGCTTTGGTAAGAGACAGTGAATAAGAGATACTTCTGTTTATAGAGAATATTCAGGATGTGCTAGGATAAACATAGCTTTCATATTTCCTGACTGTCCCGATGAAACTGTTTCTACATAGAGGCAAGTCTTCATGGGAGACCTTATTCTTTAAAAGCCATGAGCCCCTTTCACAGTGCACACTGCAGCTGTAATGCCTATTTAAAGTCCTTTGAGCTAGCAGCAAGGCTTTCCTTAGTTTTTTTTAAGCAGTTTTGATATTTTCTTCCCTGTTGCTAGAAGTGCTGATAATACATACCTATGAGAGAAGTCATTCATATAACATTTCATATTTGTCCTGGATAACAGTGATGGGAAAAGGGGAGAAAGCTTGTCAATATCATTCCACTTCCATTATGTTCATTCCATACTGTTTTATAATGTTTTTAATTTAAGCTGCCACCTCAAAAAAAGTCTTTTGGAGCAGTGCACAAATGTTGCTATGATATTTTCTGAAAAATCCTTTTGCCAGGATTTTCTGCTGAGAAGCCACAGGAAAGAAATGTAAACAATAACTATCTGCTGCTGTGGAATGCAACAGGTGCATCTTCAATTGGTCCATGTGGATTGTTTTCAATTGATGACCAATCACAGCGACCTGTGTCGAGGCTGTGAGCAGTCACAAGATTTTGTTATTAATTTCCAATCCTTTCTCTTCCTTTCCAACCTTCTGATGAATCCTTTCTCTCTATTCTTTTTAGTACAGTTTTAGTATAGCATTTTAATATAATATATGTCATAATATAATAAATGAACCTTCTGAAACATGGAGTCAAGATTCTCATCTCTTCCCTTATCCTGAGACCCTCAAACACAACCATACACAAATTTGGCACTGAACCTCCCCTTTCTAAGATCTGTTCAAGCAAAAGTTCCGCATACATGCACTTTAATTTTGATGCTACACAAACAAAATAAAAATTCCCATTCCTGCTTTTTGTTTGCAGCATGGATTTGGAAAGATTAGGATATTCAAAACCAGACTAATCTTCTTATGCTTATATTTAGTGATGCGTTAATGGCTGTTCATGATCATTTTGAGAGAACTCTGCAGTGCTGCTTTCTAGATTTACAGATTAAACTGAATTTAACAGAGTGTTTGGTGGCAACTCCATTTGACTTTAACAGTCTTAATCTCAGTATTTCACTGACATTAACTTGTTTGTCTTAAATGACCTTTAACACTTTCAGGAAAACAACATCCGTCCACTCCATGGTCTCCTTGCCCACATTTTTTCTAGCAACAAAGTCAGTTCTAGAGTAGAGACAACTCTTTTTTCAGGTGGGTTCCAACCAAATGTGCCAAGTAGATTGCTGACTTCCAGGTGAGAGGAGCAAGAAGTACACATTCTCCAATATAATTAAAATATAACACCTCCTGAAATCAAGGTCTTCCAAGTAAGGGATCAAAAGAGGATAAAAGAAGAATAAAAGCACAAATCACATTTTCCCAGTTTCCCTTCAAAATCCAAAGATAAATATGACCTGTGGGCCAAGTACTTGTCAGCAACTATGAAACTATTATTTATTTATCTGTTTCATGCTTTAGCTCTAGCAGTCATAGTGGGTATCTTCACTGCTTGTAAGCTAAAGGCTAAGAGGATGATAAAGAAGATTTAAAACAAAATTTTTGTTAGACCTATAGGAACTTTGTTTCTGTTTGACAGCTGTCTAGCTGCCCTGTGCTGCAGGAAAAGCAGGCATGGTAGTAGACCTAGATTTTTTTTTTTTTTTTTTTTTTTTTTTTTTTTTTTAGTCTGCTTGATAACTTCATTAAAAAAAAAATCTATTTTTTAAATCCACTGGTCCAAACATCCATAGTACCTGTCCTTAACTCATATAACTCCTATATCCTATTGTTAACAACTTATGATGCCATTTTCCTAAAAAAAAAAAGCCAAACCCCGCCTGCCATGAGGGCCATTCCCTTACCACCCCCTTCGA